>NC_084559.2:7698145-7900645 GCF_033978685.3 Nerophis lumbriciformis
TTGAGAAGGAAATAGGCACTGACACTACTCATATCCACATAAGTTTTATTTGTCCAAAATATATTTTGCCCTGTCAGTTGGAATACACATGGACATACAGACTAACGAACAAATGTGTCCCCCGTACCGCCTATATGTCCATGTGTCATTGACTGGGCTAGCATGCTAAGCATTACACTGGGAGCTAGGCACCATCACACTACACATTTTTTGCACGAACATACAAACTTTTGTTAGATAAGATCAAAGACTGTATTGGACAATATAGTTTACATACAAAATGTCCATTTTCATTTATTACAAGTAAAAAGAAAACATAAATGCCTTACTTACCTATCAAACAAGAAATTAGCAAGTTTGTCGTCAGATGAGAAAATCTTCTCTGCCTTCAATGGTCTCCATCTTTCAAAGGCATCCCTGACACAGATCCTTGTTTTGTTCTTGGCTTTGTCTTGAAAAAGTTGAGAATCGTAACGATGCCTTTTAGATTTACTGAGGTCTGACATGTTTAGTAACTTTACCAGTGGCAGTAGCTCCACGAACAGGGCGGTGCGTAACTAGCAACCTGGATGTGACACACTCACAGACTTTTTAATTGGTCAAACGGTAGAGGGCGGGACATCGAAATGAAAACAATAACAAGATTTCAGGGCTGTAAATCTAATTTTGAAATTAGCATATTTCGGCTGAACTACTGTTATCAGTTATAGAGGTATTGGAAAATAGCGAAGTGAATTACATTTATACAACGCTTTTTCTCAAGTGACTCAAAGCGCTTTACATTGTGAAACCCAATATCCAAGTTACATTTAAACCAGTGTGGGTGGCACTGGGAGCAGGTGGGTAAAGTGTCTTGCCCAAGGACACAACGGCAGTGACTAGGAGCGCGGAAGCGGGGATCGAACCTGCAACCCTCAAGTTGCTGGCACGGCCGCTCTACCAACCGAGCTATACCGCTAATAACATGATTTATTAATGCCTTCTGACATATCAAGGCCATTTAATGATGACTTGACATATGGCTCCTTTAAGTGCTTTCACTGGCGATGTTTTTGCGAGTGGCCGTGCGAATCCGCTTCCGCCCGGAAAAACACGAGTGCTGAAAATCTAAATTTTCCCTCAGGGATTATTTAAGTATTTCTGATTCTGATTATGATGACGTCACAACTATTGTTGACAAATGTAACTGTCCGTGACAACGTTTATTGTCGATATTTATTATTTTAATTTTGACTAATAGTTGCAACTCTACTGTAAACAGGCTACAGCAACACCGTAGTTCCAAAAATCACATTATGGAAAAAAATGTTTAACTACCAAAAAAGAGAGGACTTAAAGGGGTGCCTTGAGGAACTTCTCAGTTATGTAAATCGCAAGTTTGAACTCCCAGTATTCTTTGTTTGCTAGCAAGGTTAAAATGTCAATGCAATATTTTAACGCTCGTCCAGATTCAGGTGGAATGTGGCCCCTGATAAGCTCTGCTCTAAAGTGTGAATGAGGCTGTGGAAATGCTTTCCTCAAATGCTATTTCGGGGAATCATTTCATTGATGATGTAACGTGTTACAACATCCTTATTTCTTAATGCCTGTGTGACATCCTTTCATCACTACATGTCATTAATAGTGGCACCCCGCCATGGCAAAATAAAAGCCGCCAGACCCAAAAAAACAAATGTAAGTTATGTATTGTATGAAGAGATGTATGTAGCCAAATATTTTTCCACTATTGACTCGTGATTTACCGAAAATTCGGCCACAAAAATACTTGAATCCCCGAAGCAGCACTGCTAAAAGAAGATGCTGTGATGACGCACACGATTGTTTGATGTGGAGGTACTTTAATATATCTGAGCTCCACTGGCGCACAGCAGTTTACAAAATGTGCCATGTTAAGAGAAAAGTGGCGGCTTTTAAGGAGCGAACGTTCAGCTGGAGTAGCAGCGTGAAGCAAGTGGGACGTCAGGCTTGCTGCTGCGCTCGCTGGTTGTTGCGTACGTCAGAGTCTCCAAATCCAAATATGAGTGCAGTCTGCAATAACACCATAAAAAGTTGCTAGATTTGTTGCTAGTCGTTTTTGGTAACCGACTAGTCACTAAAAGGATTGAAAATGTTTTTATAGACTGTAAGAATTCTTAACAATAAGCGGCAACAATTGAAAAATAGAGCAACATGATATGATACAAGAAACATTCTGTTAATTTTAGAAAAAAATATAACGCGTTATCATAAATGAATAAAGATTCATCACTAATGACCGCACGCTAGAGATGCGCGGTTTGCGGGCACAACCGCGGAGTCCGCGGATTATCCGCGGATCGGGCGGATGAAATTTAAAAAAATTAGATTTTATCCGCGGGTCGGGTTGGGTCGGGTCGGGCGATTGAAAAAAAAAAAAAAAAGATTTTAAATAGATTCAGGCGGGTGGCAGTTAAACCAATTGGTAAATATATATACATAGTTAAATGTTGTTACCCACATACGAAAAACGAGCAGGCACCTGCAGCATATGCCACAACAGAAGAAGAAAAAAGAAAAGAGATGGACACTTTTACGGAGCGGAGAAGGGACGCCTCGCCGGGGTCCGGGACCGAGGCCCCTTCCCCCGAGAGGGCCCCACTGGGAGCCGTAGCTGAGGCGATCCGCGAGAAGGGCCCGACGCACGTCCAGGGTCACCACCGCGCCCACCGCACCGACAACCCGCCTCGTCCGCCTTCGCCGCGGCCGGCGTCACGCGCAGCAGGTAAGCAGCTTACCTGCCCGCCACCCCCGTGGCCGGGGGCTCGTAACATGGGTCACTCCGCGCGCTCCGCCCGCGCAGCTTACCTGCCCGCCACCCCTGTTGCCGGGGGCGCGTAACAGGGGTCACTCCGCGCGCAGTGCGCTCACGAAAGGGGTGGGGCTCACCCTGGTTGATATAGAGAGCAGGACGGTGGCCATGGAAGTCGGAACCCGCTAAGGAGTGTGTAACAACCCACCTGCCGAATCAACTAGCCCTGAAAATGGATGGCGCTGGAGCGTCGGGCCCATACCCGGCCGTCGCCGGCAGCAAGACGCGCTTGGAGGTGCGCTCAGCGCGGCTCCCATATGATTGCGCACTGGTGTGCGTCTGGGTCGTGACAGCGTGGCACGCGAAAGTCTGTGCTGCATTGGATCAGTCTCCTTTCTTTAACAGGCAAAAGCTTTATAACCTCACCATACCTGCCAACTTTTGAAATCAGAAAAACCTAGTAGCCAGGGTCCAAGGGCCGCAGGCCCCGGTAGGTCCAGGACAAAGTCCTGGTGGAGGGTTCAGGGCTTCGCCCCCCGACGCAAAATGATTATTAGCATTCAGACAGGTTAAAATGTTGCTAAAACCATCACTTTTCTATCAGTCACAGTGACTTTTCAAAACAAAAATATTACAGCAAAAATCATATGGGTTGATTGGCATGTTTATTCTGTAAGCTAACTTCAATAGTTTGAAATTATTTTGACAGTTACTGCCAGTTATCCTGTCAACCTTTCACAAGACTTCAATTTGTTAATTGAAAGTATAAACAGTATAAACACTTTTTACAGTAAAAAAATGGTAAAACAGTACTAAACAATTCCATAAAAAAAAAAAATTGGTGTCATTATTAACTTTCTGTCCAAGCTTGTATAATCTACTGCCTTGTTCAATTGTAAAAAATATTCTGTGCCTAAAATTCACATTTCTATCACAATTATCATACTGTAAACATGGTAAGCTAACTTCATTAAAATTAATAGTCCTGTCAATAGCATGGAATTACAATTCAAATGTAGTTTTTTTGTAAGCCTTTCAAAAGAATTCAAAATATGAAAAATTAATGAAAATTAATTGAAGCCATCAGACACTTGAAAAGTGGCACATCACATCTCTAATGTAATCATTTGAACTTTTCAACAGAAATAGCACTGCAAAAATATTAAGGACATACTTCTGTATTTTGGTAGTTATGCTGTCAACATTTAACAAGATTTCTTCAACTTGGACTTGAAAGCATAAATAGTATAAACACTTTTAACAGTATGTCGTGCTGTGAAATACAGCCGACAGGATTGCGCACCAAACACGAAGCAAGGCCAAAGTGCATGCATGGTGCAGGAGAACAAAGGACTTCTTTCATTTAAGGTTTGTGATAAACCATCAAACTCATTCGTTAAAAGGACTCTATAGTAATATAAAGCAAATTTTTCTGGACATTATCATGCAAGAAAAGTTTATTTTTGGGACCCTTTCACCCTTTTTTTTTTTGTAATTAATGAAAAACCGTATTTTTTATCACTGCAACCGTAGCCCGGAATAGGTTGATGAAAACCGTACGAATTACGGGAAAACCGGAGTAGTTGGCAGGTATGCCTCACTAATGCCTTGCATCGTCTATATCAGATATATAACAACGGGCGGGTGCGGGCGGATGGCGGGCGGGTGCAGTTCTGATCAAACGTTACATCGGGTGGATGGCGGATGGTTGACGACTTTCTGACGCGGTTGCGGATGAAATAAATTGCCTATCCGCGCATCTCTACCGCACGCAAATCTAGAAGTCGGCGCCTATTGATACACGGTGCAAAGATGAGTGCACTTCATCAAAAACTGTTTCAGTTGTATGCTCCTGAAGATGTGAGAAGGGCTCCAACGTTGGCAATGTTCAAATCCAGCTTGAAAACACTTTTTTTAATTGTACATATGACAACTGAAAGTATTTTATCTACAGTATCTGGTTGATTTTTTATTTATTTTTTACAAATTATGATTGTTTTTTTGATGATTGTATTTCCTGATTTTAGTTTGAATTATTTTTTCCCCACTTTTAATTTTCTGTAAATTTGTATTTGAATTGCCCTGTGTATGAATTGTGCTCTGTACATTGCCTTGCCTTACATGGCCCATAGTATGGTGAAAACAAAATGAGTAATAGCAACACAATAAAAAGAAAAGAAAAAAAAACAGATAATAATGAACAATTGAAAAAATAAAATACATTCAAATAAATGTAACATGTTCAGAGGTGGGTAGAGTAGCCAGAAATTGTACTCAAGTAAGAGTACTGTTACTTTAGAGATGTATTACTCAAGTAAAAGTAAGGAGTAGTCACCCAAATATTTACTTGAGTAAAAGTAAAAAGTATGTTGTGAAAAAACTACCGGTACTCAAGTACTGAGTAACTGATGAGTAACATACACACACACACACACATATATATATATATATATATATATATATATATATATATATATATATATATATATATATATATATATATATATATATATATATATACATACATATACATTGATATATACAGTATATAATTTATATGTATTTATTTTGCTGTTTTTGTTTACATGTTAAAGATGTTTTAATGAATATACATGCATGTTTAACATATAGATTCCTTTCTTTCATGAAGACAAGAATATAAGTTGGTGTATTACCTGATTCTGATGACTTGCGTTGATTGTAATCAGACAGTAGTGATGATAACGTCCACGTTTTCAAATGGAGAAGAAAAGTTCCTCCTTTCTGTCTAATACCACATGAAAGTGGTGGGTTTTTGGCATCTTATTTGTACAGCTTCCATATTCGTTTTTATACACTTTACAAGAAATATATTGGCGTCAAACTCCTTAGCTTGCTAGCTTGTTTGCGCTGGCTTTCGGAGACTCTTGTTTTGAAAGCGCAGGCGCGATGGAGCGGCACTTTTATTGTGAAGACAGGAACTGTGCAGTCAGTCTTTAGGCTTTTGACGGGATGTATGGTTGAAATAAAAAAGGGTCTTTTTTCCTTCACACTTTTGATTGATTGATTGGAACTTTTATTAGTAGATTGCACAGTACAGTATACATTCCATACAATTGACCACTAAATGGTAACACCCCAATAAGTTTTTGCACTTGTTTAAGTCAGGTCATGTGACCACCTGGCTCTGTTTGATTGGTCCAACGTCACCAGTGACTGCATCTGATTGGTGGAACGAAGTGAAACGTCACCCGTAAGGCAGGCACTTTGAAGGTCTGTCTGACAGACCAAAACAAACAAAGCGTGCATTAACAGATCGATAAAAATTAGTAGCGATTAGCGAGCTGAATGTAGATAAAAGTAGCGGAGTAAAAGTAGCGTTTCTTCTCTATAAATATACTTAAGTAAAAGTAAAAGTATGTTGCATTAAAACTACTCTTAGAAGTACAATTTATCCCAAAAGTTACTCAAGTAGATGTAACGGAGTAAATGTAGCGCGTTACTACCCACCTCTGAACATGTTATCAACAGTTTCAGCCACACAACCTAAACTAAACAATGTTACTGTCTGCTCTTTATTTTGCATGTTTTCTGTTTTGGCACATTAGAATACACCAATGAGTATTCATGCACTGGGGGAGAGCAGTGAGGGTTTATTCATGCAGCTCAATTGACATTACAATGTTGTCTTTCTGCAAAAGTAGAAACACATTAGCTTTATTGCAGTCGATAAAGTGTCTGTCAGTGGGGCATATCATTCAATTCTAGTTAGGAGTTAAGGCTTGGTTATACTACAGTGTACAGTACACACAGCATTATGATCTAGTTATAGAGATTAGTACTTTTTACATTTAAAATGATACAGTACCAATTGCCTGTACCTGAGAAGCAATACTGGTACTTAACGGTATGAATTTTCTGTACTCTTGTTTGTGTTAATGTGGTAATAAGTGAACATTGTTTTCTGATTGATCAAAGGGAATAATTGCACAGTCATTAAATGCTGTGGAAAACTCTTAAAAGAAAACTTTTCCTCAAATCTGAAGAAAGGTTGTTGTAAATTTAGTTTAGTAAAATTCTAACAAACATTTTTTAACAAAAAAAAAACTGAAAGCACACTCTTGCCCAATTGATTTGTTTTTCATCCTTAGCTTTGAAGCTTAGACATATTCTTAGATTTTTGAAAATCTTTAAAGGTGGAATTAAGTGGAAAACAGTTAAACAAAACTCAACATGTTTTGTCTGTCTAGACCAGGTGTGCCCACACTTTTTCAGCAGGCGAGCTACTTTTCAAATGACCAAGTTGAGGTGACTTCATTTTCATGTGTGTGTGTGTATGTATATATATATATATATATATATATATATATATATATATATATTAATATACACAAACCTCGTTTCCATATGAGTTGGGAAACTGTGTTAGATGTAAATATAAACAGAATACAATGATTTGCAAATCCCTTTCAAGCCATATTCAGTTGAATGCACTACAAAGACAACATATTTGATGTTCAAACTCATAAACTTTATTTATTTTTTTGCAAATAATAATTAACTTAGAATTTCATGGCTGCAACACGTGCCAAAGTAGTTGGGAAAGGGCATGTTCACCACTGTGTTACATGGCCTTTCCTTTTAACAACACTCAGTAAACGTTTGGGAACTGAGGAGACACATTTTTGAAGCTTCTCAGGTGGAATTCTTTCCCATTCTTGCTTGATGTACAGCTTAAGTTGTTCAACAGTCCGGGGGTCTCCCTTGTGCTATTTTAGGCTTCATAATGCACCACACATTTTCAATGGGAGACAGGTCTGGACTACAGGCAGGCCAGTCTAGTACCCGCACTCTTTTACTATGAAGCCACGTTGATGTAACACGTGGCTTTGCATTGTCTTGCTGAAATAAGCAGGTAACGTTGCTTGGATGGCAACATATGTTGCTCCAAAACCTGTATGTACCTTTCAGCATTAATGGTGCCTTCACAGATGTGTAAGTTACCCATGTCTTGGGCACTAATACACCCCCATACCATCACACATGCTGCCTTTTACACTATGCGCCTATAACAATCCGGATGGTTCTTTTCCTCTTTGGTCCGGAGGACACGACGTCCACAGTTTCTAAAAACAATTTGAAATGTGGACTCGTCAGACCACAGAACACTTTTCCACTTTGTATCAGTCCATCTTAGATGAGCTCAGGCCCAGCGAAGCTGACAGCGTTTCTGGGTGTTGTTGATAAACGGTTTTCGCCTTGCATAGGAGAGTTTTAACTTGCACTTACAGATGTAGCGACCAACTGTAGTTACTGACAGTGGGTTTCTGAAGTGTTCCTGAGCCCATGTGGTGATATCCTTTACACACTGATGTCGCTTGTTGATGCAGTACAGCCTGAGGGATGGAAGGTCACGGGCTTAGCTGCTTACGTGCAGTGATTTCTCCAGATTCTCTGAACCCTTTGATGATATTACGGAGCGTAGATGGTGAAATCCCTAAATTCCTTGCAATAGTTGCTTGAGAAAGGTTTTTCTTAAACTGTTCAACAAATTGCTCACTCATTTGTTGACAAAGTGGTGACCCTCGCCCCATCCTTGTTTGTGAATGACTGAGCATTTCATGGAATCTACTTTTATACCCAATCATGGCACCCACCTGTTCCCAATTAGCCTGCACACCTGTGGGATGTTCCAAATAAGTGTTTGATGAGCATTCCTCAACTTTATCAGTATTTATTGCCACCTTTCCCAACTTCTTTGTCACGTGTTGCTGCCATCAAATTCTAAGTTAATGATTATTTGGAAAAAAAAATAAGTTTATGAGTTTGAACATCAAATATGTTGTCTTTGTAGCATATTCAACTGAATATGGCTTGAAAATGATTTGCAAATCATTGTATTACAGTATGCTGTTTTTTTTCAATAAAATACTGGAAAGGATAGAAATATAGTTTGTCTCTTTTATCTGATTATTAATCGATTAATCGAAGTTACAATCGACAGATTAATTGATTATCAAATTAATCGTTAGTTGCAGCCCTAGTCCCGTCATAGTGAAGATTGATAATCGCTCATTTTTAGGATTATTGTTTTGAATGCCTGGCTGGCGATCAACTGACACCCTGCACCATCCTGGTCTACACAGTGGATAGGAAAGCAGAGACTTTTTCCGCATAGATCTTTTAATGTATGGAGTTGTATCTCCTGATAAGAGGTTGCCTATAATTACTTGATGAATTGATTTACCTTTGAGATGTTTTTAAATTTAAATGGTAAATGGTAAATGGGTTGTACTTGTATAGCGCTTTTCTACCTTCAAGGTACTCAAAGCGCTTTGACACTACTTCCACATTTACCCATTCACACACACATTCACACACTGATGGAGGGAGCTGCCATGCAAGGCGCTAACCAGCACCCATCAGGAGCAAGGGTGAAGTGTCTTGCTCAGGACACAACGGACATGACGAGGTTGGTACTAGGTGGGGATTGAACCAGGGACCCTCGGGTCGCGCATAACTTATTTAAAGTACAAACAAATGTTCTAATTATGTCCAGTCTTGGCAACTTTATCGCTAAATCTCGCGACGTTCCAAATTCTCTTGACGACTTTTTTGTCAACAGCTACTAGCAACAAATCTAGCAAGCGTTTCCTGTGTTATTGGAAGTTTTTCTTGTGTCTCATAGACTCTTCTTGTGTCTTGGAGACTCTGAGGTGACAGCACGCTGCTTTTAACTGTCCCCAACGAGCAGCGACGG
The DNA here is from genome assembly GCF_033978685.3 of Nerophis lumbriciformis. Classification (NCBI taxonomy): domain Eukaryota; kingdom Metazoa; phylum Chordata; class Actinopteri; order Syngnathiformes; family Syngnathidae; genus Nerophis; species Nerophis lumbriciformis. Next base: position 7,707,652 of record NC_084559.2, read on the forward strand.
GTACTGCCTTGTGCCCCTCCCCCGTTCCAAAGCACTCAAAGCTGCAGCTGCCAGGCATCCCAGATGTCCGCTACCTAGCGGAAGTCTGCTATTTTTCTAGCCAAAGTGTTGTTGTTTTTTAGATTCCGGATAAAACCGCTAACTGGGCCACTCTCCGGCTGGGTGCTCAGAGCTCAGCACGGTAGCAGGCCGAGTACAACCGAGAGTTCAGCCTACACCGACTGACTTGTTCACGCTTCCCTAGTTGGCTGCTATCTACGCTAGCCACGCAGTAGGCCTAGTGCAGCCTTCTCTAACTGCCGTGTCCACGCTGTCTAAATGTATCTTATTACTCAGTGGCCTAGTGGTTAAAGTGTCCGCACTGAGATCGGTAGGTCATGAGTTCAAACCTCTTGTGGACCCCAGGAAGACTAGTGGGTTGTTGAGGCAACCAGCTAATGGGGATCCTTAATAAAAATCAAACCAAAATCAAAATCAAACCCCGGCCGAGTCATACCAAAGACTATACAAATGGGAGCCATTACCTTCCTGCTTGGCACTCAGCATCAAGGGTTGGAATTGGGGGTTAAATCACCAAACATGATTCCCGGGCGCAACCACTGCTGCTGCTCACTGCACCTCTCACCTCCCAGGGGGTGATTAAGGGTGATGGGTCAAATGCAGAGAATAATTTTGCCACACCTAGTGTGTGCGTGTAACAATCATGGGTAGGGATGTCCCGATCCAGGTTTTTGCACTTCCGATCCGATACCGATATTGTTTTTGCATTTCCGATCCGATACCGATACTGACCGATACTGGCCTATCCGAGCATGTATTAAAGTGTAAAGTTATTTAGCCTACTTAGTTGTCAGAATCATGTTGAAAAGGGTTTTAGTACTCTTGATAACAACTAGCCAGCTGAATTAGGGGAGTTTGAATAATACACAATGGTTGGTAACAAGAAACTGACCTGTTTATTCAAGGATAAACACAAAATAGACAAAATTATACATGACAAACAGAAATGGCATCATTGAACTAGGGCTGGGCGATATGGCCTTTTTTTAATATTGCGATATTTTAAGGCCATATTGCGATACACAAATATATATCTCGATATTTTGCCTTAGCCTTGAATGAACACTTGATGCATATAATCACAGCAGTATGATGATTCTATGTGTTTTGATTGATTGATTGAGACTTTTATTAGTAGGTTGCACAGTGAAGTATATATTCCGTACAATTGACCACTAAATGGTAACACCCCAATAAGTTTTTACACTTGTTTAAGACGGGGTCCACTTAAATTGATTCATGATACAGATATATACTATCAGATATATACTATCATCATAATACAGTCATCACACAAGATAATCACATTGAATTATTGACATTATTTATAATCCAGGGTGTGGAGGGTAAGTGTCAAAAAGACAGCCAAAAGAGTTTGATATGAGAATAAATCTAAAATTAAAATATAGGGTAGAAATGCACCCATTTGCAGGAAATGTAGTCTTGATTTTCAAAATGTTCTTTCAAGGCTTGCATGTCTACATTAAAACATTCTTCTTCATACTGCATTAATATATGCTACTTTTAAACTTTCATGCAGAGAAGGAAATCACAACTAAAAAAATCACTAATTTTTTCATACGGTGTTGATGTGGAAATTTTTGCCATTTTGATGGTGTGGGCGTGTGGCACCGAATGGAGATAAGCGTCTCGACAGACGTCACAATATTTGAACAATGATGACGAAAACTGTTGTCTCTGTCGTGTCCGTGTGTCGAAAATTGTTAGGCGCTTACCGTATTTTCCGCACTATAAGGCGCACCTAAAAACCACACATTTTCTCAAAAGCTGACAGTGCGCCTTATAACCCGGTGCGCTTTATTACGATTCATTTTCATAAAGTTTCGATCTCGCAACTTCGGTAAACAGCCGCCATCTTTTTTCCCGGTAGAACAGGAAGCGCTACTTCTTCTACGCAAGCAACCGCCAAGGAAAGCACCCGCCCCCATAGAACAGGAAGCGCTTCTTCTTCTACTGTAAGCAACCACCCGCCCCCGGAAGAAGAAGAAAAAACGCGCGGATATCACCGTACGTTTCATTTCCTGTTTACATCTGTAAAGACCACAAAATGGCTCCTACAAAGCGACAAGGATCCGGTTCATAAAAAGACGCAATCTCTCCATCCGCACACGGATTACTACCGTATTTCACAGCAACTGATATTCCTGTGAACCGCACTGTGGAACGGGAGCACGTACGGTGAATATTCGCACCACAGGGAATGAGAAGTCATCCTTCACTGTGGTTCTAGCTTGCCATGCTAACTTCCACCCATGGTGATATTCAAAAGGAAGACCTTGCCAAAAGAGACCTTTCCAGCCGGCGTCATCATAAAAGCTAACTCGAAGGGATGGATGGATGAAGAAAAGATGAGCGAGTGGTTAAGGGAAGTTTACGCGAAGAGGCCGGGTGGCTTTTTTCACACAGCTCCGAAGGCGAACACACCTTCACTAAGACGGGCAGACAGCGCCGGACGACATACGCCAACATCTGCCAGTGGATCGTAAATGCCTGGGCAGATATTTCGGTCACAACTGTGGTCCGAGCTTTCCGGAAGGCAGGATTCACAGAACTACTGGACAACAACAGCGACACTGACTCCGATGACTTCGACGAGACGGAACCGGCCATTTTGGATCCCACGCTTGCGCAACTTTTCAATTCGGACACCGAAGACGAAGAATTCGAAGGATTTACGAATGAAGAATAACTTCAGAAGGTGAGCGCTATGTTTATTTTGTGTGTTGTGACATTAACGTTCGAGCAACATTATGTTGCTATTGCTCTACACCATTTTGAATTTTACTATGTTTGTGATTGCACATTTTGGGACAGAGTTGTTAGAACGCTGGTTTTCAATATATTATTAAAGTTTGACTGAACTATCTGACTGTTTTTTTGACATTCCCTTTAGCGCAGCGTAGGCGTGGCTTATAATCCGGGGCGGCTTATTGGTGGACAAAGTTATGAAATATGTAATTCATTGAAGGTGCGGCTAATAATCCGGTGCGCCTTATAGTGCGGAAAATACGGTATTTTTTTATTTGATTTTGTGCGTGGCATAGATTTGCCGTGCGCAGAGGACGCTTGAGCAGGCGCGCACCTTAGCGGCTGCGCTAGCATCACAGCTAACGTTAGCCATGCTGCTACCTCGCTCTCTGCTCGGGGAGGACGTATACGTATGTGACGTATGACGTGACAGTATGTGACGTGTGTAAGAAGGTGCGTTCACTGTCTGTAAGAGGGAGACACAGGAAAGAGTGAGAAGAGCCTGTCGTGTAATGCCAGCAGCTAAAAGCAACTGCGTGAGAATTGTGGATGTGTTGAAGGTGTGCTGGAAAATGCGGAACGGAAATTACGGAGCAGCAGAAAAGTGGAATGTATTATTTAAATCGGTGCGTTGGAAAACACGGACCAGAGTTTTTTTTAAACTGGATCTGGATCGGCATTTTCCCATGCCTTGCCGATACGCAATTTTTGGCAAATATCGGCAGCCGATCCGATCCAAATATCGGATCGGGACATCCCTAATCATGGGTACTTTAACTTAATACTGTGTTCTAACAGAGACACATCCTGCTAGCAGTGACAACCCCTCAAAGAGAAGTGTGCGATTGTTACATGAAGCCATACTTGCGTTTATGCCGCAACACCGAAAGGGGCCCCTTGAATCCTGACTGATATTCTTTAATTCCTCTATTTATGTATTTTGACCTCAGTGGGATCCCTGGCTTGCAATGCAAGATGTCATTTAAAATGTGAAGGTTTCTTCACTGTCACACTAAGATCAATCCTAATCGTTTGTTCATGAGCCAGTCAAGACATTTTGTTTACTAGTGAATCTCACAACCCTCCAGTCTTTAATTTGCATTTCACAATCCAAAACAAAATGGAATTACATTTAAAGAACACAAACTACGAATCAACTAAAGAAGATCATACTTGGCATTTTTTAAATTCACTTTTCATTTCTCCCACAACGTTATTCCTCTCTCCAATAGCATCCATCGCAAAAAATTATGCAAATAAGGTGATGATGTCATCTAACAACTTCTAGCAACTTTTATGACAGCCAATAGCTGCTGTATGTTCCTTACTGGGGAGTTGGAAACACTCATTATGTCAGGTGTTAGATTCTGCTCTTTTGCATGTTGCTGTGCCAATGTGTCACTGGTAGTGTAGTGGTTCACTCACTTGACTTCTGTGCAGCCAGCACAGGTTCAATTCCTCCCAGTAAAGGTGTGAATGTGTGTGCAACTGCGATGAGGTGGCGACTTGTCCAGGGTGTACCCCGCCTTCCGCCCGATTGTAGCTGAGATAGGCTCCAGCGCCCCCCGCGACCCCAAAAGGGAATAAGCGGTAGAAAATGGATGGATGGATGGATGGTACTTGATAAAAGCCAACAGCAAGAATAGACATTTGAAAGGCAATTTAAAATAAATAAAGAATAGTGAACAACAGGCTGAATAAGTGTACGTTATATGTGTCATGTCTGTGTAATCATGTTTTGTCTTAGTCATGTTTTGTTTAGTTTCTGGCTTTTCACTCCCTTGTCTTGTTTGCATGATTACCCATTAGTTTCACCTGTTCCACGTTTGGACTCATTGTGCACTCTTGTTTGTCACCATAGCAACCATTAGTTTTCACCTGTCACGTCACGCACCTGTTTCACGTTTTGAGTCACGCACCTGCTTTCACTAATCATGTCCATAGTATTTAAGTTCATTCATTTTCTGTTGTTCGTCCTGACGACATCCCCGCATTTATGCCCCCTGTCACACTCTATGTACCTCTGCGCACTTCATGCCATGTCAAGTAAGTTTTGTTTCGATTCATGCCACAGTTAGTGTTTTGTTTAATTGTTCATAGTTTCTGCCAATGTGCAAGTTTTGTGTTTATAGTCTAGCCCCTGTGCGCGCTTTTCGTTTATTCTTTTTTTTGATAGTTTAAATAAATCATGTACCCACCTTCAAGCCTTGACCAGTCCAATTCACTTGCACCTCGGGAGAACAAACCAAGCCATAGTCCCAGTCTTGACAATATGAGGCATAAATAACCAACTGGTATGTTAACGTAACATATTATGGTAAGGGTCATTCAAATAACTATAACATATAGAACATGCTATACAATCTGTCACTCCTAATCGCTAAATCCCATGAAATCTTATACGTCTAGTCTCTTACGTGAATGAGATCAATAATATTATTTGATATTTTACACTAATGTGTTAATCATTTCACACATAAGTCGCTCTTGAGTATAAGTCGCACCCCCGGCCAAACTATGAAAAAAACTGACACTTATAGTCCGAAAAATACGGTACTAACCGTTGAGAATTTTACTGCGGTTTTTCATCATTACCAGTAGTTGTTATAGCCGTATTTCACACCTTAAGTCAGGGGTCGGCAACCCAAAATGTTGAAAGAGCCATATTGGACCAAAAATACAAAATAAAAAATCTTTCTGGAGCCGCAGGAAATCAAAAGCCATATTATAAGTGTTATAATGAAGGCAACACATGATGTAAGTGTCTATATGAGCTATATTAGCCTACTATCAAAGGCTGACACACATCTTCATTGACAGAAATGTTGTATTTAAATGTTTATCCTACACATTTTTGTAACATTAGAAATCATTAGTAAAATGGAGGCTTCTCGCAGGATGAGAACTCCTGGAAATGACTGGCTCAGAATGGCCAAAAGTATAGATGTGTGTGTCCAAGTTAAAGGTATAGATGTGTGTGTCCAAGTTAAAGGTATAGATGTGTGTGTCCAAGTTAAAAGTATAGATGTGTGTGTCCAAGTTAAAGGTATAGATGTGTGTGTCCAAGTTAAAGGTATAGATGTGTGTGTCCAAGTTAAAGGTATAGATGTGTGTGTCCAAGTTAAAGGTATATATGTGTGTGTCCAAGTTAAAAGTATAGATGTGTGTGTCCAAGTTGAAGGAAACGTCAGGCTGTCTTCTTCTAATGAATTTATTACAATCTTTGCAAGCTGGGTAACATTTGCTGTGGTCTGGAACAACATGGCACACAAACAACTATGAGACATGCAGCCAATATTACATACAGATAATGTGTCATGAGACATGCAAATATAAATTAAATACACAGAGGACATAAGTAAATTAACTCAAATATAGCTACAAACGAGTCATAATGATGCAATATGTACATACTGCTAGCCGAAATAGCATGTTAGCATCGATTAGCTTGCAGTCATGGATTGACCAAATATGCCTGATTAGCACTCCACACAAGTCAATAACATCAACAAAGCTCACCTTTGTGCATTCACGCACAGCATAAAACGTTTGGTGGACAAAATGAGACAAAGAAGGAGTGGCATAAAACATGTCTTTCTGTGGCAGCGTCAGAGAAAGTTGTACGTGTAAACAAACTACGATGAGTTCAGGGATCGCTGAAATGAGTAGGACAAAACGGTGCTGGCCAAATCTTCTCATCAGTGAAGCATGTTTAACATAAACAGTGAGATTTATAACTACTAGGAATGTTTGTGTCATGTTTGTTCTCCTGCAGAAAATATATAAAACAAATATGTATATTTTTTCTTCATCTTTTTCCATTTTCACACATCTCTGAAAGAGGTCCAGGGAGCCACTAGGGCGGCTCTAGAGCCGCGGGTTGCTGACCCCCGCCTTAAGTGCAGCACATTTTCACCGTATTAATGCTCTGACATACGCTCAATTTTGTCCAGGAGACGGTGGGTGAATGCTGCTCAAGTCCGGGATGGTTCCAATAGTCTTGTGTCAGTGCACTCCTAGTCAGCGTGGACAGGCTCAGCTGGATCAGCTCTACAGAAAATAGATGGAGGGCGACTCTGGGACTAAATTACACAATAGTTTTTTTTTCACTTCTTTGAAGCAGCCTGACATTTACTGCCTTCCATAGTCTAGACTGAAGAGCTTTCTTGCTAGAATCAATTATTCACTTCTGCTAGAACTTGGAATGTCTTTTTACGCTTCTCATCTAGTCAGTGTATAAAACTATAGACTTTCATTAATTTTCTTTAACTTTAATGAGCTGCCAGCAGCTTCAAACCGTTCAGCTGTGACACTTTTTAATTGTTGACTAATCTACTGCTACAGTATGGTCAATTATTTAGGGTTCATCAAAGGACTCTGATTTAGTATTCATGGTCCCACTAATTTAAATCTCTATCTATGGAAGTATTCATTGGAATCTACAACAGTGTCTGTTGGCTCAGGGAAAGAAGCTTCTCAAAATTGAACAACTCAATTCCATCCATCCATCCATCCATCTTCTTCCGCTTATCCGAGGTCGGGTCGCGGGGGCAGCAGCTTAAGCAGGGAAGCCCAGACTTCCCTCTCCCCAGCCACTTCGTCCAGCTCCTCCCGGGGGATCCCGAGGCGTTCCCAGGCCAGCCGGGAGAGCGTGTCCTGGGTCTTCCCCGTGGCCTCCTACTGGTCGGACGTGCCCGAAACACCTTCCTAGGGAGGCGTTTGGGTGGCATCCTGACCAGATGCCCGAACCACCTCATCTGGCTCCTCTCCATGTGGAGGAGCAGCGGCTTTACTTTGAGCTCTCCCCGAATGACAGAGCTTCTCACCCTATCTCTAAGGGAGAGCCCCGCCACTCGGCGGAGGAAACTCATTTCGGCCGCTTGTACCCGTGATCTTGTCCTTTCGGTCATGACCCAAAGCTCATGACCATAGGTGAGGATGGGAACGTAGATCGACCGGTAAATCGAGAGCTTTGCCTTCCGGCTCAGCTCCTTCTTCACCACAACGGATCGATACAGCGTCCGCATTACTGAAGATGCCGCACCGATCCGCCTGTCGATCTCACGATCCACTCTTCCCCCACTCGTGAACAAGACTCCGAGGTACTTGAACTCCTCCACTTGGGGCAAGATCTCCTCCCCAACCCGGAGATGGCACTCCACCCTTTTCCGGGAGAGAACCATGGACTCGGACTTGGAGGTGCTGATTCCCATCCCAGTCGCTTCACACTCGGCTGCGAACCGATCCAGCGAGAGCTGAAGATCTTGGCCAGAGGAAGCCATCAGGACCACATCATCTGCAAATAGCAGAGACCTAATCCTGCAGCCACCAAACCAGATCCCCTCAACGCCCTGACTGCGTCTAGAAATTCTGTCCATAAAGGTTATGAACAGAATCGGTGACAAAGGGCAGCCTTGGCGGAGTCCAACCCTCACTGGAAACGTGTCCGACTTACTGCCGGCAATGCGGACCAAGCTCTGGCACTGATTATACAGGGAGCGAACTGCCACAATAAGACAGTCCGTTACCCCATACTCTCTGAGCACTCCCCACAGGACTTCCCGGGGTACACGGTCGAATGCCTTCTCCAAGTCCACAAAGCACATGTAGACTGGTTGGGCAAACTCCCATGCACCCTCAAGGACCCTGCCGAGAGTATAGAGCTGGTCCACAGTTCCACGACCAGGACGAAAACCACACTGTTCCTCCTGAATCCGAGGTTCGACTATCCGGCGTAGCCTCCTCTCCAGTACACCTGAATAGACCTTACCGGGAAGGCTGAGGAGTGTGATCCCACGATAGTTAGAACACACCCTCCGGTTCCCCTTCTTAAAGAGAGGAACCACCACCCCGGTCTGCCAATCCAGAGGTACCGCCCCCGATGTCCACGCGATGTTGCAGAGTCTTGTCAACCAACAACTCAATTATGCTGCCAAATCCCAAATTGTTGGACTGTTTGCCAATTTAAAATAGTCTTTAAAAATATACAAAACAGGATTCATCCAAAATAATACATGTGGTATTATCAATATGAGACTACTTAAATTTGGGCGTATTTTTAGTTTTTTTTAGTTAGAAATGATAAAACATTTATATGGTGGTTGCACTTTGTAGAAGGTCCTTGTGTGTGCACTTCATAACAACCAACGTTTGATTTCCTGCTCCGGGGACCAATTGTTGTGTTGTGTTGTTGTCTGTAGCTCATTACCAATGTCACTATGGTTAGAAGGAGGCATTGGTTGTGTTTCAAAGACATTTTGTTATTGGTGCAATAACTTTGAATGTCCTTATCTCTGTTTAACTTTACCAGACTTTGCTTCCCCAACATTGACGTGCTTAACATCACTGGCTGCAAGGTGCGGACTAGTGGTGTGCGTATAGGCAAAGGAAAGGTGAAGTTACAGAGAAATATCTTCTACACATAGATTTCCTCACGTAGGCACAGATGAGCCTTGGCGGAGGTGTAACATCAATTAAAAAAGGTTCCTTTTATCTGACACACACATTTTTATATTTACAAACACACACATTCAAACACAGACACACTAATCGGAACACGGCCATGCTGACTTACTTTCACATAGGGCTGGGCGATATATGGAGTTTGTAAGATACATCGATATATTTTTAAACATGTAGACCACGTCCAGGAAACCCCCAATGCGTCTACTTTACTTACTAATGTATGCGTCTGGATAAAACATTCATTTGACTTGTTTACTATGTAAGCCCAAATCAAAACTGTTTTTGAGTTGCCAAGCCGGGCATTTTTCACACAAGAAATGCTGCCAAAAGTTTATTATTTGCACAGCTATGTTATTTATTTTACGTAGAAATAATATTTATCTATTTTATTTATGTTATGTAATTATGTGCTACTCAAACAGTTTCTTTTCTGTGCTGTTAATTCCCATCTTGACTAACTGGTTAATAAAAGTGCTGTAAATACCCATCTTGACCAACTGGTTAATAAAAGTACTGTAAATACCCATCTTGACTAACTGGTTAATAAAAGTACTGTTAATACCCATCTTGACTAACTGGTTAATAAAAGTACTGTTAATACCCATCTTGACCAACTGATTAATAAAAGTATTGTAAATACCCATCTTAAATAACAGGTTAATAAAAGTACTGTTAATACCCATCTTGACTAACTGGTTAATAAAAGTACTGTTAATACCCATCTTGACCAACTGATTAATAAAAGTACTGTTAATACTCATCTTGACTAACTGATTAATAAAAGTATTGTAAATACCCATCTTAAATAACAGGTTAATAAAAGTACTGTTAATACCCATCTTGACTAACTGGTTAATAAAAGTACTGTTAATACCCATCTTGACTAACTGGTTAATAAAAGTGCTGTTAATACCCATCTTGACTAACTGGTTAATAAAAGTATTGTAAATACCCATCTTGACCAACTGGTAAATAAAAGTACTGTTAATACCCATCTTGACTAACTGGTTAATAAAAGTGCTGTTAATACCCATCTTGACTAACTGGTTAATAAAAGTGTCACTGACTGTTTACAGTACAGTTGTCATTCACTTCAATTTCAGTGAATCTCGCTCAAAAATGAATATCTTTATATGTATACTTTCACCGGAAAATATATCGAGATGTATCGAATATCGAGTTTAAGTAAAAATATATCGAGATATACTTTTTTGTCCATATCGCCCAGTCCTATTTTCACACAAACAAATCAGAACATGGACATCCATTTTTTATATTTTTTTACACGCGCACACAAATTGGAATACGCATTTGCAAATAGTTTTGCTACAATAGTACTCCCCTTAAAATGTCACTCGCAGTCTGGAGTCTTTGCAGTTGTGCTATTAGATATGACTCTGACAAGTTCTAAGAGCCCAAGAGCAGAGTACAAAAGCTCTTTAAAAGTCTCATTGCAGGAGAAGAATTGTAACATTCAGTGTTTTGGTGTTAAGAACAATGTATGATTACTTAAGCCAGTTGAAGCGTGCAGTGAAATGTAGCCTCCAGCCATTGCAAGTCAGGACCTGCTCATTGTAGGCCTGTGCTGCTCCCTCAAGTCATGACAACAGATCTGCGCTATGGATTTCTCTTTGGAAATTATATTTTTGTTTGCCTGTGTATTGTCATTTGATTGCAGCCATAACTCTGTAATGGTGGTCATTTAAAAGCACAGTTCACGGGGTCACCTTTGGGGATGACTGCTGGCCAGGAGGATTGTAGGGAAGTTAAGGCTTTACTAGTGAGAAACACAACCTGCAGGGTGTAAATATTGACCCAGAGTCACAATGACATGACAGATGACATAAAGGCATAGCCTTTTAAACCTTGTCTAAGCTATCTGTTAAACTCAGGGCATAGTTCCAATTACAAAATGACTACGTTTGTACGCAAGGAAGTGAATTAAAATAACTCATTGCCTTTTGTAAGCGACTCTGTAACGACTAACTACTAAACAAAGTCTTTGTATTCTTTTAGCAATCTACAATTATGATCCCAGTGGTGAGCCGGAGCTGTGCTTGCAGGTGGGGGACACGGTACACATACTGGAGAAATTGGAAGGTGAGTGAGCATAAATATGCAACAAGCCCCGACACATCTGTCTATTCTTTCTCTAAGCAAGCCGCGGCAAGAACTACGATGGGGTGATACGCTATCTGTCATTAAATATGCTCCATCTGATAATGGAAATGAGTGTGCAGTCTGCCACATTGTACCCCTGATAGCCTGAGCCTGGACTGTCATTATTCTCATCTCATTGTCTCTGTGTAACATTATTCTCTACGCATTTGACTGTCTTCAGGGTGGTATCGAGGCTACACGCTGCGCCACAAATCACATAAGGTATGAGCCTAATTAACACGTCATATTTCTGATCTTAACACAGGTTGCAAAATGACCTTATTATATCTTATCCAACAAGATATTTATGTTTTAACTGTTAAACTCTTTAGGGGGCAATTATGGTTATATAATGATCACATTTCATATATATGAAAATCTTGAGAAGATGCTTAAATAAAGTGATATGCATTGAGAACTATGCAATTATTATTTTAGTGTTTACTTTGCAGTGCAGACCCTCATCCACCACACTGGTAATTAGCAGTCATACCGTATATCTCCATACAACTCAATTGTTCTGGTGGCCACATTTGGTGGCTGAACTCTTGCTTTCACTGTTAGTTTTATTGGATCTGTTGTGTAGGACTAGATTTTACAATCCCCTAATGCATACTTGAGACACCTATGCGACTTTGTGGGATGGTCAAGTGAGTGAAGGCATCCTCTGGGTTATCAAGTGGGCGCCCCCCTTCCTCAGTGTTTCGCTGATAGGCCCACGACACCTCCAGAGGGTTCAGCAGTGAGTCCCAGCGTCCCAGGATCACTCCCTAGATGCCATCACTCACTTGAAAGCCCAGGTGGAGTCCCTTCGTTTGACCCACAGCCACTGACTCCCCTTTTCAGCGGCTTTTGAGAGGTCTTTGACTGCCTGCCGGTGGGCCTTCCCTCGCACTCCCATTTCCCTGAGGAGCCTGGATGTTGAGGTGGCCACGAACCCTCTGCAGCCTACTTCCACTGGGCGTACCCTCGCTTTCCAGCCTTGTTGTTGCGCATCGGCTGCAAGCTCAGTGTACCTCAACTTCTTGCGCTCGTAGGCCTCCTCCATTGCACTCTCCCAGGGCACCGTGAGCTCTATGATGTACACGAGCCTGAGCGAAGCTGACCACAGAACAAGATCTGGCCGCAGGTTGGTGGACGCAATCTCAACTGGGAAGCAGAGTCTCTGGCCCAGTTCTGCCAGCAGTTTCCAGTCCCGTGCCCCGCCTAACTGTCCAGTGTCTGGTCTTGTGGGGGTGAGGTTGGCTTGACCCTCGCCCTCCCGGACAAATGTTGTTGCTTGCCAACGGGATGACGGGGGAGGAAGGGCATTGACACTTGTCCGTCGACTTTCCAGCACTGCTGCAAGACACTTTAGCACCTGGTTGTGCCGCCAGGTGTAACGACCTTGGGTGAGGCTGGTCTTGCAGCCCACCAAGATGTGCTTCAGTGTTGCTGGACTCGGACACAGAGGGCATGTGGGGTCTTCACCATACCACTGGCTGAGGTTTTTTGGAGAAGGCAGGACATCGTAGGCAGCCCTGATGGTAAAGCTTGCCCTAAATGTCTCCATCTCCCACAGCTCTTTCCAGGAGATCTTCCTCTTCTCTACTCCTTCCCATGTCATCCACTGCCCTTGTTTTGCCTGCGCCACAGCTTGTGCGCACCTTCTTGCTTCCTCTTCCCGACGTATCTCCTGGATCACCAGCTTGCGTCTCTGAGATGGAGTGGCCTTGCTCCAGGCTGGTGTACTGGTACATTCCGGGGAACTAGTGTCCTCTACAGTAGACATTTGAATTTGGTCTACTTATTTTGTCAAAGTTTCAGTAGCGCTTTGCTGTTTTTAAGGACCTTCTGCAAAAATGTGAGCATTTCTTTTTATTTTAAACTGAAATCACAGGTTGAATAGACCAAATGAATAAAAAGAGAGCACCTCTGTGCGATATAGAAAATGGTATTACACTACAGGCTCTTCTCACTCTTTCTTGTCTCTCCTTCTCACAGAGACATAAAACAAGCGCACCTTCTTACATACGTCACATACTGTTGCGCGTGCAACGTCATACGCCCTCGCGGAGGTGCCAATCTGGTAACAAATGGAGGAAGAATTAATTCCCAAGCAAGCGGCTAACGCACCTATACAGCGCAAAGCCACTTTTAAGTCAGCAATTCTTGCCTTTATGGTGGAAAATAAACTTTTTTTCACAAGTATCATCTGTGGAGGATGAGGAATAGCTAAAGGCGCTACACTACACACTATACGAGGATATGCTAACAGTAAGGCAGAGTTTTTGAATGTAAACAAAGGTGGTGGATCCATAAAATATCAGCAGTAACATACCAAGTAAAGTATCCATATCAAATATTTTTTTATTATCAAAACATATTTTGCTGTTTTTGTTCTTGTTTACATACTCAGGAAAGAAGTCCTTGGACACAGTAGAGCTTAAATTAATGGCAAAATCCAACAGATTCAAATCAAAGCCAATAATAGTAAATCATTTGTTATGTTGTTACACCATCATCCTGCGTTTTTGTTTGATTCTAATTGTGATCAAAAATGTAATCATTCAATGATCGTGAACATTTTAATTATCGGTATGAGCATTGGTATGACCAATACTGCATGTAACTATTTGGTATTGGATCAATACCAAAATGTATAGTATCGCCCAAAACTACTGTCAAGTATTGAAACAACAAAATAATAAGTGATTATCACATTTTAACTAGGGCAGTGAAACAATTAAAATATTTAATATTTGTTTATTTTCTAACAATTTTGCCTAAAAGTCGCAATGAGGCAAAAAGTATTTTATTCAATTAATCAAACAAAGTAATTGATAGATTACTCAATTACTAGAATAATGGATGGCTGCAGGCATACTCTAATATACATCGCAATATAGATTTGAGGTCATATTGCCCATCCCTTGTTTGCGGCTAAAACATGACTCTTTAAAAGTTCTGAAACGTTTGTAGCTGTCTAAGACCAGAGACTTGATGCACCTCAGACCTTTTTATCGCAAGGACATTTTGATTTTGTTACATCTTCTTGTTCAGTTTGATTTATTGCCACACAAACACCGACACTCAAGCACAGGACTCAAACTGAATGTGGAAGCTGGCAGGTGAGCAAGCAAATGCAAACACTGAAACAGCGATCATAAATTCTACAGGCTGGAGTATAGAAGTAGAATTGTCAACTTATGTATATCAATATGATATTAACACATATGCATATATTAATAAATATACAAATACAAATGTGATATACAAATAAATGAATAACATGTATAAATAAATAACATGTATAAATAAACGCGTATTTGTAAATATATTTTTGAGATTTGAAAATATTTACAAATAACATTTTTAAATATAAAAATGTGACAAACAAATAAATCAAGAATTTGTATTAATAAACGTGTATTTGTAAATATATTTTTGAGATTTGAATATAAATATGCTTGATTTTGTATTTGTATTGTATTTGCATATGTGGATCGCTTTTTTGCTTTTGTGTCGATGAGACATTCCTCCCACAAACCAGATGCACAAATAAATGTGACCTACACACTCCTCTGAACAACCAGCAGAGGGCACTGCAGCCAGAGCGGTCTGGGTCATAGACATGGTCAGACACTGGGGAGCCAATCAGAGGCACACTAGGGAGGGTCATATGATGATTGATATATGATGATGATTTGACACACATTGCACTGATAAGAGATCAGTATCTACATCGGGACAAGGTCATTAAACGGCATTGATACAATAAAATAAGCAGCTAGCACGGTCTTTCAGATTAACTGGATAAATTAGCATTAGCCTCTGTAAAGACGTGGATTGTTTTTGTGCAGAGAACTCCAGGCATTTTGCATATCATGCATATAATGCTCTGCGACCCAGACCACTCTGGCTGCAGTGCCCTCAGCTGGTTGTTCAGGGGAGTGTGTAGGTCACATTTATTTGTGCATCTGGTTTGTGGGAGGAATGTCTCATCGACACAAAAGCAAAAAAGCGATCCACATATACAAATTCAATACAAATACAAAACCAAGCATATTTATATTCAAATCTCAAAAATATATTTACAAATACACGTTTATTTATACAAATTCTTGATTTATTTGTATGTCACATTTTTATATTTAAAAATGTTATTTGTAAATATTTTCAAATCTCAAAAATATATTTACAAATACGCATTTATTTATAAAAATGTATTTATTTATTTGTATATCACATTTGTATTTGTATATTTATTAATATATGCACATGTATTAATATCATATGAATATATATAAGTTGATGTGAGACAATTTTACTTCCATACTGGAGGGAGAAGAGAGTAAAAATAGGTGTCTCTGAGGTGCTATTAAACGATTATTTTTATTTAGAAGTATTCCAATGTTTAAAGATGTTACTTTACTAATACATAAGCAACCCTAATGTTTCAACTAATTGCTTCCTCTCAGGGCATTTTCCCGGCTTCCTACATCCATTTAAAGGAAGCTTCAGTGGAGGGAACAGGGTAAGATCACACACAAGTAAACATGTCATCTTTGTAATAACACACTTTGGCTTTTGGTTTGACGTACGGCCAGGGACATAACAGGACATTTATAATTATCCTAAGTGTGGGTTCAGAAGTGCTTTTCTTGGCTGTGATAGGAAAAACATCCATCTATTCATCATGTATAGAGATACAAAGCTCCTGTTCTGTTCAAACTTTATAATGTGATGTGTTCTGTGAGCAATGAAACATCTTTCCAATACCCTATTATTCTGCTTTTGTGGTTGGTAGCCAGCAGGAAATAATTATTCCATCAGATTTACCACTGGTGCAGGAGCTCGGGGCTACTCTGAGAGAATGGGCACAGATATGGCACAAGCTCTTTGTGGTATGTACACTCCACCTTCTGTCTTGCTGCACACCGATATGCTTTCATTCAGTTTGTTTTACTTAGTAAATGCACTTTTTCAATATTATAAGTCCATCATTTTTTTGTCTGACAGGCGAACAAAGCCACCCTCTTCCGGACTGTTCAGAAGATGGCTTACAGTGTCATTGAATATCGATCACAGATTGTGTCAGGAACACTACCCAAGGATGACCTTGTAGAACTCAAAAAGAAAGTCACTGCCAAGATAGATTACGGAAACAGGTATGAATCGTGCTTTTGCCCTCTGACACCATTGTAAAATGTGTGTGTGCTTAAGTCATGGCTTTGTGACACTCCACTACTTTACGCTTTATGGCACTCAGGATTCTGGGCTTAGACTTGGTTGTGCGAGATGAAGCAGGAAACACATTGGATCCTGACTGCACAAGCACTGTCAGTCTGTTTCGGGCCCATGAGACTGCGTCCCGCAGTGTTGATGACAGAATACAAGAGGAGAAGGTAACAGTGCTTATTGGTAAGGTTTTTTTTGTATTAGCAGAATTTGTCTGTTTCACCTCTTCTCTCTTTCCACTCCCTACATGGGGGCTACTTTGCAGACACGTCTACAAAATCTTGAGATGAGGCGCCAAGCTTTGTTTAATACTGTGCACACCTACAGTCTACTCATGAACCTGAAAAACTTTGTATGCAACATTGGAGAAGATGCTGAGCTGCTCATGTCTCTTTATGACCCAGATCAGTCAGAATTCATCAGGTTAGCACCTTTCTAACTATATAGTGTAACGCCAAGGTTATTTAGACTTCATGTAGAATGATCAGCTTGCCTCCAAATCCTAGATAGTAATAGTCTTTAATGACCGAAAATGTGTCACAACTGTGACATTGAATTCATCACATTTTGCTGCAGAATGGAACTCTTTTTTAAGGGGACTTATGATGATTGTAATCTACAATTATTATTATTCCTTGTGGTCTAGATCAGGGGTGCTCATTACGTCGATCGCGAGCTACCGGTCGATCTCAGAGGGTGTGTCAGTCGATCACCAGCCAGCCATTAAAAAAATAGTCCTAAAAATGAGCGATCATAAATCTTCACT
Source organism: Nerophis lumbriciformis (assembly GCF_033978685.3). Taxonomy (NCBI): domain Eukaryota; kingdom Metazoa; phylum Chordata; class Actinopteri; order Syngnathiformes; family Syngnathidae; genus Nerophis; species Nerophis lumbriciformis. The sequence continues at coordinate 7,725,092 of NC_084559.2, forward strand.
ATGACGTCACTTTCGTCACTTGATTGACATTCACGGCACCCGAGGGTCTTCTGAGATGACGCTGGCTGCTGCCAGCTCATTAAAATTACCGACTGGAAGGCCACAAACACTTTATTTCAACAGACTCTGGCGCCGTACCTGTCGTCAAAACTCCAAAGACCGACTGCACAGTTGCACAATAAAAGCACTTCTTCATCCTGCCTGCGCTACCAAATTAAGAGTCTCAGAAAGCTGGCGTGCACAAGCTAGCAAGCTACGGAGTTTGCCGACAATGTATTTCTTGTAAAGTGTATACAAAGGAGTACGGAAGCTGGATAAATAAAATGCCAAAAACCAACCACTTTCATGTGGTATTGGACAGAAAGGAGGACTTTTTTTCTCCTCCATTCGAAAATGCGGACCTTATCAGCACTACTGTCTGATTCCTATCAATGCAAGTCATCAGAATCAGGTAATACACCAACTTATATTCTTGTCTTCATGAAAGAAAGGAATCTATATGTGTTAAACATGCTTGTATTATCTTTAAACACCTTTAACTTATTACCAATATTAACTATAAGTGTTAAACATGCTTGTATTATCTTTAAACACCTTTAACTTGTTAACAATATTAACTATGTGTTAAACATTCTTGTATTACCATTAAACACCTTTAATTTATTAACAATATTAACTATATGTATTAAACATGCTTGCATTATCATTAAACACCTTTAACTTGTTAACAATATTAACTATATGTGTTAAACACGTTTGCATTATCTTTAAACACCTTTAACTTAACAATATTAACTATATGTGTTAAACATGCTTGTATTATCATTAATCACCTTTAACTTGTTAACAATATTAACTATATGTATTAAACAAACTTGTATTTTCATTAAACACCTTTAATTTATTAACAATATTAACTATATGTGTTAAACATGCTTGTATTATCATTAAACACCTTTAACTTGTTAACAAAAACATATGTTTCATAAATAAGTAAATATAAATGATATATATGAATGAGGTAGATCCCCACGACTTGATCAATTGAAAAGTAGCTCGCCTGCAGAAAAAGTGTGAGCACCCCTGGTCTAGATCATACGTATTAGCTATCCTTTGGTGTACATTTTGCTCAGTCATTCACAAACTAGGATGGGGCGAGGGTCACCACTTTGTCAACAAATGCGTGAGCAAATTGTTTAAGAGTTTAAGAAAAACTTTTCTCAAGCAGCTATTGCAAGGAATTTAGGGATTTCACCATCTACGGTCCGTAATATCATCAAAGGGTTCAGAGAATCTGGAGAAATCACTGCATGTAAGCAGCTAAGCCCATGACCTTTGATCCCTCAGGCTGTACTGCATCAACAAGCGACATCAGTGTGTAAAAGATATCACCACATGGGCTCAGGAACACTTCAGAAACCCACTGTCAGTAACTACAGTTGGTCGCTACATCTGTAAGTGCAAGTTAAAACTCTCCTATGCAAGACGAAAACCGTTTATCAACAACACCCAGAAACGCCGCCGGCTTCGCTGGGCCTGATCTCATGTAAGATGGACTGATACAAAGTGGAAAAGTGTTCTGTGGTCTGACGAGTCCACATTTTAAATTGTTTTTGGAAACTGTGGACGTCGTGTCCTCCGGACCAAAGAGGAAAAGAACCATCCGGATTGTTATAGGCGCAAAGTGTAAAAGCCAGCATGTGTGATGGTATGGGGGTGTATTAGTGCCCAAGACATGGGTAACTTACACATCTGTGAAGGCGCCATTAATGCTGAAAGGTACATACAGGTTTTGGAGCAACATATGTTGCCATCCAAGCAATGTTACCATGGACGCCCCTGCTTATTTCAGCAAGACAATGCCAAGCCACGTGTTACATCAACGTGGCTTCATAGTAAAAGAGTGCGGGTACTAGACCGGCCTGCCTGTAGTCCAGACCTGTCTCCCATTGAAAATGCATGGCACATTATGAAGCCTAAAATAGCAGAAGGGAGACCCCCGGACTGTTGAACAACTTAAGCTGTACATCAAGCAAGAATGGGAAAGAATTCCACCTGAGAAGCTTCAAAAATGTGTCTCCTCAGTTCCCAAACGTTTACTGAGTGTTGTTAAAAGGAAAGGCCATGTAACACAGTGGTGAACATGCCCTTTCCCAACTACTTTGGCACGTGTTGCAGCCATGAAATTCTAAGTTAATTATTATTTGCAAAAAAAAAAAAATAAGTTTGTGAGTTTGAACATCAAATATGTTGTCTTTGTAGCATATTCAATTGAATATGGGTTGAAAAGGATTTGCAAATCATTGTATTCCGTTTATATTTACATCTAACACAATTTCCCAACTCATATGGAAACGGGGTTTGTACATGTTTCCTCTTTTTGAATTGAACCTGATTTGTTTCCTAATGCGATCCTTGTTTTAATCAATGCAGTGAGAACTTCCTGGTGCGGTGGGACAGTATGGGGATGCCTAAAGAAATAGAAAAACTCAACAACCTGCCAGCTCTATTTACGGTAACCACAAACCAAGCCAGTGACTGTACTCCTTCTTCTGACACAAATCATCCATTACCTCCTGAAATCTGACAAGTTGGACAATTTGCTTTTAAATTGCTCCTCACACCCTGAATGTTTAACTAAGCTTGTATTCCTTGCATATAGGGGTGTAACGGTACGTGTATTTGTATTGAACCGTTTCGGTACAGGGGTTCCGGTTCGGTTCGGAGGTGTACCGAATGAGTTTCCACACGGACATAATAAGTAGCGCAACGCACGTTGTGTAAACAATGCACACCGAGGCACAACACACGGCATGCTAGCTGCTAACGGGCTAGGATAGACTGACCATACGTCCTCTTTTCACCGGACATGTCCTCTTTTGCGGAGTTTCTTAAATGCCTCAAATGTCCGGCATTTTGAGTTAGGGTTGCGTGTATTTTCAATGTACGTTCAGGGCTAAGAAGGGGTTAAAAACAAAACAAACAGCAGCATTGGTGAGGGAGGGGCAGAGACAGAGAGAGAGAGAGAGTTATGATAAACGCGCATGCGTCGCCAGGCTCTGCTTTTTATCCATAGATTTATCACATTTAATTTTTTATTATCTATAGCAGGTAGTTAAAAAGGTAGTTGCCGAGGTAGTTAAAAAGCTCCTCGGTGGCAAGGCCCCGGGGGTGGATGAGATCCGCCCGGAGTTCCTTAAGGCTCTGGATGTTGTGGGGCTGTCTTGGTTGACAAGACTCTGCAACATCGCGTGGACATCGGGGGCGGTACCTCTGGATTGTCAGACCGGGGTGGTGGTTCCTCTCTTTAAGAAGGGGAACCGGAGGGTGTGTTCCAACTATCGTGGGATCACACTCCTCAGCCTCCCCGGTAAGGTCTATTCAGGTGTACTGGAGAGGAGGCTACGCCGGATAGTCGAACCTCGGATTCAGGAGGAACAGTGTGGTTTTCGTACTGGTCGGGGAACTGTGGACCAGCTCTATACTCTCGGCAGGGTCCTTGAGGGTGCATGGGAGTTTGCCCAACCAGTCTACATGTGCTTTGTGGACTTGGAGAAGGCATTCGACCGTGTACCCCGGGAAGTCCTGTGGGGAGTGCTCAGAGAGTATGGGGTAACGGACTGTCTGATTGTGGCAGTTCGCTCCCTGTATGATCAGTGCCTGAGCTTGGTCCGCATTGCCGGCAGTAAGTCGGACACGTTTCCAGTGAGGGTTGGACTCCGCCAAGGCTGCCCTTTGTCACCCATTCTGTTCATAACTTTTATGGACAGAATTTCTAGGCACAGTCAGGACATTGAGGGGATCTGGTTTGGTGGCTGCAGGATTAGGTCTCTGCTATTTGCAGATGATGTGGTCCTGATGGCTTCATCTGGTCAAGATCTTCAGCTCTCACTGGATCGGTTCGCAGCCGAGTGTGAAGCGACTGGGATGGGAATCAGCACCTCCAAGTCCGAGTCCATGGTTCTCTCCCGGAAAAGGGTGGAGTGCCATCTCCGGGTTGGGGAGGAGATCTTGCCCCAAGTGGAGGAGTTCAAGTACCTCGGAGTCTTGTTCACGAGTGGGGGAAGAGTGGATCGTGAGATCGACAGGCGGATCGGTGCGGCATCTTCAGTAATGCGGATGCTGTATCGATCCGTTGTGGTGAAGAAGGAGCTGAGCCGGAAGGCAAAGCTCTCGATTTACCGGTCGATCTACGTTCCCATCCTCACCTATGGTCATGAGCTTTGGGTTATGACCGAAAGGACAAGATCACGGGTACAAGCGGCCCAAATGAGTTTCCTCCGCCGGGTGGCGGGTCTCTCCCTTAGAGATAGGGTGAGAAGCTCTGTCATCCGGGGGGAGCTCAAAGTAAAGCCGCTGCTCCTCCACATGGAGAGGAGCCAGATGAGGTGGTTCGGGCATCTGGTCAGGATGCCACCCGAACGCCTCCCTAGGAAGGTGTTTAGGGCACGTCCGACCGGTAGGAGGCCACGGGGAAGACCCAGGACACGCTGGGAAGACTATCTCTCTCGGCTGGCCTGGGAACGCCTCGGGATCCCCCGGGAGGAGCTGGACGAAGTGGCTGGGGAGAGGGAAGTCTGGGCTTCCCTGCTTAGGCTGCTGCCCCCGCGACCCGACCTCGGATAAGCGGAAGAAGATGGATGGATGGATGGATAACAAAAGTGAAATAAAAAAGCTTAAAGGTTAAATGTAATTTAGAAAAAGTTGCAATGTTGACTAATAAAACAGCTGTTTTTTTTTCTTTCAAACTGTCATTGCTCAAAACATAATATTGAATCAAAATCGATGTTATTATGAATTATTGACCTATCCAAGGTTCCCATTACTTCACATCAAATATTACACTAAGAACAATATTTTTGGTGGAAGATTTAGCAATTTTGGTAAATAAATAACCCAAAAATGTATATTTTGTTGTTTTCTTACTGTACCGAAAATGAACCGAACCGTGACCTCTAAACCGAGGTACGTACCGAACCCAAATTGTTGTGTACCGTTCCACCCCCACTTGCATATATTTCACAATTTCAAAATATTTCTGTATTACTTTTTTTATTTCATTCAGCATTTTAAATGTTCTTAAATTAAAACAAATACTCATTCTTTTGCAAAGCCAGCACTGCATTTGAGCCGCTGGGGACTTTTCATGCCAAAGCTTTTTTTAAGCACATCATGACTCATTTGACCTAAAGATAATCCAAAAGATGAAGACAGATTCTATGTTTGTGCATTTCAACACCTAATACTAATAAACTGACACTGTACTTCAACTCTATTTATGGTTGACTTTGTGCATGTAGGACCTTAGCAGAAGTGACCTGATGAGGCAGCGTCTCTTCCTGGTGTGTCAGATCATCAGAGTAGGAAGCATGGAGCTGAAGGAGGGAAAGAAACAAACAGGCGGGCTGAGGAGACCCTTTGGTGTGGCTGGTGAGATGCTTTCCTCAGTCTGTTTATCCAAAAGAGAAGCCATTCAAGTATGAAAATGATATTTCTTTGTCGCGCTGCTCCTTCTTGATTTGTACTGAAGTGTAAAATGAAAAAGGCATGTGCCGAATAAAACGGGAACACCTGTTTTCTGACCTAGAAAATGATTCCATTCAGCTACGGCAAGACGTCTGTGGAAATGAGTTGAGCAACCGTCTTTTTGTTTTCGGCCTGACGATTAGCCTATTTGACAAAAGGCCTTCTTTTCACCGAGGGGAGTGAAAAAAAGTGTCTAACCCAGACGTCACATTTTTCTTCTCTGCCAGGAAAAAGGAAGAGTTTAAGAAAAGAGCTGGGTAGAATACACAATCCTAAAGCGTCTCATTCTTGTAAGATGGAGATCAGGAACACTTTTCTGCTAGACTATTCTTGCCAGACAACAACTTCTCTCTCAAGAGACATTTTTGGAGTTTATAGGAAGTGTTTGAATTGAGTATATGAATTGCCTAATATTTTGCACGCAAACGTTTTATACATATTTGATTTGGTATAACGTGTACGTAGACACTTTTAGGGTTATTATAGCATTGATTGATTCAAGTTAAAGTACCAATGATGTGTCCTCTGCATTTGACCCATCCCCTCGTTCACCCCCTGGGAGGTGAGGGGAGCAGTGAGCAGCAGCGGTGGCCACGCTCAGGAATCATTTTTGGTGATGTAACCCCCAATTCCAACCCTTGATGCTGAGTGCCAAGCAGGGAGGTAATGGCTCCCATTTTTATAGTCTTTGGTATGACTCGGCACAACCTAGCCATCTCAGGGCGGACACTCTAACCACTAGGCCACTAAGTAGAGCAGTGGTTCTCGATTAGCTTGGCTATGGGACCCACCATCACACCTTAATGCAGCGTTTCTCAAAGTGTGGGGCGCGCCCCACTGGTGGGGAATAGAGACATGACAGGTGGGGCGCGAGGAACGGGAGGAAATTTCACTTTAATTATTTTTTTTTAATTATTATATTCTTAGATTATTTTTTTTACTATGCTTTCATTTTCTATACACACTGTAAATCACTTTGTGATTCTGTCTGTGAAATCCGCTATATAAATAAATGGAAATTACCGGTACTTATTTTTACTGTAGGCTTTATATTTCTCGGTACGAGCGAAAGTTTGACAGACATAGCAACAGTAACTAATGGGGGCGGGGCTAAGCGGAACAAACTTTCGCGCGGATGGGTAGCAGGCTAATGTGTGGATCACAATTACACAAATATATAAATTTGTGACTCGCACCTCAAAGGTCGTCGAGCCAGAGCCAGCGCCTGCAGAGAAACAAAAATGTGACGGGCACACACTGTGTCATTCACCGGGAAGCACTCGCGTCAAGGCAGCTCAGCCCCGAACTCAATGAGGTTTTAACAGATGTGAGCGCGGTAAATTTGATCAAAACACGACCACTGAAAGCGCGACTGTTCTCTGCACTGTGTGAGGAAATGGGAGCTGATCATACAGCCGTGCTGTTTCACAGTGAAGCAAGGTGGCTCTCCTGGGGGAAAGTGCTGTCACTTGCCCTGTCTTGCCAAATGCATAGCTCCTCCTTTTTTTTTTGCAAAGATTGCCAAGTGGCACTTTTATTTTATTTATTATTGAACTTGATGCAAGTTATTTGATTTATTATTGAACTTGATGCAAGTTATAACACTTTTTTTGATTTATTATTGAACTTGATGCAAGTTATAACACTTTTGTTTTATTTATTATTGAACTTGATGCAAGTTATAACACTTTTTTTGATTTATTATTGAACTTGATGCAAGTTATAACACTTTTTTTTGATTTATTATTGAACTTGATGCAAGTTATAACACTTTTGTTTTATTTATTATTGAACTTGATGCAAGTTATAGCACTTTTTTGATTTATTATTGAACTTGATGCAAGTTATTTGATTTATTATTGAACTTGATGCAAGTTATAACACTTTTATTTGATTTATTATTGAACTTGATGCAAGTTATAACACTTTTTTTTATTATTGAACTTGATGCAAGTTATAACACTTTTGTTTTATTTATTATTGAACTTGATGCAAGTTATAACACTTTTTTTGATTTATTATTGAACTTGATGCAAGTTATTTGATTTATTATTGAACTTGATGCAAGTTATAACACTTTTTTTGATTTATTATTGAACGTGATGCAAGTTATAACACTTTGATTTATTATTGAACTTGATGCAAGTTATAACACTTTTTTGATTTATTATTGAACTTGATGCAAGTTATAACACTTTTTTTGATTTATTATTGAACGTGATGCAAGTTATAACACTTTTTTTGATTTATTATTGAACTTGATGCAAGTTATAACACTTTTTTTGATTTATTATTGAACGTGATGCAAGTTATAACACTTTTTTTGATTTATTATTGAACTTGATGCAAGTTATAACAGTTTTTTTAATTTATTATTGAACTTGATGGAAGTTATTTTATTTATTATTGAACTTGATGCAAGTTATTTTATTTATTATTGAACTTGATGCAAGTTATACCACAGCTGCACAGTTATTTTATTTATTATTGAACTTAATGTTATTGAGTTTGAATGTATACAACTTGATGTTCAATAAATTTGAAAATGTTAAAGCTTGGCATTAGCTCTCTGTTGGGGCGATGGGGGCAGGTGGGGCTTGAAAACTCCCCATTGTCCAAAGTGGGGGATGACAAAAAAAGTTTGAGAACCACTGCCTTAATGACAGACGCAAATTTAAGGGAGTGCATAATAACAATGTGCCAGCAGAAAAGAAGTTTAATGAACATTTTGGGAGCAAAACTTTTGTATCCAAAAACTCAAACTAAATGTAACAAGTGTAATGTTTGCTTTTAACTTGCTAGACTAGCAGAGAAAAAAACAGGTTCTCAATAAAGACACCATTTGAGTTCCATTTCAGAGCCAAGTTAGTATAAAACTGAACGCACACAAAACAACAGTTCTAACTTATGATAGAACATCATTTCTCTGTGACATTCAATGTAAACAAAATGCATTCAAACAAATGTGCTTGCTCAATGCTAATTTGCATTAAAAATCCCACATACACGGTAGCGATTATCATTACAGATTTCAAACACTTTTAAATATGATAATTAAATAGACAACTAAGATCTGCATTTTATTGAAACAACTTATGTAAACACTAAATACTTTTAGGCAAACACTTATAAGGCTCTACAAGAGATAGCACTTGCACATTTAACATTTTAAGAGCAGTAGACAAAAGTTGTTTTATGAAAGTGGGTTTCAAATTGCACTGCAAAGTGTCGTTGCCACCTCAAAGAGTTATAATAGAGTACAAAAACCTTTTTTTAAATAAAATATTTGATAGAGGACAAATCCAAAACCCAATTGCAAGATTATTTTGTTTTTTTGTTGCCGAGGCACTGAAAACAGGAATCACTGTCTATAAAGATGGAAGACATGCAGCTGTGAATCTTAAACCAAGGAGCTCTAATAGATAGTCATTCAAATAAATAACCAAAGGATAAATGAAAATGTTCTTGATAACTTGGCCAGCGTCGTAAAATTGTGTGTTTTTCTTTGTCTGTCGCTTTCTATCAGGGTGGAGGGTTCACTCAGTTCTCTTTATTCAATAGCATCATTAAATGAACGGAGTGGACCCTCTTGTCGACCATCCACAATCTTTGTCTCTGTGGGCGGAGGGACACATGCAGGGACAAAGCCTTGCTAGTCGGGCGTGAGAAGCACCACAAAATAACAACAATTAAGAGGAAAAAATATGTTTGCATAGCCAAATGTCGCTTTGCTGGATTATTACGGCGTCACGCTGAATGGACAAGATGAGCCCATCAACACGGGTGAACAAGCCAGGATGCAGAATTTGTTTGAAAGTGATGGCAAGAAAAAAAAACTACCTGATCCAGTTTTTCCAACTGGGGAAAAACTGCACTTTAAAATGTTAAATATTTATTGAAGTGCAATTTTTGCGAGGAGAGATTGAGAGTTAATTTTAAGTTTTATTTCAAGTTATTGACCTTTCAATTACCCATATTTTTTGGTCTATAAGTGGCAGTTTTTTTCATAGTTTGGCCGGGGGTGCGACTTATACTGAGGAGTGACTTATGTGTGAAATGATGAACACATTAGCGTAAAATATGAAATAATATTATTGATCTCATTCACGTAAGAGACTAGACGTATAAGATTTCATGGGATTTAGCGATTAGATTGTTTGGTAAACGTATAGCATGTTCTATATGTTATAGTTATTTGAATGACTCTTACCATAATATGTTACGTTAACATACCAGTTGGTTATTTATGCCTCATATAACGTACACTTATTCAGCCTGTTGTTCACTATTCTTTATTTATTTTAAATTGCCTTTCAAATGTCTATTCTTGCTGTTGGCTTTTATCAAATACATTTCCCCAAAAAATGCGACTTCTACTCCAGTGCGACTTATATACCGTATTTTCCGCACTATAAGGCGCACCTAAAAACCACAAATTTACTCAAAAGCTGACAGTGCGGCTTATAACCCGGTGCGCTTTATATATGGATTAATATTAAGATTCATTTTCATAAAGTTTCGGTCTCGCAACTACGGTAAACAGCCGCCATCTTTTTTCCCCGTAGAAGAGGAAGTGCTTCTTCTTCTACGCAAGCAACCGCCAAGGTAAGCACCCGCCCCCATAGAACAGGAAGCGCTTCTTCTTCTACTGTAAGCAACCACCCGCCCGCGTAGAAGAAGAAAAAGCGCGCGGATATTACGTTTCATTTCCTTTGTGTGTTTACATCTGTAAAGACCACAAAATGGCTCCTACTAAGCGACAGGGATCCGGTTCATGAAAAGACGCAATCTCTCCATCCGCACACGGACTACTATTTCACAGCAACTGCCTAAAGACTTTCAAGAAAAGCTGGCTACTTTCCGTGCATATTGTAAAAACAAGATAGCTTAAAAAAAGATCCGGCCAGAGAACTTTATCAACATGGACGAGGTTCCACTGACTTTTGATATTCCTGTGAACCGCACTGTGGATACAACGGGAGCACGTACGGTGAATATTCGCACCACAGGGAATGAGAAGTCATCCTTCACTGTGGTTCTAGCTTGCCATGCTAATGGCCAGAAACTTCCACCCATGGTGATATTCAAAAGGAAGACCTTGCCAAAAGAGACCTTTCCAGCCGGCGTCATCATAAAAGCTAACTCGAAGGGATGGATGGATGAAGAAAAGATGAGCGAGTGGTTAAGGTAAGTTTAAGTTTACGCGAAGAGGCCGGGTGGCTTTTTTCACGCAGCTCCGTCCATGTTGATATACGACTCCATGCGCGCCCACATCACGCTGGTTTTTAATATATTATTAAAGTTTGACTGACCTATCTGACTGTTTTTTTGACATTCCTTTAGCGCAGTTAGATGCGGCTTACAACACGGGGCGGCTTATAGGTGGACAAAGTTTTGAAATATGCCGTTCATTGAAGGCGCGGCTTATAACCCAGGGCGCCTTATGGTGCGGAAAATACGGTATGTTTTTTTCCTTCTTTATTATGCATTTTCAGCCCGTGCGACTTATACTCCGAAAAATACGGTACAATGTTTAAAATCACTAATGAGAAATGCAAGATTGTTGTGTTTGAAAGGTTTAATTATCATATATTATTATTACATTGGTTCTTAATTTGCTCTCAAAATAATGCTGTTCAGGCTTTGTGAGGCAATACAGCAGAATGTGTTATCAGGAGAGGCCTACAAACGTGTGTAGTGTCTTGCTAGTATAGTTTGTGAGACAATACAGCAGAATGTGTTATCAGGAGAGGCCTACAAACGTGTCTAGTGTCTTGCTAGTACCGTTGTCTGTCACACTCTGGTTGTGACCATCAATCCAGTGGTGCAAGTTGACAGAGTGAACTGTGCTGCATTTAAACATGACTTATCAGACACAGTAGCAATCAACTTCTTAACCGTAAACTCAAATTCTGCAAACATCATTTCAGTATGTTAGCACTGAGTGAATGAATGAAGTCATGTGTGAGGGGCAAAGCAAAACTAATTGAGCTTTCTGCTGTGATAGCTACATTGTTTGATAAAAGACAAAGTCTCCTTGCTGTAGCAAAAGTTGTATTTTTAGAGTGCAAGATGTGGCTTTGAAAACAAATAAAGCAGGACAGTTTTGAGTTCTTAAGATATTTCCAGTCTGCTCTACACTCAAATGACCACACACACACAAGAATGTTGAACCGAAAGAGGGACTGAAATTCCACTGGGTACTTAACCTGTTTTTGTGTTCAAAATAAGTTATGGAATTAGTTGACAGCAGCTAGAGACTGCACCATTTTGTTTTTGTTTAATGCCAAACCAAAGTTAAATACTGTGACCAAGGCAGGTGTTTGAAATGAAAGATGCAGAAGAGCTGAGTGCACAGAATAATAGACTTGTCTGCTCACACATATATAGCCCCGTGCTAAAGTCTTAACGCAACATTTCATTTGTTGTTTTAGCAATGCACAGTTGCACCCCAAATCATTCAACCCTTATTGTAAATTCTATTTATTTGCAAAGTTATAAACTTGCTGTAGGTTACAATGAACCAACAAAACAACAACTGTTTAAATATTTCAACACATCTGAGTGTTTGTATTCTGGCCATCTGTAGAAAGTTTATATTTGGAAAATATATGGGTTAAATAATTTGGAGTGCAACTGTGTATTCTGTATTTATTTAATTATTTTTGAACACAACCTAAACATTAATTAAAGCTGCAAGCAGCGTTGGTCGGGCCCGCGTATTTGGCAGGTGCTAGTCCTAAGTGTCCCAATACTTTTGTCCAGTTTTAGTCCCAAGTGTCCCAATACTTTTGGCAAGTTGTAGTCCTAAGTGTCCCAATACTTTTGTCAAGTTGTAGTCCCAAGTGTCCCAATACTTTTGTCCAGTTTTTGGCCTAAGTGTCCCAATACTTTTGTCCAGTTTTCGGCCTAAGTGTCCCAATACTTTTGTCTAGTGTACCTACCTTGTCTGCATTGTGTGGGCACGTTGGTGCTTCCTGCTTTTAAGCAGCCATCTTAAAAAAACAGCAGCGCAGCAGCATCAGCGCAGCGGGTCTTTGAAGGGTCATAAAATCAAAACCGGAGCAGGTATTAAAACGCTGTTCTGTTATTTTATACACAAGGGTTTAATCTCTCTCCTGTGTTAGTTTGAAGCCGAAACGACAAACGCGCTCAGAGGAGATAGTTTTTGAAGGAAGGTGACCGGTTTTTACAAAAAATTTGTTTTGAAGGGGGAATAGCAAACTTCCTGTTGATTTTTGCTGGGGGTTGTCAATTTATGAAATGTAGGTCTAAGTGAGACCTACATAGAGGTTTTTGTTTCATGTCTCTCCGACCTTCCCAGTGGGAGTTACAGGCAGTTTTGTCAGTTTTTTCATCCGAGGAGCAGTTTTTTGTGCGTTTTATTAAAAAATTGCGCTAGAGCACAATTTTGAGATTTGGGGTTAGGTTTTTTTATTAGATCACAATTTTTGCCAGTCCTGATGTGTGCGTTCAGTTTGGTGAGTTTTGAAGCATGTTAAGGGGGTCAAATTACAGCTCAAAGAGGCAAAAGTGACTGTTTTTAGTACTTTTTTGTCTTGAAGGGGGAATTGCCAACTTCCTGTTGATTTTAGCCCGAGGATGTACAAATATGAAAACTAGGTGTAAGTCAGACCTACATAGAGGTTTTTGTTTCATGTCTCTCCGACCTTCCTAGTGGGAGTTACAGGCAGTCTAGTTTTTTTTCCCCTAGGGGGCGCTAGAGCGCAATTTTGAGTTTTGTGGGGTTTTTTTTTTTTTTAAAAGGCCATTTTCGCAGGTCCTGATGTGTGGGTCAAATATGGTGAGTTTTGAAGCATGTTAAGTGGGTCAAATTACAGTTTAATGTGGCGGCGGAAGAATAAAGAATAAAACCTTACAAATTCAATAGGTCCTTATGTCCCAAAGGGAGTCCTTATACAATGGGCCATGCGGGCCCTAATTAAAAGGTTTAACTTAGAAAGCCCATAAACATATTAAATGGTAAATGGGTTATACTTGTATAGCACTTTTCTACCTTCAAGGTACTCAATGCACTTTGACACTATTTCCACATTCACCCATTCACACACACATTCGCACACTGATGGCGGGAGCTGCCATGCAAGGCGCTAACCAGCACCCATCAGGAGCAAGGGTGAAGTGTCTTGCTCAAGGACACAACGGACGTGACGAGGTTGGTAGAAGGTGGGGATTGAACCAGGAACCCTCAGGTTGCTGGCACGGCCACTTTCCCAATCGCGCCACGCCGTCCCCTATATTAATAATAAATGTTTCTCATACGTTCTTTCATTAGGACCACCCCAAATATATTTAGTAAGTTAGGTGGTGTGCATTGTAACTCTACTTCTTAACACACTTGGTTGGTCTTCTAGAGAATAACAATACAAAGCTCAAAAGCAGTGAAGTTGTGTAAATGGTCAATAAAAAGAGAATACAACAAATCCTTTTCAACTTATATTCAATTGAATAGACTGCAAAGACAAGATATTTCATGTTCACACTGGAATTTTTTTTTTTTTTTTACATTGCATGACATAAACCCTGTCCAAGTGCTATTGAGATGTTGTTTTTTGATAAGAAAATACATGCTCTTACACCAGCTTGTCCTGGCCAGTCTATTTCACACTGTGATGTTTTTGTCATTGCAGTGATGGACATCACAGATATCGCTCATGGCAAAACAGACGACGAGGACAAACAACATTTCATCCCTTTTCAGCAGTGAGTCTTTTGATTTGGTCACGCTTCTTCTACCAATTTTTGTGTTGGAATGTCGCAGGAATAGCGTTGATGGAAAACATGAGAAACAACATTTGACTTGCTTTGTCCACAATACTCGATCAAACAAAGGGCAATTAGAAACAAGGAGACAAGTTTCCAATGTGCCTTTTACTCTTCTCAAATAATGGTGAAAGGGTTTTTGATTGATTGATTGAGACTTTTATTAGTAGGTTGCACAGTGAAGTACATATTCCGTACAATTGACCACTAAATGGTAACACCCCAATAAGTTTTTTACACTTGTTTAAGTCGGGGTCCACTTAAATTGATTCATGATACAGATATAGTATACTATCATCACACAAGATAATCACATTGAATTGTTTACATTATTTACAATTTGGGGTGTGGAGGGGGTCAGGGGGGTTAGGTTTGGTTGTTATCATCAGTCATCAACAATTGAGAACAGAGAAATGGACATTGGAACAGTGTAGGTCTGACTTGGTAGGATATGGACAGCAAGTAGTGGACATAGAGAGAGAGAGAGAGAGAGATCAGAAGGCATAAGAAAAATATCTGCATTTAATTGTTTACATTTGATTATTAACAACAATCCGGGGAGGGTGTTAGTTTAGGGTTGAAGTTGCCTGGAGGTGTACTTTTATTGCGGTTTTGAAGGAGGATAGAGATGCCCTTTCTTTTACACCTGTTGGGAGCGCATTCCTATATTGATGTGGCATAGAAAGAGAATGAGTTAAGACCTTTGTTAGATGGGAATCTGGGTTTAACGTGGTTAGTGGAGCTCCCCCTGGTGTTGTGGTTATGGCGGTCATTTACGTTAAGGAAGTAGTTTGACATGTACTTGGGTATCAGGGAGGTGTAGCGGATTTTATAGACTAGGCTCAGTGCAAGTTGTTTAACTCTGTCCTCCACCCTGAGCCAGCCCACTTTGGAGAAGTGGGTAGGAGTTGGTGTTTAATTATTTGTTTTGGGTTCACACAATAAAATTCTTGAAAAACGTTAACTTTTAGAACTCTTAGAAGAAAAAGCCTTTCTTGTTTTGACTATGCAGAGCTGTGGTGTGTGTGACTGTCTTTCCTAAAACAAATATTGATTTGATGGAATTCACCAATTGTTAACACTAAGCACAACATTCCAGAAAGCCTTTTATTTTCTCAGCTTCTGTCCTTTTGTTTGTCATCAATCATAAGGTTGGCTGCTGCTTTTTCACCCTGCTGCACTTTTTCAGGATAGCAATGGAGACCTACATCCGTCAGAGGCAGCTCATCATGTCGCCCCTCATCCCATCTCGAGTCATCGGAGAGAATGAGCCACTTACTGCGGTTTTCAACAAAGTCATTGCCACGAGGGAGGTCAATCACAAGGGCCAGGGTAAAGTGAAACACTCACACACTTTCTATCCCCTGTGATTTTAGAGGGTCCTTCTAGGTTGACCTTTTTGTTTTGAGGCAAATAAATCATGTGTGTGAGTCTGCAGTGTGTAACTTTTTGCTGTTGAATTTCTTTTCATGTTTGTTGGCAGGATTGTTTGTGACCCTGAAGCTGCTCCCTGGAGATCTTGCACAGGTCAGAAAGGACTACCCTCACTTTGTGGACCGCAGCACAGCTATAGTCAGGAAAATGGGCTTTCCAGAAATCATCCTCCCAGGTGACTTAAGTCTTTGTTGCTGGACACTTGTTCTTATCGCCTGCAGGACCACAAACACATTCATGGCACATTTACCTGATCTTTTGCTCTGGATTCTCCAGGAAACGTGAGGAACGACATTTACGTCACCTTGCTGCAGGGGGAGTTTGACCGTGGTAAAAAGAAGACGCCCAAGAACGTAGAGGTCATGCTGAGTGTGCACGACGATGAAGGCAATGCCATGGAGGTAACTTTGGCCAAGCAACTTATGTCCTTGACACATGAATCGCAGCTTTCTCAAATCACTAATCCACTTGAAAGTATTAACTATCTACTCACTCTACAATAGGGGTGATGTTTAAATGGACAAGGCAAGTTGTTGGATGCAAACTTCTGTTCTAGTACCATCAATAATTAAGGGGACGTGGTGAGAGGTTGTGGAATCTTTGGTTGATTAGCCTTTTTTTTTTCTAAATATAACTTTTTCATATTGAACCAACAATTTTTTTTTCCTACATTTGGATGTCTTTAAATACACATGATAAATAATCCAACACACTTTAGTGAACAGATAAATGGGCCATTGACAAAAGATTCACTCCAGAACTCCAAAATGGAAGTCCTTTGCGACAGAAGTGTGTGTGTGCCACAACGCTACGTGGGACTTGAGTCCGACAGCACACACAGTTACCGTATTTTCCGCACTATTAGCCGCACCTAAAAACCACAAATTTACTCAAAAGCTGACAGTGCGGCTTATAACCCGGTGCGCTTTATATATGGATTAATATTAAGATTCATTTTCATAAAGTTTCAGTCTCGCAACTACGGTAAACAGCCGCCATCTTTTTTCCCCGTAGAAGAGGAAGTGCTTCTTCTTCTACGCAAGCAACCGCCAAGGTAAGCACCCGCCCCCATAGAAGAGGAAGCGCTTCTTCTTCTACTGTAAGCAACCACCCGCCCCCGTAGAAGAAGAAGAAGCGCGCGGATATTACGTTTCATTTCCTTTGTGTGTTTACATCTGTAAAGACCACAAAATGGCTCCTACTAAGCGACAGGTTTCCGGTTCATGAAAAGACGCAATCTCTCCATCCGCACACGGACTACTATTTCACAGCAACTGCCTAAAGACTTTCAAGAAAAGCTGGCTACTTTCCGTGCATATTGTAAAAACAAGATAGCTGAAAAAAAGATCCGGCCAGAGAACATTATCAACATGGACGAGGTTCCACTGACTTTTGATATTCCTGTGAACCGCACTGTGGATACAACGGGAGCACGTACGGTGAATATTCGCACCACAGGGAATGAGAAGTCATCCTTCACTGTGGTTCTAGCTTGCCATGCTAATGGCCAGAAACTTCCACCCATGGTGATATTCAAAAGGAAGACCTTGCCAAAAGAGACCTTTCCAGCCGGCGTCATCATAAAAGCTAACTCGAAGGGATGGATGGATGAAGAAAAGATGAGCGAGTGGTTAAGGGAAGTTTACGCGAAGAGGCCGGGTGGCTTTTTTCACGCAGCTCCGTCCATGTTGATATACGACTCCATGCGCGCCCACATCACGCTGGTTTTTAATATATTATTAAAGTTTGACTGACCTATCTGACTGTTTTTTTGACATTCCCTTTAGCGCAGTTAGATGCGGCTTATAACACGGGGCGACTTATAGGTGGACAAAGTTTTGAAATATGCCGTTCATTGAAGGCGCGGCTTATAACCCAGGGCGCCTTATGGTGCGGAAAATACGGGTACTATACTGAGACTACAGTAACGCCGCTTTTTACTTAACTTTACAGACTTTGTCTCCTATGCAGTACTGTGACACAGAAGTTGAAATGAGCAACATAAAACCTCAGAGAAGATAAAGGGCCAGTCACGCATTCCTTCCTTATTTCTTGACTATCGCAAAAGTGATGGTCTGTAAAGACAAATAGTATTAATGATCATGCATACCTGCCAACTACTCCGGTTTTCCCGTAATTAGTACGGTTTTCATCAACCTATTCCGGGTTACGGTTGCAGTGATAAAAAATACGGTTTTTCATTAATTAAAAAAAAATAATTTTTTTTTAAGTTTTATTCACGAAATGGCGTAACAACAATGACAATCGACACTGCTTCCCGTAACTTCCTATCGAGCCATTCCGAATGCCATGCGCGAGGCTATTTATAGCACCGCTGCCAAGCACGAAGCACCAGTTGCCATTGTTTCCAAACGAGCGAACGATCATGGAATCAGCCGGAGAAAAATCGCAAACGAGTCTTAAACCGAAAAGAAAACTGCAGTCATTCCGTGAAGAATATTCAAAAGCCTATCCGGGAATAATTATCTGTTCCAAAAAGGGTGAAAACTACGCGAATTGCACCTTGTGCAGACAAGATTTTTCGATCGGACACGGAGGAATTAGCGATGTAAAAGACCACGTTGGGACAAAAAAACACAAGTCTAATGCCGTTGCTAAATTTGGATTTTAGCCACAAAAAGGTAATGACACCAATGTTATCTATTGGAATTGTTTAGTACTGTTTTACTGTTAAAAGTGTTTATACTATTTATGCTTTCAAGTCCAAGTTGAAGAAATCTTGTTAAATGTTGACAGCATAACTACCAAAATACAGAAGTATGTCCTTAATATTTTTGCAGTGCTATTTCTGTTGAAAAGTTCAAATGATTACATTAGAGATGTGATGTGCCACTTTTCAAGTGTCTGATGGCTTAAATTAATTTTCATTCATTTTTCATATTTTGAATTCTTTTGAAAGGCTTACAAAAAAACTACATTTGAATTGTAATTCCATGCTATTGACAGGACTATTAATTTTAATGAAGTTAGCTTACCATGTTTACAGTATGATAATTGTGATAGAAATGTGAATTTTAGGCACAGAATATTTTTTACAATTGAACAAGGCAGTAGATTATACAAGCTTGGACAGAAAGTTAATAATGACACCAATTTTTTTTTAATTGGAATTGTTTAGTACTGTTTTACCATTTGTTTACTGTAAAAAGTGTTTATACTTTCAATTAACAAATTGAAGTCTTGTGAAAGGTTGACAGGATAACTGGCATTAACTGTCAAAATAATTTCAAACTATTGAAGTTAGCTTACAGAATAAACATGTCAATCAACCCATATGATTTTTGCTGTAATATTTTTGTTTTGAAAAGTCACTGTGACTGATAGAAAAGTGATGGTTTTAGCAACATTTTAACCTGTCTGAATGCAATCAATCATTTTGCGAATGACTTTGTCCTGGACCTACCGGGGCCTGCGGCCCCTGGACCCTGGCTACTAGGTTTTTCTGATTTCAAAAGTTGGCAGGTATGGATCATGTGGTCATTGATTTGGTCCCATTACATGATCTGGGAGGAGATGAGAAGCTTATCCTTCCTGACTATCCTGACAGAATATTTTAACAAGGTATTGTTGTGCAGCACTTTGGAAACATTTTGTTGTTTAAATGTGCTGTATAAATAAAGTGGATTGGATTGATTGGAAAAGACAGCAATATAGCTTAAAGGAACTACAGTAGACCCGACTAATGTGACAAAGTTGAATGAAAATAATTGTCTAAGAACAATAGTAGTCCTCTTTTTATTATAGCTTCATTTGATTATTGTATTTTATATTTTTGTTTGTGTATTTTAAATGTCCTTCATGTGTTTTGTGTGCACTGAGTAACTTAGGAGTAAAATTATATTTATTTTAGCTATGAGATCCGACTTCTAGGAATGCAACATATTGATAACCTGAGGACTACCTGCATTCATCTGTCTCTCCAACACTGAGGGACAGGCGGGTATCGCACAAAAACATCTTTTTAGGACCAGTGGCATTTAAAACACAGTTGTATACAACATGTATAAATAGACGGTCCATCAGTTTTGGGGTCCTTGGCCTGGAAAAGGCTGATGACTCCTGCTCTAAAGTGAAATGCAAATGCCTTCCAACTACGGTAATAACATCTCAGGGAATTTTATAACCCCTAACACATTTTAGGTCTGAAGAAGAGCTACAGAAGTATATCTGCTGCTTCTATCAATGCTACCATACCCAAATTCTTTATTCCTGCCACATGTACTAATATGTATTTCAAATCCATGTCATAGAAAGCAGTGTTTCCTGGCGCTGGTTACGATGGAATCACAGAGTACAAGTCTGTCATTTACTACCAAGTGAAGCAGCCTTGTTGGAATGAAACTGTGAAGGTAAGCTTGTCATGGGTAGGCCTGGGCTTGATATCTGATAAGTCAATTCATTGAACCATAAATACAAATGAAGTCCAGCGTGGATACCCGCCATGTGCATGCGTGTTTACGGGCTTCTATAGCATTCACTCTTTGCAACGCTTTCAGCTGCTGCGTGTGTTTGTACCACAGGGGAATGAAAAGTGAATACTTTTGTCATTCATTCTTTGTCTTTGTGTGGAGAGGCGGGGTCGCTAGCATCACACAGTGCAACAAGTTAGCCTGTGACAAACACAGTTGCAGTACAAAATGTTCACAAAACCAAATAGCACTGCACCAGTGTGGCAATATTACAGTTTTAAACAAGATGAGACTATCAACACTGAGGAGACAGTTTGCCAAATTTGTGCAAGAATTGTGCCAAGAAAAAAAGAAAACAGGACAAACTTGCATTCTCACTTGAAAAGCAGATGTCTGGACAGTCTGCACACGCTGAGGGGCTGCGGCAACAAAGTCAGTGCACACCAAACTAGTGTGGGCTCACAATCACTGCATCGCCAAAGACATGATGCCCTTTAATACTGTTGATAAGCTAGCATTTCAAACTTCTGACCGACATTTGTCATGTTGCTGTTCCTCGCTCCTAATCTGCCAGACAAGCTAAAGTTGTTTTTGCATATGACCTGTTAAACATCTGCTTTTACTGTAGTGTTTATATTGATACTCTGCTTTTTTTTTAAACTTGATTGTCAGTTAAGTAATGTCCAACTGGACCTGTGCCTGCATGTTCAATATTGAAGTGCAACTTTGTTTGTCAACACTTTATTTAGTCTTCTTATTTATTGTTTTGCTTGTGTGTATTTGAGAGTGCACCACCGCCTCCTTAACAGACCCAACCTATTTCATTTGCTTTTGGTTGCCAACTTTTGCTAACAGACAGTATTTTCTTTGAAATTATTTGTTTCATTTAATTTTGAGATTTAAAAGTTACAATTTTAAATTATATGAGCAATTCATTTTTTTACATTTGAAAGGGTATACTTGTATTATTATTATTGGTATGTATTATCACTACATTAGTGGTTAATTTGGTATCAAAATACTATTGAGAATAATATCGTTTATCCGCAATAATTTGTAGGTGAATATATCTTCAAGCTAGAGATGCGCGGATAGGCAATTATTTCATCCGAAACCGCATCAGAAAGTCGTCAACCATCCGCCATCCACCCGATGTAACATTTGATCAGAACCGCACCCGCCCGCCATCCGCCCGCCATCCGCCCGCACCCGCCCGTTGTTTTATATCTAATATAGACGATGCAAGGCATTAGTGAGGTTATAAAGCTTTTGCCTGTTAAAGAAAGGAGACTGATCCAATGCAGCACAGACATTCGCGTGCCACGCTGTCACGGCCCAGACGCACACCAGTGCGCAATCATATGGGAGCCGCGCTGAGCGCACCTCCAAGCGCGTCTCGCTGCCGGCGACGGCCGGGTATGGGCCCGACGCTCCAGCGCCATCCATTTTCAGGGCTAGTTGATTCGGCAGGTGGGTTGTTACACACTCCTTAGCGGGTTCCGACTTCCATGGCCACCGTCCTGCTGTCTATATCAACCAGGGTGAGCCCCACCCCTTTCGTGAGTGCACTGCGCGCGGAGTGACCCCTGTTACGCGCCCCCGGCAACAGGGGTGGCGGGCAGGTAAGCTGCGCGGGCGGAGCGCGCGGAGTGACCCCTGTTACGAGCCCCCGGCCACGGGGGTGGCGGGCAGGTAAGCTGCTTACCTGCTGCGCGTGACGCCGGCCGCGGCGAAGGCGGACGAGGTGGGGTGTCGGTGCGGTCGGTGCGGTGGGCGCGGTGGTGACCCTGGACGTGCGTCGGGCCCTTCTCGCGGATCGCCTCAGCTACGGCTCTCGGTGGGGCCCTCTCGGGGGAAGGGGCCTCGGTCCCGGACCCCGGTGAGGCGTCGGGGGCCTTCTCCGCTCCGTAAAAGTGTCCATCTCTTTTCTTTTTTTTTCTTCTGTTGTGGCATATGCTGCAGGTGCCTGCTCGTTTTTCGTATGTGGGTAACAACATTTAACTATGTATATATATTTACCAATTGGTTTAACTGCCACCCGCCTGAATCTATTTAAAATCTAATTTTTTTTTTATTTCAACCGCCCGACCCGACCCGACCCGACCCGCGGATAAAATCTAATTTTTAAAAATTTCATCCGCCCGATCCGCGGATAATCCGCGGACTACGCGGTTGTGCCCGCAAACCGCGCATCTCTACTTCAAGCACTCGTCATGTAACTTTGAGCATGACACTCCTTGCTTTTTAATTGGCTTGTCAATTAGAATTACTACCACTGTGTGTCATAAAATCACCTTGAAGAGTCAGAATGTGCTAATAATCTCCATCTTTAAAACATATCTTTTTCATATCTGGTCCTGTATTTTCCAATCTTAATTTTCGGATCTAATTGAGTTTTTTCTCTCCAAGGTGACAATTCCCATTGAAGACGTGTGCCGCTGTCACCTGAGGGTGATGTTTCGACATAGATCATCTCAGGACTGTGAGTCACTGTGACTTATTTGTATGACAAACATCATGGGAAATAGAGCTCATCATATGCTCCTGTGTATCCTCCAGCGAGGGACAAATCGGAAAAACCCTTTGGCATGGCTTTTGTCCGACTTATGAGAGGAGACGGGACAACGCTGAGGGACGGAAGGCATGAACCTATCGTCTACAAGGTAGTTTAAAGTGCAGATTCATGTTTTTGTGTATTAGGTTACCGTAATCTAACTACAGTCAGCACTGCCAGTGGGTAGGTTCATTATCATGAGACCGACCAATCTACAACTTCATATGCATTGATTTGGATGGATTAAGACTCATCCCCTATTTGATTAATTTCTTAGGTGGATGTGAAAAAGACAGAAGATGCAAAAGTATATCTGACCTTGCCAGGGACCTGGGCTGAAGTAGAAGAAAAGGAGAAGCAAACGGGGAAGCAGTTCCACCATTCCGGAGTGATCACTGTCACTAAGGACAGCTTCCAGATTGCCACGCTTACCTGCTCTACTAAACTCACCCAGAATGGTAATATGGCATACTTTTTTCAATTCAAAATGTTTCAACCATCATCTGAATATTCATTTCAAATGTCTGACATTTTGGAGATGAAACAGCGTCTAAAATGGATAACGACACACAGTCTGCCACTTTGCCTTCAAATTAATTGAGCTGTTCTTTGATGTTCATATTCTGTGGACAGGTTGATATTATTAATGTATTCATATTGATTTTGGAAGTACTGTCATTTGTATTCCAACAGTGTGACTTCTGCTCCCTATATATTTGACTTGTCTTGTCCCATTAGAGGTCGCTACCTTTGCATCTTCCCCTGTCAATTCTACTACTTGCATCTAGAAACTTCCTATCTGGTCTTCACCTTCTTCTCTTCCCTTGCAGCCCCATTTATCTATGTAATCCTCCCTTCCCACATAGTCAAAAGCATCTCAGGCTGGGCTCTAACTTTGTCTCCCAGACATAATTGCGTGGGCTGTTCCACTGATCTGCTTGTTTCTAATCCTGTCCATCCTCGTTACTCCAAACCAAAATGTAAGCAGCTTCAGCTCTACCACCTCTTTTGGTTGGATACTGGTCTCACTAGGGGTTGCACCACTTCTCATTTTTTTAAGGTTGACTACTCAATGATGATGTCATTCATATTTTTCCCCATCATGAATAAAAACATAGGAGGAGGGAATGTTTTACGTTTATTCCCTGACAACAGACAAGCCATGCACATAAATCACAGACAATAGCAGGTTCAAGGTTCAACTTTATTGTCCTCGCGGGGAAATTTGTCTTGGGCACAGTGCATCATTGCTTTCTTAACATACCCAAAAACAACAGAACAAAAACACAAGCACAGACACAACCACAACCATACAACTAACATTTAAACATCAGAACATGGAGCTTGATAGACATAGGTGGCACTTTGATGTAGGCATAACATCTACAGTATGGAGATAAAGATAAAGTACCAATGTGCATTGCACTAGAGCTCATGGATAAAGTGCTGTGTGCTAAAGTGCTTAGTTCTAAAGTGCTATGTGCTAAAGTGCTATGTGCTAAAAAAGTGCTAACCTATGTATTAAAATTCTATTGCACATTGTTGGTCAGCTTAATGGAGGCTGGGACAAATGATAATTTAAGGCGGTTAGATTTGCATAGTGGGACCCGGAGTCTTCTCCCTGATGGCAGGGTTCCATATTCAGGAAAGAGTGGGTGTTGTGAGTTGGAAATAATTTTCTTAGCTTTTTTCCTAACTGCCTGCTCATAGATGCTCTGTATAGGCTCATATTCTTTCCTTCCTACGATTTTCATTGCCGTTTTATGCATGCCGGCCAGTTTGCTTTTTAGCTTAACGGTTAGGTTGCCAAACCATGAGGTGATCCCGTATCTAATGATGCTCTCTACAATGGCACAGTAGAAAATGATCATGATATGGCTGCTTACGCCGTACAATCTTAATCTTCGCAAAAAATATAGCCTCTGTTGCAGTCTGTTGCACAGTTTGTCAATATGTGTCTTCCAGCAGAGAAAATTATCAACCCCTAAATATTTATATGAGGATACCTGGGTGATTTCCTGATTTTTGATGACCACTGGCTCATGGTCAGTCACTTTCCTCGGATCCAAAACCATTTCCTGTGTCTTGGTCACATTTAAAATAAGATGGTTAGTGTCACACCACCTAATAAATAGGTCTATCTCGTCTTGGTACACAGAGGGGTCCGTATCCTTGTGTAGAAGGCTTAGGAGCACGGTATCGTCCGCAAATTTCAGCATATAATTGTTAGGGTGCACAGTCCTACAATCATTGGTGTACAATGTAAACAGTGTTGGTGATACAACGCAACCCTGTGGGACGCCTGTGTTGCAGTGTTTGGTGTCTGACAGTGTTCTGTTGACCTTCACTTGCTGTGTTCTGTTTGTTAAAAAAGAGTGGAACCATTTGATCAAGGTGGAGTTTACACCCATGTCTTTGAGCTTCTCTAAGAGTATGTGAATTTGCACTGTATTAAAAGCTGAGCTGAAATCAACAAATAAAATTCTAGCATAAGCTTTTGTGTTTTCAAGGTGCTTAGAGATAAAATGCAAGAATATCAACAACTCTTAAATCAGCTTTAACATCAACTTGACATGCACCCTAGCCTCAATTCCACCGAGTGTGTGTCCGTCACGGCTCGCTCAAATACGACTGCTGTGTCAACCTCCACAATTGCACTGCTTGTCCAAACGTTTTACCTCCATGCTCAAGAGCTCTTTGAAGAAAATAATAATGTTTCCATTTTACCGAATCTCAGCAGTTTTGCATTGATACGGGTAGAACGGAACTTTAGCCAGTTGATTCCATGGTCAGTGTTATGTTACTTAGCCATGTTAAAAGCATAAAAAAGGACTGTTGTGTAATGCACTGCGCTTAATTGCAAACAGCTTGTTTGTCAGGGACCACGTAGCAGGCAGAAACTTGTGTCACAGCCACAGCCAATTGCAAATGCACTCCGTGGGCTACTTCTCCCACATCCATGCAAAATAAAATGTTGTGCTCTGCCAAAACCACGTGATTAGTGTCATTCTGGCTCTTAAAGTTGACTAGTCTGTGCAACCCCGAGGTCCAACTGGCCCCCTGTAAATCTTTTGTCACAAATAACTTCTGCAACTACTTTCCCTTTACAGTATATACTTATATATTTTAACTGACATCTTTAATAATCTTTAGTGGATCTACTTGGCCTGTTGAACTGGAGATCTAACCCCAAAGATCTTGAGCAGATCTTACAGAGGCTGATGGAGGTCGAAGGGGGGGAGATAGTCAAAGTGAGTGCTCTGCACTGCAAATGTCACACTTTATATTTATTATGCTGCTGTATATTAGATATATTTGTGTGCCATTTTTATATTACTTCATATTTGATATGTTTCTGTTTTATTCACAGTTTCTTCAGGACACCCTTGATGCTCTGTTCAATATCATGATGGACACCTCAGAAAAAGATACCTATGACACTCTGGTGTTCAACGCTTTGGTTAGTTTTTGCTATGATTCTTAACATCAATGATGAGATACCCAGAGGTGGGTAGAGTAGCCAGAAATTGTACTCAAGTAAGAGTACTGTTACTTTAGAGATTTATTACTCAAGTAAAAGTAAGGAGTAGTCACCCAAATATTTACTTGAGTAAAAGTAAAAAGTATGTTGTGAAAAAACTACTCAAGTACTGAGTAACTGATGAGTAACATACACACACATATCATATATATATATATATATATATATATATATATATATATATATATATATATATATATATATATATATATATATATATATACACATACATTGATATATACAATATATAATTTATATTTATTTATTTTGCCGTTTTTGTTTGCATGTTAAAGGTGTTTTAATGAATATACATGCATGTTTAACACATATAGATTCCTTTCTTTCATGAAGACAAGAATATAAGTTGGTGTATTACCTGATTCTGATGACTTGCATTGATTGTAATCAGACAGTAGTGCTGATAACGTCCACGTTTTCAAATGGAGGAGAAAAAAAGTTCCTCCTTTCTGTCTAATACCACATGAAAGTGGTTGGTTTTTGGCATCTTATTTGTCCAGCTTCCATATTCGTTTTTATACACTTTACAAGAAATACATTGGCGGCAAACTCCGTAGCTTGCTAGCTTGTTTGCGCTGGCTTTCGGAGACTCTTATTTTGAAAGCGCAGGCGCGATGGAGCGGCACTTTTATTGTGAAGACAGGAACTGTGCAGTCAGTCTTTAGGCTTTTGACGGGATGTACGGTTGAAATGGAAAAGGGTCTTTTTTCCTTCACACTTTTGATTGATTGGAACTTTTATTAGTAGATTGCACAGTACAGTATATATTCCGTACAAATGACCACTAAATGGTAACACCCCAATAAGTTTTTCAACTTGTTTAAGTCAGGTCATGTGACCGCCTGGCTCTGTTTGATTGGTCCAACGTCACCAGTGACTGCATCTGATTGGTGGAACGAAGTGAAACGTCACCAGTAAGGCAGGCACTATGAAGGTCTGTCTGACAGACCAAAACAAACAAAGCGTGCATTAACAGATCGATAAAAATTAGTAGCGAGTAGCGAGCTGAATGTAGATAAAAGTAGCGGAGTAAAAGTAGCGTTTCTTCTCTATAAATATACTCAAGTAAAAGTAAAAGTATGTTGCATTAAAACTACTCTTAGAAGTACAATTTATCCCAAAAGTTACTCAAGTAGATGTAACGGAGTAAATGTAGCGCGTTACTACCCACCTCTGGAGATACCACTTGTTCATAGAGAGGATGTTCCTTGATTGAGCTCATGTGAGAATCTCTTTGGTTTCTTTAGGTTTTCATTATCACACTTATTGGCGACATCAAATTCCAGCACTTTAACCCTGTCCTTGAAACCTACATTAACAAGCACTTCAGTGCTACTTTGGCGTACATGTGAGTCTCTCCCACCTTCATTTGTCTGCAACATCACGCTCTGTTTTCTTCTGATCTTATCCACCACATACTTTATTGTGTGATTACCAGCAGAACTGAAGTCAGGCATGTTTTTTTCAGGAAACTAACTAGAGTGCTCAACTACTATGTGGGTCATGCAGAGGAGTCTGCCTTGACTGAGAATCTCTATGCAGCACTGAAGGCTCTCAAGTATTTGTTCAGGTTTATTGTCCAGTCTCGCATCCTCTACCTAAGGTAGGTAGGCGATGACCAATTTTGTCTCGTAAGAACACCTTGTGATGTAGTCCGTCTTGACAGGTTCTATGGCAACAGTGAAGACGGGGACGCCTTCTTCAACTCAATTCGCTCTCTTTTCCTGTCATTCAACGCTCTCATGGACAGACCACTTGATGAGGGAGTGAAAATAAAGGTCAGATATGTAATTGACAGGTTTTTTTTCCACCCATCCAACTTTCATTTAAAAGCTTGCAGGGAGAAAGTAGCTTACATTAAATGCAGTCATAAAATATGATTAATCAAGTTATTAAATGCTTATATGCACAATGTCATTGTCAGCGAGTTGAGGAAAAGCTGTACTTGAATTCCTTCATAGTTTACTGTTTATATTATCGTGCTATGACTTGATCGCAACCGACTCCATGTTTTTCAGGGGGCAATATTGAAATACCTCCCCAGCATTATTAATGACATCCAATCTGTGTTTGATCCTGTGGAACTAAGGTAATTCTCTAGAGGGATTGCACTGCTCGAAATTGCATATTTTTATTTCCAAGCAGATGATTTTACTTTTGTCAACATGTTATGAGTCTAATGTAACAATACATGTGATTGCTCGCACTTTCTTCTTCCAGCATTCTGCTTTCAAAGTTTATCGAGAGCATTCCTGACTCTCAGCTTGTGCGTCAGAAGCTGGGCTGCATGTGCAAAATAGTGGAGAGTGACCTTTTCATGCAGCCAGGTAGGAGTTTTGAGGCTTGAAGCCACATAATGGCATTTCACACAAAATGGAATGCAAACGCGCTCGCATACAACTTTGTCACATCTCCTCTAGGGAATAGAAATGTGTCATTCTGTGACCACTTTTCCTCTCCTTTTGTTCCCACAGATTGTCGAGATGTGCTGCTGCCGCTCGTCGCTGACCAGCTGAGCGGGCAGCTGGATGATCACTCCAGTAAGCCTGACTACGAGGCCTGTGTCCAACTGCTTAGCACGGTGTTGGACATTTTGGATCGCAAGGATGTGGTAATTGCTCATATTAACACAGATCAAAGTACAAACCCCGTTTCCATATGAGTTGCAGTGTTTCCCACAGGACAGGCATCTATTTGTGGTGGTGTGGTCGGGGGGTGGGGGGTGGCGGCGGCAGCGGCGATGACCAAGAAGAACGCGGAGTTGGAATATAATTACAACATTTTATGTACATATTTATATACAGATTTGAACAATTAGTGATTCACTGAAATATATTTATTAATTGTGGTTCTTACAAAAAATATATCTTATAAAATATAAAAGCTAAAATGTCTCTTAAAGCTCTGCCCCTTTAATTAGTGAATACTAAATAATTTAACTTTAGCCTAATACTACAACCATACTATTTACCAGCAACATAAAGTGAAACAGAGGCAGAGGTGTCCTGCCACAGTCAGTCAACCTCCTCCTCCTCCTCCTGCTGCTGAACAGGTCGCACCTGTGGTCCGGACTGTAGGCCTACCTCCTCTCCAAGTCGAGCCCTTTTCGGCCGTTGAAAATATTTTTCTATGCTCATCTGTGTGAAGGAGTGAACATCCAACATTAGAATGTATTACTAACGAGCAGAAGCGCTCTATGTACAGTGCCGTCCAACCTTAAGCGGCAGCAGCTCAACACATGCAGGGTTCAACGTTAAGGTTTTTTTCTACTTGCCCGACTTCTCAAATCTACTTGCCCCAATATTTTTACTTGTCCTGCCCAGGTTTTTTTCTGGCTGTGTAGTGCTCATGGCTTATATCTTACTAAAATCCTTCCCGTTGACTATTTACAACACTACACAGTATTTATTATTATTATTATTATCTATAATTACATTTAAATGGCATTGCATACATGTAAAATTAAATGGTATTTCACATTATTTGACCAGTAGCAGTTACACCCATCTGAACAGGTCAGCCAACTGTTTAAAGCCCGATCACAGTTGAAATCTTGAAATAAAGGGCTTTTAATGGCCAAAACATTAACCTGGACAACATTTTAACAGCTGGTTGGATCAGATTTTATTCTTTTCATTGCATTCACATGCTGCAGTGGACAGTGGACAATTTAGCTTCAGTCCATGTGTGTTTATTGACAACATGGTTATGACCTGGACACGTTAGCTCGTCGGTAGGGTAACACGTGACTTTTACTACGTTCGTCTGCCCCGGCCCACGAGTCAAACAGCGGCGGTGTTAATGAAGCAGCGGATTAACGTTAAATATATGACGAGCCGCGAGCGATGCAGCTATAACATATCTACCTAGAACCTATATTACCCTCGTATTTTGATCCCGTTTCGTCCGTCCGTCCGGCCGTCCCTCTTCTTCTTCTTCTTCTGCCCCACCAGGTGAATTAAGTGCTATTGGCGGAGTTACCGCCACCTACTGCACCGGAGTTGTAACTACAAGCAACATTCACAGACAGTCCCATTGCTTTTATGAGCGGTCGAGCGAGTCAAAAGCCGAAAAATCCATTTGTGGTGGACGTAATTCTTTCGTGGCGGGCCGCCACAAATAAATGAATGTGTGGGAAACACTGAGTTGGGAAATTGTGTTAGATGTAAATATAAACAGAATACAATGATTTGCAAATCATTTTCAACCCATATTCAGTTGAATATGCTACAAAGACAACATATTTGATGTTCAAACTCATAAACATTTTTTTGTTGTTGCAAATAATCATTAACTTTAGAATTTGATGGCAGCAACACGTGACAAAGAAGTTGGGAAAGGTGGCAATAAATACTGATAAAGTTGAGGAATGCTCATCAAACACTTATTTGGAACATCCCACAGGTGTGCAGGCTAATTGGGAACAGGTGGGTGCCATGATTGGGTATAAAAACAGCTTCCCAAAAAATGCTCAGTCTTTCACAAGAAAGGATGGGGCGAGGTACACCCCTTTGTCCACAACTGCGTGAGCAAATAGTCAAACAGTTTAAGAACAACGTTTCTCAAAGTGCAATTGCAAGAAATTTAGGGATTTCAACGTCTACGCTCCATAATATCATCAAAAGGTTCAGAGAATGTGGAGAAATCACTCCACGTAAGCGGCATGGCCGGAAACCAACATTGAATGACCGTGACCTTCCATCCCTCAGACGGCATTGTATCAAAAACCGACATCATTCTCTAAAGGATATCACCACATGGGCTCAGGAACACTTCAGAAAACCACTGTCACTAAATACAGTTGGTCGCTACATCTGTAAGTGCAAGTTAAAGCTCTACTATGCAAAGCCAAAGCCATTTATCAACAACATCCAGAAACGCCGCCGGCTTCTCTGGGCCCGAGATCATCTAAGATGGACTCATGCAAAGTGGAAAAGTGTTCTGTGGTCTGACGAGTCCACATTTCAAATTGTTTTTGGAAATATTCCACATCGTGTCATCCGGACCAAAGGGGAAGCGAACCATCCAGACTGTTATCGGCGCAAAGTTCAAAAGGCAGCATGTGTGATGGTATGGGGGTGCATTAGTGGCCAAGGCATGGGTAACTTACACATCTGTGAAGGCACCATTAATGCTGAAAGGTACATGCAGGTTTTGGAACAACATATGCTGCCATCTAAGCGCCGTCTTTTTCATGGACGCCCCTGCTTATTTCAGCAAGACAATGCCAAGCCACATTCAGCACGTGTTGCATTGCGTGGCTTTGTAAAAAAGAATGCGGGTACTTTCCTGGCCTGCCTGCAGTCCAGACCTGTCTCCCATCGAAAATGTGTGGCGCAGTATGAAGCGTAAAATATGACAGCGGAGACCCCGGACTGTTAAACGACCAAAGCTCTACATAAAACAAGAATGGGAAAGAATTCCACTTTCAAAGCTTCAACAATTAGTTTCCTCAGTTCCCAATCGTTTATTGAGTGTTGTTAAAAGAAAAGGTGATGTAACACAGTGGTGAACATGCCCTTTCCCAACTACTTTGGCACGTGTTGCAGCCATGAAATTCTAAGTTAATTATTATTTGCAAAGAAAAAATAAAGTTTATGAGTTTGAACATCAAATATGTTGTCTTTGTAGCATATTCAACTGAATATGGCTTGAAAAGGATTTGCAAATCATTGTATTCCGTTTATATTTACATCTAACACAATTTCCCAACTCATATGGAAACAGGGTTTGTAGTACAATTTCAGAAGCATCTTGTTAAAACAAGATTACATGCATACAGGGCCAAGGTTTATACGTATACAGATAGAAGATGAATGGCTATATAGTAAAAGTGTTGCGGATCCAGTGCAGCATGGTGGGGATTTTCCCCAAATATTTACTCTAATTCAGCCTTAATGCTGTTGAATATGTAAAAACAAGGTTTTCTTCCTATTGTTTGACTACTGAAAGACAAACATTTGCACATACACACATATTCTGCGTCTACTGTCAGTACACCATTTTCAGAGGGAATTACAGTTTCTAGCTTATGTTGTGATCTTGTAATTATTACTTTACACTCTTGTCTGACCTCCTCAATCCTACCAGCACGTCTTCCTATGAGGAAGCAGGGCCTGGGGAATCTGTGGTGGGCTCTCCTATTTCTGGGGCTGAGGTTGCCGAGGTTGTTAAAAAGCTCCTCGGTGGCAAGGCCCCGGGGGTGGATGAGATCCGCCCGGAGTTCCTTAAGGCTCTGGATGTTGTGGGGCTGTCTTGGTTGACAAGACTCTGCAACATCGCGTGGACATCAGGGGCGGTACCTCTGGATTGGCAGACCGGGGTGGTGGTTCCTCTCTTTAAGAAGGGGAACCGGAGGGTGTGTTCCAACTATCGTGGGATCACACTCCTCAGCCTCCCCGGTAAGGTCTATTCAGGTGTACTGGAGAGGAGGCTACGCCGGATAGTCGAACCTCGGATTCAGGAGGAACAGTGTGGTTTTCGTCCTGGTCGTGGAACTGTGGACCAGCTCTATACTCTCGGCAGGGTCCTTGAGGGTGCATGGGAGTTTGCCCAACCAGTCTACATGTGCTTTGTGGACTTGGAGAAGGCATTCGACCGTGTACCCCGGGAAGTCCTGTGGGGAGTGCTCAGAGAGTATGGGGTAACGGACTGTCTTATTGTGGCGGTCCGCTCCCTGTATGATCAGTGTCAGAGCTTGGTCCGCATTGCCGGCAGTAAGTCGGACACGTTTCCGGTGAGGGTTGGACTCCGCCAAGGCTGCCCTTTGTCACCGATTCTGTTCATAACCTTTATGGACAGAATTTCTAGACGCAGTCAGGGCGTTGAGGGGATCTGGTTTGGTGGCTGCAGGATTAGGTCTCTGCTATTTGCAGATGGTGTGGTCCTGATGGCTTCCTCTGGCCAAGATCTTCAGCTCTCGCTGGATCGGTTCGCAGCCGAGTGTGAAGCGACTGGGATGAGAATCAGCACCTCCAAGTCCGAGTCCATGGTTCTCTCCCGGAAAAGGGTGAAGTGCCATCTCCGGGTTGGGGAGGAGATCTTGCCCCAAGTGGAGGAGTTCAAGTTCCTCGGAGTCTTGTTCACGAGTGGGGGAAGAGTGGATGGTGAGATCGACAGGCGGATCGGTGCGGCATCTTCAGTAATGCGGACGCTGTATCGATCCGTTGTGGTGAAGAAGTAGCTGAGCCGGAAGGCAAAGCTCTCAATTTACCGGTCGATCTACGTTCCCATCCTCACCTATGGTCATGAGCTTTGGGTCATGACCGAAAGGACAAGATCACGGGTACAAGCGGCCCAAATGAGTTTCCTCCGCCGGGTGGCGGGGCTCTCCCTTAGAGATAGGGTGAGAAGCTCTGTCATTCGGGGGGAGCTCAAAGTAAAGCCGCTGCTCCTCCACATGGAGAGGAGCCAGATGAGGTGGTTCGGGCATCTGGTCAGGATGCCACCCGAACGCCTCCCTAGGAAGGTGTTTCGGGCACGTCCGACCGGTAGGAGGCCACGGGGAAGACCCAGGACACGCTGGGAAGACTATCTCTCCCGGCTGGCCTGGGAACGCCTCGGGATCCCCCGGGAGGAGCTGGACGAACTGGCTGGGGAGAGGGAAGTCTGGGCTTCCCTGCTTAAGCTGCTGTCCCCGCGACCCGACCTCGGATAAGCGGAAGAAGATGGATGGATGGATGGACTCTTGTCTGACTGCTAGGCAAATTAGTACTTGCGCTTAACTAATATGCCTTAGCAAAAAAAAAGCCTGTATGTATGTGTCTGTGCAGGGTCCAACCAGAGGGCATGTTCAGCTGATAATGGAGCGGCTTCTTCGCAGGGTTAATCGCAGTGTCATCAGCATGGACAGGTCATCCCTCCTCATTGTAAGTATATGTAGACAATAAGGTATTGTGCGGAATATAGAAAATCATAAATACTGTATAGTAATTCCACCCGGGAAAAAAGTAGCTTCAAATTAAATCAATGACATTTGTAGCCATAACGAGTGTATGTAAGCATTTCAAAACTGTACAGGTAAAACAGAAATGAATACATTATGGTGTAAAAGTCCATTCATATCAGCAACTCAACTTCAAATGTGAAACTAATATGTGACAAACTTATTACATGCAAAGTGGGATATGTTAAGCCTTTATTAGGGCCCGCATGGCCCATTGCATAAGGACTCCTAAAGGGAGTCCTTATGCAATGGGACATAAGGACCTATTGAATTTGTAAGGTTTTATTCTTATTATACCGGCCGTCTCTTTGAGCACTAATTTGACCCACTTAAC
The DNA here is from genome assembly GCF_033978685.3 of Nerophis lumbriciformis. Classification (NCBI taxonomy): domain Eukaryota; kingdom Metazoa; phylum Chordata; class Actinopteri; order Syngnathiformes; family Syngnathidae; genus Nerophis; species Nerophis lumbriciformis. The sequence continues at coordinate 7,759,658 of NC_084559.2, forward strand.
ATGCTTCAAAACTCACCATATTTGACCCACACATCAGGACCTGCGAAAATTGTCTTTTAATGAAAAAACCGAACCCCAAAACTCAAAATTGCGCTCTAGCGCCCCCTAGGAAAAAAAAAAAACTAGACTGCCTGTAACTCCCACTAGGAAGGTCGGAAAGACATGAAACAAAATTCTCTATGTAGGTCTGACTTAGACCTAGATTTCATAATTGTACATCCTTGGGCAGAAATCAACAGAAAGTTGGCAATTCCCCCTTCAAGACAAAAAAGTACTAAAAACAGTCACTTTTGCCTCTTTGAGCTGTAATTTGACCCCCTTAACATGCTTCAAAACTCACCGAACTGAACACACACATCAGGACTGGCAAAAATTGCGATTTAATAAAAAAACCTAACCCCAAATCTCAAAAAAAATTTTGAATAAAACGCTGAAAAAACTGCTCCTCGGAAGAAAAAAATGACAAAACTGCCTGTAACTCCCACTGGGAAGGTCGGAGAGACATGAAACAAAAACCTCTATGTAGGTCTCACTTGGACCTACATTTCATAGATTGACAACCCCCCGCAAAAATCAACAGGAGGTTTGCTATTCCCCCTTCAAAACACATTTTTTGTAAAAACCGGTCACCTTCCTTCAAAAACTATCTCCTCTGAGCGCGTTTGTCGTTTCGGCTTCAAACTAACACAGGAGAGAGGTTGAACCCTTGTGTATAAAAGTACAGAACAGCGTTTTTCTAACTTCTCCGGTTTTGATTTTATGACCCTTCAAAGAACCGCTGCGCTGCTCTTTTTTTAAGATGGCTGCTTAAAAGCAGGAAGCACCAGCGTGCCCACACAATGCAGACAAGGTAGGTACACTAGACAAAAGTATTGGGACACTTATGACTACCACCGGACAAAAGTATTGGGACACTTAGGACTACCACTGGAAAAAAGTATTGGGACACCTACACTGGACAAATGTATTGGGACACTTAGGACTACAACTTGACAAAGGTATTGGGACACGTACTACTAAAACTGGACAAAAGTATTGGGACACTTAGGACTAGCACCTGCCAAATACGCGGGCCCGACCAACGCTGCTTGCAGCTTTAATTTCTTATGTTTTTGATGATAATGATAATGCAATTTTCTGAGATTTTCAATTCCAGGTTTTCATAAGCTGTAAGCCACAATCATCAACATGATATCAAAAGAAGGCTGGAAATATCTTGAGTTGCATTTTATGAGCTATTTCATATATTAGTTTCACTTTGTAAATCTAATTACTGGAATAGACCAACCTTTGCACAATATTACTTTTATTTTGTTTCATCTGTATTTGCTGGAAGGAAAACAAAGGGAAAGGGAACAACATATTTAAATGGTTTACATTTGCCAGAATACAAAATACAACAGGTGCCTTAAATGTTATGTGTTGGTGCTTTGCTGTGAATTAATTGAAGTGATACCTCTTTGGCAGGGTCACTATTTAGCCTGCATGACGGCTATCCTGAAGCAGATGGATGACATGCATTATGCACACTATATCAGCACCTTTAAAACCAGACAGGACATCGTGGTAAGTATTCTGCTCTTGTCAGCTACAACTACAGCTCTGACCACTGACTTCCACAGGATGCAGAACGCCAGCGAAACGTAACCGCCATCTGCCGTTGGCAATCACCTCCGCCGCTCTGTTGCAGCGGAATAGTGTAGACTTTTAGAAGATATCGCGAATCCACGCATAATCATGTGATTAAGTAAACACTGCAGAACATCTCCAGCTTTGCTGTCCATCAATACTCACAAACGGGCACGTCTTTGACGGCATTGACTTGACTTCACTCGTGAAAAAGTTTTGCCTTGCAGAATGACACCTTTTTGTTTTTTTCAAGCAACAACACAACAGCAACATCATCCCTAGCAAGCGTTGTACACACACACACACACACACACACACACACACACACACACACACACACACACACACACACACACATACATGTCTTGCCTACTTTGTGTGGACCCACGTTTGGTTAGTAGATTGGGAGGGCCCCCCTTTCCACTATAGCTAGAATGATGGAAAAATGTATATCTACCACTAGATGGGAGTAGAGAGTTGCAACCTCACTTCAGAATGCAAAACACACAAAGTAAAACAAAATATTTTACTTCTGTAGTTGTGAGGACCAGGAAAATGTCCTCACACGTCAAAAGGTCCTCACAGAAAGGTTGGTTTGTCAAGTGTATGTCCACACAAGGATGGTGAGACAAGTGCGCACACACACACACACACACACACACATTTTTGTATTCCTTACCTTCTTGAGACCTCCGAACTTGTTCACGGGTCCTCATATGGAAGGTACTTTTCCTTGCTGATATCTCAAGAAGGGTAGAAATACAAGAACAAACACACACACACACACACACACACACACACACACACACACACACACACACACACATATTTCTGTATTTCTCTACCTTCTTGAGACCTCCAAACTTGTTCACGGGTCCTCATATGGACGGCACTTTTCCTTGCTGATGTCTCAAGAAGGCTAGAAATACAAGAACACACACACACACACACACACACACACACACACACACACACACACACACACACACACACACACACACACACATACATGTCTTGCCTATGGATCCACGTTTGGTTAGTAGGTTGGGAGGGCCCCCCTTTCCACTATAGCTAGAATGATGGAAAAAATGTATATCTACCACTAGATGGGAGTAGAGAGTTGCAACCTCACTTCAGAATGCAAAACACACAAAGTAAAACAAAATATTTTACTTCTGTAGTTGTGAGGACCAGGAAAATGTCCTCACACGTCAAAAGGTCCTCACAGAAAGGTTGGTTCGTCAAGTGTATGTCCACACAAGGATGGTGAGACAAGTACACACACACACACACACACACACACACACACACACACACACACACACACACACAAACCCCGCTCCTGCTTCCTCGACCCCCCTATCAACCTGCATGTGACACATATGCGCACATAGCTGCCAGGGATATGCCTGTATATTATTCTTTAATTTTGGACCTCCTGAATCCGGATTTGGGTCAGCAGTGTGAAATTCCGTCTGAAAACCTTTGACAAGTATACTTCATGTCCGTCCCCGCCCATCAGGACGTTTCAGAGTGTAAAATACAATTTGCCTTGGAAATAATAATTTATTGTGTGTTTGTGCAGGCAGATTGTATCTGAATTGATGCAGCGACTGGCAAAAATAGAAGCTTTGAGTATATTTATCGCATGGATCCGGAACGACAAGGCCATGGCGGTGCCGTACAGCAGGCGGTGGAAATAGACACATTAACTTGAATAAAAACAGAGAGTCCGTCGCCGTGGCGATCACGCCTCACAGCCGTCACACATCCTGTGCAAATCAGGCGTCACTGAAACATTTATGAAAACTTTATTCCAGGCCATTTGCTCCACCTTTATAGATAGTGAAAATGTTCATAGCAATGTCATGATGAGGATGCCAGCGCGACATTATCACAGTAAACATGATTGGTCCTTGACAGGCAGCAATGCCAACTTTTGGATCTAACATATTTCTCAGATTGGAGCACACTTAGAATGATTTTCCTTTGATCTCAGGACTTCCTCATGGAGACATTCATCATGTTTAAGGACCTCATGGGGAAAGTCTTTCCTGCTGACTGGATGATCATGAACCTGGTCCAGATGCAGGTCTTCCTGAGGGCCATCAGCCAGTACTCTGATGTCCTCAACATGTATTTTTTAGACCAGGCGCATTTTCAACTACAGGTGTGTTTTGCCTTTGACAGTGTTGCTTGGTTTGCATTCAAACATCATGTTCATTTTGTCACAATGATTTGAAATATCTGCACCTTTCACAGCTTTGGAATAACTACTTTCATCTGACGGTGGCATTCCTCACTCATCAGACACTTCAACTGGAATCTTTCTCCCAAGAGAAACGCAACAAGATCTTGAACAAGTAAGATCTTTGTATTCATTTTTGTAACTCATGCCAGCTAGTTTTGCTGTGCGATACTAAGTTGTGTAAAGCTCACTCACTCCTTGACACCTTAAGGACACAAAGTTGACAGTCTGTGGCTTTCAGCTCATTTGCTAGCACTGCTCGACTTAACCCTCAATTAGTGGAGATCACAACCGAAATATTGTCCTTCCTCTATTATGGCTTTGATTTTGCTTTGCAGGATGCAAGCCACAGCTAATGTTCACATGCTTTCTGGACTTATACAAGTTTAGAAATGGACCTAAAAACCTCATTGCAATCATCTTTTTATGTTAAATAGCACGTGTTAACGCTTTCACTTTGTAACTTAGTTTAAAATAGAAACAAATATTTCAATCTGGGCTGTTTGCAATCCTTCCGCGGATCCCTAGAGAGGGCTAACTTTCTAATGTGTTTAATAGGGCTGCAGCTAACGATTATTTTTCTATCGATTAATCTATAGATTATTTTTTCGATTAATCGGTTAATCTATAGATTATTTTTTCGATTAATCTATAGATTATTTTTCCTTTTACCGATTTTTTTTTTAATTTAAAATGAAGAGGAAAAAATAAATGTAGGCCAGTTTTTTCAAAAGGCATGGCTTTTATTTACAAAAAAAAAAGTATGGCCACTCAGTCAACATTGACAACAACATGACAAAATATTCTGTAACAATGTAAACATTTAAAACTTTTAACATTTAACAAAATTAAAAGTAGCTTATTTGCTTTTTAATGTGCAAATATAAAAGTAAACATCCATTGCAAATCTTAATATTCTGGAATAGTATAAGCATTTCAAAAGTAAAAGTATTGCTTATTTTGCTTTAAAATGTGCAAAAATAAAGATAAACATCCAATACAAAAAAGTGCAAAACGGAAATATTCTGTAACAAGTGTAAACATTTCAACAAAAGTAAAAGTATTGCTTATTTGCTAAAATGTGCAAAAATAAAGCTAAACATCCAATACAAAAAAGTGTACAGTGTAAACATTTCAACAAAAGTAAAAGTATTGCTTATTTTGCTTAATAACACAACAATGATAGTATGATTAAAGTGAAAGTTAATTGTTGGTTTGTACATAGTATATGTAACTGTTAATGTTGTAAAAGGTATTTGCACAACTAATTAACGTTAGCGTTTGTGACACGTCTTGTGCCGTGGGGTTCTTTCAGGACCGACAGACTGAACGCCAGACGGCTTTGCCAGGTTTACAATCTTTTAATTTTACACAAAGTCTTTTCTCTTCCAACTGCGCGGATCGCGCACCTGGGCACGATTGCGGCGTCGCTCCCGGCGCGCCCCGCCTCGCCGCCGCCGCCTCTCCACAGCGTTAAAGAGGAGCGCGTCTTTGTAAACACTGAACAGGCACGCCAAACGCGCCTCTCAGAGCGAAACGGTGCTTTAGTTTATGAATTTACAACGCAGATACAAATGACACATTCATGTTTTTGTGTAATAATGACAACGTATACGCACGCGGACGATTGACTTGTTGATGGTGATGGCAAGAACGCTGTCGGGGGTTTTCTTTTCAAATGTTCGTTCATAGCCGTTGTGCTGCTATGATAGGCCATTTCCGCTCGACACAGTGTGCATACAACAACATTATTAGGCCGTTTATTGAAATACTCCCACACTTTTGACGACTTTTGGCGTGCTTTTTTCCCCTCGCTCGCATCGTCTGCTTTGCGCTCCGCCATGACAGTAAAGTAGAGTGACGTAAATATGCGACGCGCCGACGCACAAAAACGGCGTCGACGTATTTACGTAACCGATGACGTCGACTATGTCGACGCGTCGTTTCAGCCTTAGTGTTTAAGCATTACACCCTCTTACAGCTTTTGGTATGTACAGAAGTTATACGTAACATGTTGTTGCGTTTTGGACCAGTTGTTCCTCCCAGGGAATTCAAGTCACAATTCGCTCCCAAGCTCTTTCCGACACTTAAAGCTGAGTTGAAAAACCACCAGAGACAGAATAGGTATTTTGTTGTATATTTTCAAAGCTTTGCCAATATACATTTTGAGACCAGTCTAACCCTAGAACATTCTATTGCGCCTCCCAAAATGGTCTGTCTTCCCAACGCCAAAAACCCCTCTTTCCTTCCCCCTCCCTAGCCATAATACAAGCACAACGTCTCCCTAGTCATAATACATTCCAAAGAACTCAAGGTTAACACACACAGTTTACTTGCTGACAGAGCATCAAGAGAAGAAATGGAAAACACGAGCTGTTTTCAAATATGACTAAGAAATGAAAGAAGTACAACTTAAATTCGGATATATGTAAATATCTGCCTCCGACAATTTACATTAGAATTTTATGTTGTTAACTAATAATGGCAATTTGGATAGCTAGCATTAGCTATCATTGAATGTATATTCTATCGTAACAAGACTGTTAATTGTTAGTTTCTTCTCTGGGACTCCTTTTCTGTATGTGCACTATACTGTAGGTGTGCAAAGCAGCTGGTATTTGTATCTGTATTTGTCTTTTATGAGGGGGGGACGTTTTTGTAGTTGTATTCCAGTAAAATTCAAAATAGGCTTTTTGCGTCACACTTCTAATTTACTTCACAGTGTAAGTATTCTTTAAGACTTAGACTTAGACTTCCTTTTTATTGTCATTCAAATTTGAACTTTACAGCACAGATAAGAACGAAATTTCGTTACATAAGCTCATGGTAGTGCAGGATAAAAAAGCAATAAGGTGCATATATAAATAAATAAATATATATAAATAATATATATAATATATATATATAAAATAAATAAATATATATAAATATATAAATAGATTACTGTACAGATAAATATATTGCACTTTTTCACATGCGTCCACGTTTATGGATGTATGTTATATTGTTGTTTTATTCCAGCGAGTTAATCCTTTTTGGGGGGAGTTGACAAGATAATTTGATTATGATGCGTTCAAGAGTCTTACGGCCTGAGGGAAGAAGCTGTTACAGAACCTGGAGGTTCTGCTTCGGAGGCTGCGGAACCTCTTTCTAGAGTCCAGCAGTGAAAACAGTCCTTGGTGGGGGTGGGAGGAGTCTTTGCAGATTGTCTGAGCCCTGGTCAGGCAGCGGCTTTTTGCCATCTCCTGGATAGGAGGAAGAGGAGTCCTGATGATCTTTTCCGCCGTCCTCACCACTCTCTGGAGAGACTTCCAGTCTGAGGCATTGCAGGCTCCAGTCCAGACAGAGATGCTGTTGGTCAGCAGGCTCTCTATAGTGCCTCTGTAGAATGTGCTGAGAGAGCTGTGCTCTTTTCATCCCACGCAAAAAGTGCATGCACTGCTGAGCTCTTTTTACAAGAGCTCCGGTGTGTAGGGACCAGGTTATATTGTCAGTTATCTGCACCCCCAGGAACTTGGTGCTGCTTACTATCTCCACTGCTGTGCCATTGATGAAGAGTGGAGCGTGGCTGGACTGGTGCCTCCTGAAGTCAACGATGATCTCCTTGGTCTTGTTGACATTCAGGACCAGGTTGTTGGTTCTGCACCAGTCAACCAGATGTTTCACCTCCTCCCTGTAGTCCATGTTGTTGTTGTCATTGATGAGGCCCACTACTGTCGTGTCGTCCGCATACTTCACAATGTGGGTTAGTAGTGGACCTGGCGCAGCAGTCATGAGTCATCAACGTGAACAGCAGTGGACTCAGGACGCAGCCCTGGGGGGAGCCGGTGCTCAGGGAGATGGCACTGGAGGTGTTGTTGCCCACTCTCACAGATTGGGGTTTGTCTTTGAGGAAGTCAAGCAGCCAGTTGCAAAGGGGGGTACTGAATCCAAGGTTTGCTCACCAAGTGCTGTGGGATGATGGTGTTGAACGCCGAGCTGAAGTCCAGGAACAACATCCGCACGTGTGTGTCCTTTCCTTCCAGATGTTCTAAGCTCAGGTGGAGTGCAGAGGAGATGGCGTCCTCTGTGGAGCGGTTAGGGCGATATGCAAACTGGTATGGGTCAAATGTGGGGGGAAGTCTGGTGACAATATATTCCTTTACCAGCCTCTCCAAGCACTTCATTATGATGGGGGTGAGTGCAACGGGGCGGTAATCATTGAGGAAGGAGATTGTGGGTTTTTTAGGCACTGGAATGATTGTGGCCGTCTTAAAACATGATGGTACCACAGCCTGGGTCAGCGAGATGTTGAAGATGTCTGTGAGAACCCCAGCCAGCTGGTCTGCACATCCCTTAATATTATATTATAATAATTATGGATATGCAATATTGGTTGATGTTTTGTTGTAACCACATTGAGAAGGTAGCACAAACCTTTATTTCTCCCACTGTGTTTGTTCGTTGCTTTACAGTGAGGTGGTTGGGTGAATAAAAGCTGTTTGCCAATAAATGCAGCCAATACAGGTGATTGAAGCTGACTTGCAGGGACACAACATGATGATTTGGTGTTGGTGGGGGTTTGGTATACAGTACCAGGAGAGGATGTCTGTCAGATGTTGACAGATGTTTGATATCTCTGATTTTTGCACAGGTTACATATTACTTTGGTTTATATCTGCAACACTGACTGTAAAATGCTTCCACACAGAACTTGAGCTAGGTTTTTTTTTTTTAGGAGGACCATGAGATGACTCAGCAGCAGCCACACTCGTTTCTATTTTGGTTGGCCAAATCTACGTAGAGAGTTTCAGCTAAGTTAATGAGTGATGGGAAGCTATGCTAGGGCTAGCTAGCTTATAGCCTACATCTTGCTGTCTGGAAAAGACAAGAATAACTTCGACATACCAAATAACTACCACAAGTGCATACAAGTCCACACAACTACACAAGCCTTGTTTTAACCTTTTTTACCGAACGCTAACTTCACTCTCTCAACAGTCTGTTGTCTAAATTACCGAGCTAACAGAAAAAAAACTTGAGAGCACCAAATAAGCAGTGGGTAAATGCGTAATGGGTACGGCTGTCAAAGTTAATGCGATAATAACGGGTTAACTATAACTTCTTTTAACAGCGATTAACTTTTTTGACCCTCGGCCCGTTCCGTAGTTTGTGGTAATGTATAATGGCGTCCAGTTACTTTTGAGCCACAGTAGTTAGCAGAACTGTACAAAGAAAGGGGGACCTTATGGAAATCTTAGATCCAAAGCCATGGCAAGTCCATCTCCGTACAAGACAAGACAACATCATTGGAAGGAACGCTGAGCTCGCATTGCTGCTTGTAGAATGGAGGTGCTTCACGTCCGTGTTTGGATTACAGTTCAAACATAAAGTGTAGAGAGTTACTCCAACTGCTTCAGTAGGATGGAATACAAGCTCAGCACACACAAAGACGGTAGAGAGGAAATCTAAAGTCAACATTTCGGGTTTCTCCTTGTTAAAAATTAAAATACAAATAATATCAAGATCATACTTCAAGGAGATATACTAAACAAGTAAAGTATATTAAAAATATATCAAACAAACCTTTCACAAAGTGGCACTGCAAACTCTTGCCTCCCTTGTACTGGGGGTGTGTGCCATTTTTGTCATCGTATTTCGTAAAATCTTACACTTTTCCACCCTTGTTGATTAACTCTCGAGGAACTGTGAAGAAAGTTGTATCCTTTTCACATTTTGAAGGGTTTGTACGGACAAAAACAACGTAAGCATAGAGCATTTTTCTTTGAGAAAGGCTACATGGCAGTGTAGTTTCCTAATGAAGCCTTAGCTTGACGCTCCTCTTCTTTCTCCTGCTCCGCTTGCTGCGGCAACAACAAACTAAACTCCAGACGCTCCTCTTCGTTTTGTGTCATTTACTCGTCAACTTAATCATTCAAAAACGTCAAACAATAACGATGTGGGAACAAATGAATGGCAAAATAAAGTTAGTGTGTTACAGTAAGACAGAGTAAGAACAAGTAAGAGTAAGGTGGCTGGATTCCACCATACTTGACTGCCATTACCCATAATACCTTGTGTTCAAACCTTATTACCACACAGATCCATCATCCATCCATCTTCTTCCGCTTATCCGAGGTCGGGTCGCGGGGGCAGCAGCCTAAGCAGGGAAGCCCAGACTTCCCTCTCCCCAGCCACTTCGTCCAGCTCCTCCCGGGGGATCCCGAGGCGTTCCCAGGCCAGCCGGGAGAGATAGTCTTCCCAACATGTCCTGGGTCTTCCCTGTGGCCTCCTACCGGTCGGACGTGCCCTAAACACCTCCCGCGGGAGGCGTTCGGGTGGCATCCTGACCAGATGCCCGAACCACCTCATCTGGCTCCTCTCCATGTGGAGGAGCAGCGGCTTTACTTTGAGCTCCCCCCGGATGACAGAGCTTCTCACCCTATCTCTAAGGGAGAGCCCCGCCACCCGGCGGAGGAAACTCATTTCGGCCGCTTGTACCCGTGATCTTGTCCTTTCGGTCATGACCCAAAGCTCATGACCATAGGTGAGGATGGGAACGTAGATCGACCGGTAAATTGAGAGCTTTGCTTTCCGGCTCAGCTCCTTCTTCACCACAACGGATCGATACAGCGTCCGCATTACTGAAGACGCCGCACCAATCCGCCTGTCGATCTCACCATCTACTCTTCCCTCACTCGTGAACAAGACTCCGAGGTACTTGAACTCCTCCACTTGGGGCAAGATCTATTCCCCAACCCGGAGATGGCACTCCACCCTTTTCCGGGCGAGAACCATGGACTCAGACTTGGAGGTGCTGATTCTCATCCCAGTCGCTTTACACTCGGCTGCGAACCGATCCAGTGAGAGCTGAAGATCCTGGCCAGGTGAAGCCATCAGGACCACATCATCTGCAAAAAGCAGAGACCTAATCCTGCAGCCACCAAACCGGATCCCCTCAACGCCTTGACTGCGCCTAGAAATTCTGTCCATAAAAGTCATGAACAGAATGGGTGACAAAGGGCAGCCTTGGCGGAGTCCAACCCTCACTGGAAACGTGTCCGACTTACTGCCGGCAATGCGGACCAAGCTCTGACACTGATCATACAGGGAGTGGACCGCCACAATCAGACAGTCCGTTACCCCGTACTCTCTGAGCACTCCCCACAGGACTTCCCGAGGGACACGGTCGAATGCCTTCTCCAAGTCCACAAAACACATGTAGACTGGTTGGGCAAACTCCCATGCACCCTCAAGGACCCTGCCCAGAGTATAGAGCTGGTCCACAGTTCCACGACCAGGACGAAAACCACACTGTTCCTCCTCGACTATCCGGCGTAGCCTCCTCTCCAGTACACCTGAATAGACCTTACCGGGAAGGCTGAGGAGTGTGATCCCACGATAGTTAGAACACACCCTCCGGTTCCCCTTCTTAAAGAGAGGAACCACCACCCCGGTCTGCCAATCCAGAGGTACCGCCCACACAGATCCTTCCGCCATATATGCAATTAAACAGTTGCGTAATCGTCACTGTATCAATGCAGTATAAAATAGTACGTCATCAAATTATTCAGACAAATAAAGTGTACCTTATAATTATTCTAAGCATGCAATATATACATTTTCGTATTATTTAAATAAAGTAAATAGTCCCCTTTTGGCTGAATAAACATAAAGCACCTTCCATGAAATGTAAATAAACTTCAACATCATTTAGGCTCCTACAGGCTCAAAGTACTCATTGAGAGCAGACGCTGCTCGACCACCACACATATTCCATGTGACCTCATTCAAATCCAAGCAATACATCTTATATTTTTTGGTTTGAAAAATGTAACCATGATGAAATTGCAAACAGCTCCTCTAACTGATTCACATTTGCTACAGATATGGTGATATGAGGAAAGCAGTGGGTTTCAAGATGAGAGACATGTGGCACAATCTTGGTGAGTATTTAGGAGCACCTCGGTGTTTTTAATCATGCATGTTTGTGATCATGCTCATTTTATTCCAGCCAGTAAGGGGACACGCAACATTTGTTATTGTTCTGTTTCACTGTGCTCTTTTGTTTGCTGCATTATCAGACTGTCCTATGCTTGTTGGTGGATGAAGATGCAGTTTATTGCCTTCTCAAATCACACTGTTATCCTTCTGAGTGGTAATCCTTTGTTGTCTTGCAGGCCCCCATAAAATGAAGTTCATCCCAGCCATGGTCGGACCCATTTTGGAGGTCACTCTTGTGCCTGAGCCAGAGCTGAGGAAGGCCACCATTCCCATTTTCTTCGATATGATGCAGTGTGAGCACAATTTCAGCCCTGGGCGCACATTTGAAACGGTACAATCCCCAATGTTATGCACTGTGGTGTTTTGTTGCACCACCACATTTGTGCTGTATTTTATTGTAAGCCTCTTTTGTTTTTGCCTGGCAGCTCTTTCCTATACAATCTATTTAGGAAAATAATGTTTAAAGTTAGAAATAGTCAAACTGTAATGGTTCAGGATGCGTCAAGTGATTGACGCTTGACTATGTAGACCTACAATCATCAACATACCATCAAAAGATCATTGTGTTGATTAAGTTCAGAGAAGTACAGAAAACAAAAATATTTACCCAGATTCAAGAAAACACAATTACTATAGCATACCTGCCAACTACTCCGGTTTTCCCGTAATTAGTACGGTTTTCATCAACCTATTCCGGGTTACGGTTGCAGTGATAAAAAATACGGTTTTTCATTAATTAAAATTATTATTTTTTTTTAAAGTTTTATTCACGAAATGGCGTAACAACAATGACAATCGACACTGCTTCCCGTAACTTCCTATCAAGCCATTCCGAATGCCATGCGCGAGGCTATTTATAGCACCGCTGCCAAGCACGAGGCACCAGTTGTATGGCGTCACATTAGTGCCAAAAATACGAGCGCATAAAAACTGTTATCGCGCGCTGATTCTCCACTTCGTGCGCGCGCGCGACACCATTTTGCGCGCGCGTTGTGCCTTTTAGCGCGCGCGCGGTGCCTTTCTGCGCGCTCTCTGTGTACTCCTGGCATCTCTCCTCGCGCTGTCATGTTTCTTTTTGGCACTTTGGGGGCGGGTATGCTTAGACGGCCCCTCCTTTCTGATTGGTCAGGCGAAAAACGCTGAAAAATGCTCAGAGCCAATCAGAAGTATAGCAGGGCGGGTCATCGTCAATATGTATCAAGATTTACGGAGGAAGAAGTGGATAAAAAAATGTGGCGCGCTGATGAAGGTTATTTCATACCACATAAACACAATACAGGGTAATACAAAATGTGAGCCAAATAAATAACAAGACAACAAACACCATAATCACATCTTTCAGCCAGAACGGGCGACGTGGCGCAGTGGAAGAGTGGCCGTGCGCGACCCGAGGGTCCCTGGTTCAATCCCCACCTAGTACCAACCTCGTCATGTCCGTTGTGTCCTGAGCAAGACACTTCACCCTTGCTCCTGATGGGTGCTGGTAGCGCCTTGCATGGCAGCTCCCTCCATCAGTGTGTGAATGTGTGTGTGAATGGGTAAATGTGGAAGTAGTGTCAAAGCGCTTTGAGTACCTTGAAGGTAGAAAAGCGCTATATAAGTACAACCCATTTATCATTTATAACTGGTCCACCAGCAATAACATTATTTTATATTTTCACTTCTTCTTGAACATTTGTTTTCTAATTTATGGAATTTCTTTTGATTCAACCATAAAATTAATGAAATCATCTTTGAATTTTGTTTTTAAAATGTTAAAAATAGCTTTTAATAATGTATTCTGAAACAGTTTAAAATAATCAGAGAACTGACTAACACTGACCCTGCACAACTATGTTGCACAATTAAGTCTTTTTTTTTTTAAAGCGAAATAGGTAATTTCAACAGGTACAGCATCCTATGTCATATCTACATGTAATAAGATTTGTAGCAAGGCAAACCGTTTGTAAATTGGTCGAAAATCGAGCAAGTTATGGTAATTTAATTAGTACATGTACCATTGACATCAATGTAATGATTGAGGCTAGATGTCTGAGGTAAGATGGCTACAACGTTGCTACGCTGGAGAATGATTGGTCATATGAAAAATGCTCATAGCCAATCAGAAAGAAGGGGCCGTCTAAGCATACCCGCCCCCAAAGTGCCAAAAAGAAACATGACAGCGCGAGGAGAGATGCCAGGAGTACACAGAGAGCGCACAGAAAGGCGTCGCGCGCGCGCAGAAAGGCCCCCATGCGCGCGAAACCATTTTGCGCGCGCGCACGAAGTGGAGAATCAGCGCGCGATAACAGTTTTTATGCGCTCGGATTTTTGGCACTAATGTGACGCCATACAGTTGCCATTGTTTCCAAACGAGCGAGCGATCATGGAATCAGCCGGAGAAAAATCGCAAACGAGTCTCAAACCGAAAAGAAAACTGCAGTCATTCCGTGAAGAATATTCAAAAGCCTATCCGGGAATAATTATCCGTTCCAAAAAGGGTGAAAACTACGCGAATTGCACCTTGTGCAGACAAGATTTTTCGATCGGACACGGAGGAATTAGCGATGTAAAAGACCACGTTGGGACAAAAAAACACAAGTCTAATGCCGTTGCTAGCGATACAAGTGGAAAACTTTCAACGTTTTTCGTCGCCCAAACAGTGATGGTTTTAGCAACATTTTAACCTGTCTGAATGCTAATAATCATTTTGCGTCGGGGGGCAAAGGAGCCCCCGACCAGTACTTTGTCCTGGACCTACCGGGGCCTGCGGCCCCTGGACCCTGGCTACTAGGTTTTTCTGATTTCAAAAGTTGGCAGGTATGCTATAGCATAATACCCTTTTTTTCTTTTCAGTTTGAAAATGAACTCATAACAAAACTGGATCAAGAGGTTGAAGGAGGACGAGGAGACGAACAGTACAAAGTCCTGCTGGAAAAGACGTAATCCTTAGCCTTCTTTTCTCCTGAAGTTTCATTTTTGGAGCAAATGATACGTCAATTCACATAGAATTAGTTAGAAACTTCAGCCAATTGCCTTATTTTGAGAATAATTGGGAATGTTAAATAATGAATTGCTTTGTCAGATGGAGAACAGCTTTGACCAACTCCTTTACAGATTGTCTGGTGAAAGAGTGTTTGTACCTGCAGGTTACTGGAGCACTGCAGACGCCACAGATATCTGTCTCAGTCAGGTGAGGAGCTGGCACTGCTGCTGAGCAGCCTGCTGGAAAATCTTCTGGCATACCGCACCATCACACATGATGAAAGTCCTGAGCATCGAATGAGCTGTACTGTCAATGTGCTGGTTGGTCCTGTTCCTATTTGCTTGTGTTTGTAGCAAATCAATTAAACCTTCAAACAGACATCTGAGACGCATAATTAATGTGTTCTCCACTGTAGAACTTCTACAAGGAAAAGAAAAGGGAGGACATTTATATCCGGTGAGTCAGGCATCTGAATGTTGTACTGAATGTGCGTTACTCATGTCTTTTTCATGACCAGGTACTTGTACAAGCTGCGGGATTTACACCTGGACTGTGAGAACTACACAGAGGCCGCCTACACTCTGCTGCTACATGCTGAATTACTGGAGGTCTGCAACACATTCAAATGTTACTTTGACATGTTAAGATGCTGCCTTTTATTTACACGTGCTGTTCATTCTGAGCCAGTGGTCTGATAAAGCCTGCGCAGCTCACCTGATCCCTCGAGACGGAAAGCATGTGTGGACGCAACAGGAACTGAAAGAACGCCTCTTCCAGGAGATCATATGTTACCTGGACAAAGGCAAGGTGTGTATTCCCATTTTTGCTCAGGTCTCCAATTAATTATTGCAAACATTCCTCAGAAAGATGCTTGGAAATTGGGGGTGACAACAGCGGCATTTTCTGTCACTGTCCTCTTAATATTTGCACATTTTGTAACTCGCAGGTATATCTTGGATATATTAAATCACGTCCACATTGCAGGCATGCTGCTTCCGCTCCAGACAATCCTCTGCGAGTTGCTTACATCATCACAAGATTCACTTTCGGCAGTGCTTTTTCACTGACCGTCTTTCTTCAGTGGCCAAATTGTGGGTGCATCACTAGTCAATAGTGCGCAAATAATAGGTTAAATATATCCATTTATACATTTTATTACTGTAACGACCTGCTGGTGTTGATGTTTGTGTTTGTTTTTCCCATGGTCGTGAACGTTACGATTGGCAATAAAAGTTAAAAAGAGCATCAGACTTCAGGCGGTGATCAGTCCACTTAAGAGGGGCGGCATGGCGTAGTGGGTAGAGCAACCGTGCCAGAAACCTGAGGGTTGCAGGTTCGCTCCCCGCCTCATACCATCCAAAATCCGCTGCCGTTGTGTCCTTGGGCGGGACACTTCACCCTTTGCCCCCGGTGCCACTCACACCGGTGAATTGAATGATGAATGATAGGTGGTGGTCGGAGGGGCCGTTGGCGCAAATTGCAGCCACGCTTCCGTCAGTCTACCCCAGGGCAGCTGTGGCTATGAAAGTAGCTTACCACCACCAGGTGTGAATGATTGATGGGTTCTACATGTAAAGCGACTTTGGGTACCGTATTTTCCGCACCATAAGGCGCCCTAGGTTAAAAGCCGCGCCTTCAATGAACGGCATATTTCAAAACTTTGTCCACCTATAAGCCGCCCGTGTTGTAAGCCGCATCTAACTGCGCTAAAGGAATGTCAAAAAAACAGTCAGATAGGTCAGTCAAACTTTAATAATATATTAAAAACCAGCGTTCTAACAACTCTGTTCACTCCCAAAATGTACGCAAATGTGCAATCACAAACATACGTATATCAACATGGACAGAGCTGCGTGAAAAAAGCCACCCGGCCTCTTCGCGTAAACTTAAACTTACCTTAACCACTCGCTCATCTTTTCTTCATCCATCCCTTCGAGTTAGCTTTTATGATGACGCCGGCTGGAAAGGTCTCTTTTGGCAAGGTCTTCCTTTTGAATATCACCATGGGTGGAAGTTTCTGGCCATTAGCATGGAAAGCTAGAACCACAGTGAAGGATGACTTCTCATTCCCTGTGGTGCGAATATTCACCGTACGTGCTCCCGTTGTATCCACAGTGCGGTTCACAGGAATATCAGTTGCTGTGAAATAGTAATCCGTGTGCGGATGGAGAGATTGCGTCTTTTCATGAACCGGATCCCTGTCGCTTAGTAGGAGCCATTTTGTGGTCTTTACAGATGTAAACACACAAAGGAAATGAAACGTACGGTGATATCCGCGCGCTTTTTCTTCTTCTACGGGGGCGGGTGGTTGCTTACAGTAGAAGAAGAAGCGCTTCCTGTTCTATGGGGGCGGGTGCTTACCTTGGCGGTTGCTTGCGTAGAAGAAGAAGCGCTTCCTGTTCTACCGGGAAAAAAGATGGCGGCTGTTTACCGAAGTTGCGAGATCGAAACTTTATGAAAATGAATCGTAATATTAATCCATATATAAAGCGCACCGGGTTAAAAGCCGCACTGTCAGCTTTTGAGTAAATTTGTGGTTTTTAGGTGCGGCTAATAGTGCGGAAAATACGGTAAATCACGTCCACATTGCAGGCATGCTGCTTCCGCTCCAGACAATCCTGTGCGAGTTGCTTACATCATCATAAGATCCACTTTCAGCAGTGCTTTTTCACTGACCGTCTTTCTTCAGTGGCCAAATTGTGGGTGCATCACTAGTCAATAGTGCGCAAATAATAGGTTAAATATATCCATTTATACATTTTATTACTGTAACGACCTGCTGGTGTTGATGTTTGTGTTTGTTTTTATATGTGCATAGTTCCCATGGTCGTGAACGTTACGATTGGCAATAAAAGTTAAAAAGAGCATCGGACTTCAGGCGGTGATTCTTAAGAGATTATTTTGTCAAAGGACTTTAAAAAGGGGGGATAGTATCACGACCTGCTGGTGTTGATGTTAGTGTTTTTGTGTGGTAATGTTCAGAGTTCCCATGTTTGTCACCGTACCATGCCTGGAAGGTGATTGGCGTAGAATGGGGAATTATTGTTGTGTCTTAGAGTAAAAGACAAAGACAGACATGTGTGCAGGAGAAAACATGTGATGGAATTGAGTTTATGTTAGCATAAGATTGGCAATAAAAGTTAAAAAATAGGGGCGGACTTTATGTGACTTCTTCTGAATGCTACTTTCATTTGTTTTCACGTAAAAAACAACAACTATTTTTTAAGGTGTTGGCCGGCTTTTATTTGCTGTGGCAATTATACAGGTAAAAGCCAGTAAATTAGAATATTTTGAAAAACTTGATTTATTTCAGTAATTGCATTCAAAAGGTGTAACTTGTACATTATATTTATTCATTGCACACAGACTGATGCATTCAAATGTTTATTTCATTTAATTTTGATGATTTGAAGTGGCAACAAATGAAAATCCAAAATTCCGTGTGTCACAAAATTAGAATATTGTGTAAGGGTTAAATTTTGAAGACACCTGGTGCCACAAACTAATCAGCTGATTAACTCAAAACACCTGCAAAGGGCTTTAAATGGTCTCTCAGTCCAGTTCTGAAGCCTACACAAACATGGGGAAGACTTCAGATTTGACAGCTGTCCAAAAGGCAACCATCGACACATTGCACAAGGAGGGAAAGACACAAAAGGTTATTGCTGAAGAGGCTGGCTGTTCTCAGAGCTCTGTGTCCAAACACATTAATGGAGAGGCAAAGGGAAGGAAAAACTGTGGTCAGAAAAAGTGTACAAGCGATAGGGATCACCGCGCCCTGGTCAAGATTGTGAAAAAAAAACCCATTCAAAAATGTGGGGGAGATTCAGAAGGAGTGGACAGCTGCTGGAGTCAGTGCTTCAAGATCCACCACCAAGAGACGCTTGAAAGACATGGGTTTCAACTGCCGCATACCTCGTGTCAAGCCACTGTTGACCAAGAAACAGCGCGCAAAGCGTCTCACCTGGGCTAAGGAAAAAAAGAGCTGGACTGCTGCTGAGTGGTCCAAAGTCATGTTTTCTGACTAAAGCAAATTTTGCATTTCCTTTGGAAATCGAGGTCCCAGAGTCTGGAGGAAGACAGGAGAGGCACAGGATCCACGTTGCCTGAAGTCTAGTGTAAAGTTTCCACCATCAATGATGGTTTGGGGTGCCATGTCATCTGCTGGTGTCGGTCCACTCTGTTTCCTGAGATCCAGGGTCAACGCAGCCGTCTACCAGCAAGTTTTAGAGCACTTCATGCTTCCTGCTGCTGACCTGCTCTATGGAGATGGAGATTTCAAGTTCCAACAGGACTTGGCGCCTGCACACAGCGCAAAATCTACCCGTGCCTGGTTTACAGACCATGGTATTTCTGTTCTAAATTGGCCCGCCAACTCCCCTGACCTTAGCCCCATAGAAAATCTGTGGGGTATTGTGAAAAGGAAGATGCAGAATGCCAGACCCAAAAACGCAGAAGAGTTGAAGGCCACTATCAGAGCAACCTGGGCTCTCATAACACCTGAGCAGTGCCAGAAATTCACCGACTCCATGCCACGCCGCATTAACGCAGTAATTGAGGCAAAAGGAGCTCCAACCAAGTATTGAGTATTGTACATGCTCATATTTTTCATTTTCATACTTTTCAGTTGGCCAACATTTCTAAAAATCCCTTTTTTGTATTAGCCTTAAGTAATATTCTAATTTTGTGACACACGGAATTTTGGATTTTCATTTGTTGCCACTTCAAATCATCAAAATTAAATGAAATAAACATTTGAATGCATCAGTCTGTGTGCAATGAATAAATATAATGTACAAGTTACACCTTTTGAATGCAATTACTGAAATAAATCAAGTTTTTCAAAATATTCTAATTTACTGGCTTTTACCTGTATGTAGGGGAAACCCTGCATAGCTGTGTGGTGCGCTTGTGTTTATGCCTCCTTTCAACTGACTTATGCACATGATCTTAGATGTGGGAGAAGGCCATTGAGCTCGGCAAGCAGCTGGCCAAGATGCACGAGAGCCACATGTTTGACTTCATGGAGCTCAGCCAGCTGCTGGTAAGATGCATGTGCTTTATAATTCAACCCTCAACTAAATAGCATCACACCAAAGGATTATTTCATGCAACATCCCAAAAAGTAAAGATACATTTCAAATGTTCTCTCATACTTGTGCTGTAAAATGAGCTTAATGAATGAGAGCAGAAATGTGTCAAGCTGCCAAAGGCTGAGTGCAATTAGTTCAAAAAAAAGAAAAATGTGTGTTTGTCTACAAATGCAAGTTGAATTTAAATGTATCTTGAAAAACTAGGTTGCAAACCTCTCATTTTTAGTACTTAACTGTAATAGGCCCCCTGTTGTGTGTTTGTATAACAAGCAAAGTGAATCGCATGTAACTGTGTTGTTTTCGACAGTAACCGGTTGTAAATCATTTTACATACCAATGATGGACAGCAACAGATACTATGTCAACATTTTGTTTAAATCTCTTGCAGAAAAAACAAGCAGAGTTCTATGAACAAATAATGAATGCCATGCGACCACAACCAGAATACTTTGCAGTGGGCTATTATGGTCTTGGATTTCCTTCTTTCCTCAGGGTAAGAACTGATTGCTTATTTCAATAAATGAAGTAAATCTCATTTTCCAATGAACTAACTGAAACATTTGTAAAGATATGCATTAATGCTATTTTTATGTCAACACCTTTTTGATGGTACAATAGCAAAGTAACAACAACTTATTATATTCAAGCTTTTGCATAAACACACTAAAAATCATGTATTTTAATCTCTAACAAGGTGAGACAATATCTTGGTTTATTCTTTTAATTAGCAACAAAAAAAAAACAGTAATTTTTTTGACACATTTAAGAAACTTGTTTGACGCAACTCCAGATACAAGAAGGGATACCAGTTGAATGTATGTGATTATGTTCAAAGTTGACATTTTGTGTTCCAGAACAAGATGTTCATATACAGAGGCAAAGAGTACGAGTGGCTTGAAGACTTCAGTTTAAAGCTGCTCTCTCAGTTTCCAAATGCTGCTCGGATGACCAGCACAGCACCTCCTGGAGACAACATCAGCAACTCTCACGCACAATGTATCCTCCAATCACCTCCTTATTTTAATGTGTCCTCCAATCACCTCCTTATTTTAATGTATCCTCCAATCACCTCCTTATTTTAATGTATCCTCCAATCACCTCCTTATTTTAATGTATCCTCCAATCACCTCCTTATTTTAATGTATCCTCCAATCACCTCCTTATTTTAATGTATCCTCCAATCACCTCCTTATTTTAAAGTATCCTCCAATCACCTCCTTATTTTAATGTATCCTCCAATCACCTCCTTATTTTAATGTGTCCTCCAATCACCTCCTTATTTTAATGTGTCCTCCAATCACCTCCTTATTTTAATGTATCCTCCAATCACCTCCTTATTTTAATGTATCCTCCAATCACCTCCTTATTTTAATGTATCCTCCAATCACCTCCTTATTTTAATGTATCCTCCAATCACCTCCTTATTTTAATGTATCCTCCAATCACCTCCTTATTTTAAAGTATCCTCCAATCACCTCCTTATTTTAATGTATCCTCCAATCACCTCCTTATTTTAATGTGTCCTCCAATTACCTCCTTATTTTAATGTATCCTCCAATCACCTCCTTATGTTAATGTATCCTCCAATCACCTCCTTATTTTAATGTATCCTCCAATCACCTCCTTATTTTAATGTATCCTCCAATCACCTCCTTATTTAATGTATCCTCCAATCACCTCCTTATTTTAATGTATCCTCCAATTAATTCATTATTTTAATGTATCCTCCAATCTCCTCCTTGTGTTAATGTATCCTCCAATCGCCTCCTTATTTTAATGTATCCTCCAATCACCTCCTTATTTTAATGTATCCTCCAATCACCTCCTTATTTTAATGTATCCTCCAATCACCTCCTTATTTTAATGTGTCCTCCAATCACCTCCTTATTTTAATGTATCCTCCAATCACCTCCTTATTTTAATGTATCCTCCAATCACCTCCTTATTTTAATGTATCCTCCAATCACCTCCTTATTTTAATGTATCCTCCAATCACCTCCTTATTTTAATGTATCCTCCAATCACCTCCTTATTTTAAAGTATCCTCCAATCACCTCCTTATTTTAATGTATCCTCCAATCACCTCCTTATTTTAATGTGTCCTCCAATCACCTCCTTATTTTAATGTGTCCTCCAATCACCTCCTTATTTTAATGTATCCTCCAATCACCTCCTTATTTTAATGTATCCTCCAATCACCTCCTTATTTTAATGTATCCTCCAATCACCTCCTTATTTTAATGTGTCCTCCAATTACCTCCTTATTTTAATGTATCCTCCAATCACCTCCTTATGTTAATGTATCCTCCAATCACCTCCTTATTTAATGTATCCTCCAATCACCTCCTTATTTTAATGTATCCTCCAATTAATTCATTATTTTAATGTATCCTCCAATCTCCTCCTTGTGTTAATGTATCCTCCAATCGCCTCCTTATTTTAATGTATCCTCCAATCACCTCCTTATTTTAATGTATCCTCCAATCACCTCCTTATTTTAATGTATCCTCCAATCACCTCCTTATTTTAATGTGTCCTCCAATTAACTCATTATTTTAATGTGTCCTCCAATTAACTCCTTATTTTAATGTGTCCTCCAATCACCTCCTTATTTTAATGTATCCTCCAATCACCTCCTTATTTTAATGTATCCTCCAATCACCTCCTTATTTTAATGTATCCTCCAATCGCCTCCTTATTTTAATGTGTCCTCCAATCACCTCCTTATTTTAATGTATCCTCCAATCACCTCCTTATTTTAATGTATCCTCCAATCACCTCATTTTAATGTATCCTCCAATCACCTCCTTATTTTAATGTATCCTCCAATCACCTCCTTATTTTAATGTATCCTCCAATCACCTCCTTATTTTAATGTATCCTCCAATCACCTCATTTTAATGTATCCTCCAATCACCTCCTTATTTTAATGTATCCTCCAATCACCTCCTTATTTTAATGTATCCTCCAATCACCTTCTTATTTTTGGAACATTCCATCTTGAGCTGTATGTGTTGTAAATTGGTATGAAGTTTTGTAAAACACTTTTTAGGGCAAGAGAAAATGTTAGTTTTTTTGTTTTCTTTTTAAATACGTTAGTATTGTTTGTAATCCTTTCCAATATTTTTTTGTAATCCGTTGAAAAAGTTTGATGTAAAACTAATCATACGAAAACCAAATGGTGTTCCCATAAAAAAAAAAAAATGTAAATCCAAACAGACTGTCATAGAGGTCAAAAATAGTAACAAAATATATTTTATAGACAATAATTACAGTTTTACATGCAGAAAACAATGCAAAATATCTATAAATAATGAATTAAATGGGAAAAATGTATTAACATCTCTTTGACCTTTTATTGAAGACTGCGAAAGAGCGCCCCAAGGACTCCACCTTCGTACTTTACGACAACATTTTCTTCAGTGATGCATTCTTTATTAACTCCCCTTTGTGGTGTCGTGCCATGTTTTATGGGCTTTTGTCAAAAATAACTTTGTTTATAATGGGGAAATGTAAAACATGCAATATTTCTAAAAATGTTGGAATATTTGAAGTTGGGTAACTACAGCTTTGAATACCGTATTTTCCGCACCATAAGGCGCCCTGGGTTATAAGCCGCGCCTTCAATGAACGGCATATTTCAAAACTTTGTCCACCTATAAGCCGCCCCGTGTTGTAAGCCGCATCTAACTGCGCTAAAGGAATGTCAAAAAAACAGTCAGATAGGTCAGTCAAACTTTAATAATATATTAAAAACCAGCGTGATGTGGGCGCGCATGGAATCGTATATCAACATGGACAGAGCTGCGTGAAAAAAGCCACCCGGCCTCTTCGCGTAAACTTAAACTTACCTTAACCACTCGCTCATCTTTTCTTCATCCATCCCTTCGAGTTAGCTTTTATGATGACGCCGGCTGGAAAGGTCTCTTTTGGCAAGGTCTTCCTTTTGAATATCACCATGGGTGGAAGTTTCTGGCCATTAGCATGGCAAGCTAGAACCACAGTGAAGGATGACTTCTTATTCCCTGTGGTGCGAATATTCACCGTACGTGCTCCCGTTGTATCCACGGTGCGGTTCACAGGAATATCAGTTGCTGTGAAATAGTAATCCGTGTGCGGATGGAGAGATTGCGTCTTTTCATGAACCGGATCCTTGTCGCTTAGTAGGAGCCATTTTGTGGTCTTTACAGATGTAAACACACAAAGGAAATGAAACGTACGGTAATATCCGCGCGCTTTTTCTTCTTCTACGCGGGCGGGTGGTTGCTTACAGTAGAAGAAGAAGCGCTTCCTGTTCTATGGGGGCGGGTGCTTACCTTGGCGGTTGCTTGCGTAGAAGAAGAAGCGCTTCCTGTTCTACCGGGAAAAAAGATGGCGGCTGTTTACCGTAGTTACGAGACCGAAACTTTATGAAAATGAATCTTAATATTTATCCATATATAAAGCGCACCGGGTTATAAGGCGCACTGTCAGCTTTTGAGAAAATTTGTGGTTTTTAGGTGCGCCTTATAGTGCGGAAAATACGGTAAATCAATCATTCATGACAACTTTAATTTTGCTACAGTAGACAATTAGACAAATATATTATTTTTACAGTGCCTACTGAGTTAGAATGAGAGAGAAAGACCTGGTTGAGTTTAGTAAAGATCATTTCTATTGCATTTCAGCCTTTTAATGGCAGTTTAAGCTCATCAAAGCTCTCGGAAATTGTGCATTGTTTTCTGATGCCATCTGGTGGTAACATGATGCAATTACACAGCAAAACAATATTTTCTTTTTTTTTAATTGGCAAGAATGAGATTGATTTTCATAGATAAACCATAGTAATAAACCAAGATCACAGTGTTTAAAAAAACCCTTCAAACTGAACAATCATCACAGGTAATGCCCGAGTTTGTTCGGCGCAATGTTTTGTCATACCATAAGCAAAAAGGTATACACAAACTGGGGAACATCTCTGGCAACATTTTGGCAAAATGGAATCTTGAAAAGTGATCATTGTGCCACTGTATTGTTCTTAGGACAAGTACACGTTATCTCATATATTGATGTGGGGGAAACTGAAAAGATGTGAATTGCCATCAAACGTCTCAATTCTGTGGATGCAAACTTACATTCACACAGTCACCAAATTAAGAAGAAAAAAACTAGTTTGATTTGACTCCTCCATCAGAGTATTTCTGTTCTTTATCCTTATCTGAACTTCAGACATCCAGTGTTTTACGGTCAAGCCGGTGCTTGTTGTCCCACAGCAGTTTAAAGACAAGGGGGTTCCAGAGCAAATATTAAAGTGAATAACAGAACCATCAGACATCCTGAGATTTATAATTCTATCAGCCAAACTCACAAATTATTTTTTCTTGCAGTTATTACCGAACCAATGAAGTGGACCAATTCCAGTACTCTAGGCCCTTCAGAAAGGGTGAAAAGGATCCAGACAATGAGTTTGCAGTGAGTGGCTTTTAATATTCCTGACAGATTAAAGATCATATCTGTAATCTCACGAGCATAAATTCCTCAAAATGTGTAAGCATCCCTGTGTTATGTGGCTGTAACTCCATTGTTGTCATGAATGGATCCCTGCAGACCATGTGGATTGAGAGAAGCACTTATTTTACTGCCTATCGCTTCCCTGGGATTCTGAAATGGTTTGAAGTCAAATCTGTCTCAGTGGTAAGAAGCAGCGTTGTTATGTTTATTCTATTCCATGCCTAGCATTAATCCAACTCTTCTTCATTCTGATAAAAAAAACCTTGTCTTTGCAGGAGGAGATCAGTCCGCTGCAGAATGCCATCGAGACCATGGAGATGGCCAATGAAAAGCTGAGTAACCTGGTCCAGCAGCAAGCCTGCGACCGCTCCTTGTCCATCAACCCATTGTCCATGATGCTCAGCGGCATCGTTGACCCTGCCGTCATGGGCGGCTTCTCCAACTATGAGAAGGTCTTCTACAGCGACACATGTTGTGATTTGAGCTGCATTAGGATCAGACTCTGTTTGTGTGCACAGGCCTGAGAAAATAATTGAGTTGGGAAATCATACCTGCCAACTACTCCGGTTTTCCCGTAATTAGTACGGTTTTCATCAACCTATTCCGGGTTACGGTTGCAGTGATAAAAAATACGGATTTCATTCATTTAAAAACATTTTTTCTTTTAAAGTTTTATTCACGAAATCGCGTAACAACTAGGGCTGCAGCTAACGATGATTTTTCTATCGATTAATCTATAGATTATTTTTTCGATTAATCGGTTAATCTATAGATTATTTTTTCGATTAATCTATAGATTATTTTTCCTTTTACCGATTTTTTTTTAAATTTAAAATGAAGAGGAATAAATGTAAATGTAGGCCAGTTTTTTCAAAAGGCATGGCTTTTATTTACAAAAAAAAAAGTATGGCCACTCAGTCAACATTGACAACAACATGACAAAATATTCTGTAACAATGTAAACATTTAAAACTTTTAACATTTAACAAAATTAAAAGTAGCTTATTTGCTTTTTAATGTGCAAATATAAAAGTAAACATCCAGTGCAAATCTTAATATTCTGGAATAGTATAAGCATTTCAAAAGTAAAAGTATTGCTTATTTTGCTTTAAAATGTGCAAAAATAAAGATAAACATCCAATACAAAAAAGTGCAAAACGGAAATATTCTGTAACAAGTGTAAACATTTCAACAAAAGTAAAAGTATTGCTTATTTGCTAAAATGTGCAAAAATAAAGCTAAACATCCAATACAAAAAAGTGTACAGTGTAAACATTTCAACAAAAGTAAAAGTATTGCTTATTTTGCTTAATAACACAACAATGATAGTATGATTAAAGTGAAAGTTAATTGTTGGTTTGTACATAGTATATGTAACTGTTAATGTTGTAAAAGGTATTTGCACAACTAATTAACGTTAGCGTTTGTGACACGTCTTGTGCCGTGGGGTTCTTTCAGGACCGACAGACTGAACGCCAGACGGCTTTGCCAGGTTTACAATCTTTTAATTTTACACAAAGTCTTTTCTCTTCCAACTGCGCGGATCGCGCACCTGGGCACGATTGCGGCGTCGCTCCCGGCGCGCCCCGCCTCGCCGCTCGCTCGCCGCCGCCGCCTCTCCACAGCGTTAAAGAGGAGCGCGTCTTTGTAAACACTGAACAGGCACGCCAAACGCGCCTCTCAGAGCGAAACGGTGCTTTAGTTTATGAATTTACAACGCAGATACAAATGACACATTCATGTTTTTGTGTAATAATGACAACGTATACGCACGCGGACGATTGACTTGTTGATGGTGATGGCAAGAACGCTGTTGGGGGTTTTCTTTTCAAATGTTCGTTCATAGCCGTTGTGCTGCTATGATAGGCCATTTCCGCTCGACACAGTGTGCATACAACAACATTATTAAGCCGTTTATTGAACTACTCCCACACTTTTGACGACTTTTGGCGTGCTTTTTTCCCCTCGCTCGCATCGTCTGCTTTGCGCTCCGCCATGACAGTAAAGTAGTGTGACGTAAATATGCGACGCGCCGACGCACAAAAACGGCGTCGACGTATTTACGTAACCGATGACGTCGACTACGTCGACGCGTCGTTTCAGCCTTAGTAACAACAATGACAATCGACACTGCTTCCCGTAACTTCCTATCGAGCCATTCCGAATGCCATGCGCGAGGCTATTTATAGCACCGCTGCCAAGCACGAGGCACCTGTTGCCCATTGTTTCCAAACGAGCGAACGATCATGGAATCAGCCGGAGAAAAATCGCAAACGAGTCTTAAACTGAAAAGAAAACTGCAGTCATTCCGTGAAGAATATTCAAAAGCCTATCCGGGAATAATTATCCGTTCCAAAAAGGGTGAAAACTACGCGAATTGCACCTTGTGCAGACAAGATTTTTCGATCGGACACGGAGGAATTAGCGATGTAAAAGACCACGTTGGGACAAAAAAACACAAGTCTAATGCCGTTGCTAAATTTGGATTTTAGCCACAAAAAGGTAATGACACCAATGTTATCTATTGGAATTGTTTAGTACTGTTATACTGTTAAAAGTGTTTATACTATTTATGCTTTCAAGTCCAAGTTGAAGAAATCTTGTTAAATGTTGACAGCATAACTACCAAAATACAGAAGTATGTCCTTAATATTTTTGCAGTGCTATTTCTGTTGAAAAGTTCAAATGATTACATTAGAGATGTGATGTGCCACTTTTCAAGTGTCTGATGGCTTCAATTAATTTTCATTAATTTGAATCCTTTTGAAAGGCTTACAAAAAAACTACATTTGAATTGTAATTCCATGCTATTGACAGGACTATTAATTTTAATGAAGTTAGCTTACCATGTTTACAGTATGATAATTGTGATAGAAATGTGAATTTTAGGCACAGAATATTTTTTACAATTGAACAAGGCAGTAGATTATACAAGCTTGGACAGAAAGTTAATAATGACACCAATTTTTTTTTTAATGGAATTGTTTAGTACTGTTTTACCATTTGTTTACTGTAAAAAGTGTTTATACTTTCAATGAACAAATTGAAGTCTTGTGAAAGGTTGACAGGATAACTGGCATTAACTGTCAAAATAATTTCAAACTATTGAAGTTAGCTTACAGAATAAACATGTCAATCAACCCATATGATTTTTGCTGTAATATTTTTGTTTTGAAAAGTCACTGTGACTGATAGAAAAGTGATGGTTTTAGCAACATTTTAACCTGTCTGAATGCAATCAATCATTTTGCGTCGGCTCCCCTGAACCCCCCACCAGGACTTTGTCCTGGACCTACCGGGGCCTGCGGCCCCTGGACCCTGGCTACTAGGTTTTTCTGATTTCAAAAGTTGGCAGGTATGAGAAATGATTTGACGCTGTTAGTGTGCCAAATTACACACCTAACAAGTAATGAAGCTTGCCTGTTCAGCTATTGGATCAAGATGTCTGCACAGCACCTGATGGCCCTTTTTATGCATCTATATAATGTCTATTTTCATAAAGGTTTGTTGATGTGCAATTAACATTTGGCTCAAAAGGACTGCATTCTGTTTGTGGCAGCGATGGCTTGGTGTCATTTTCAAATTTGCATAATTGGCTATTTGCAAAAAAGTGAGTAAAAACAGAAAAGGAGAAGAAATATGTTTAGAACGACAAATTAAATTGCTTTTGTTTTTTATTTCAAAACAAGATGTGCACTTTCAGTGGTGGGAAGTGTCCACTGCAGCACTCGCCATTAGTGCTTTCTTGTCAGAGTTAAGTCTCTTAATTAGATCTGTTGTTAATTGCTTTCTTTTTTAGAGGGGGTCTAATTAACTCGCTAAAAATAGCAAAGTTGCTAAGTCAGCAACATTGATCCTTCTTGCTCTCTTCTTATTCTCTGGCGTATACAGGTAAAAGCCAGTAAATTAGAATATTTTGAAAAACTTGATTTATTTCAGTAATTGCATTCAAAAGGTGTAACTTGTACATTATATTTATTCATTGCACACAGACTGATGCATTCAAATGTTTATTTCATTTAATTTTGATGATTTGAAGTGGCAACAAATGAAAATCCAAAATTCCGTGTGTCACAAAATTAGAATATTACTTAAGGCTAATACAAAAAAGGGATTTTTAGAAATGTTGGCCAACTGAAAAGTATGAAAATGAAAAATATGAGCATGTACAATACTCAATACTTGGTTGGAGCTCCTTTTGCCTCAATTACTGCGTTAATGCGGCGTGGCATGGAGTCGATGAGTTTCTGGCACTGCTCAGGTGTTATGAGAGCCCAGGTTGCTCTGATAGTGGCCTTCAACTCTTCTGCGTTTTTGGGTCTGGCATTCTGCATCTTCCTTTTCACAATACCCCACAGATTTTCTATGGGGCTAAGGTCAGGGGAGTTGGCGGGCCAATTTAGAACAGAAATACCATGGTCCATAAACCAGGCACGGGTAGATTTTGCGCTGTGTGCAGGCGCCAAGTCCTGTTGGAACTTGAAATCTCCATCTCCATAGAGCAGGTCAGCAGCAGGAAGCATGAAGTGCTCTAAAACTTGCTGGTAGACGGCTGCGT
Organism: Nerophis lumbriciformis; assembly: GCF_033978685.3. Classification (NCBI taxonomy): domain Eukaryota; kingdom Metazoa; phylum Chordata; class Actinopteri; order Syngnathiformes; family Syngnathidae; genus Nerophis; species Nerophis lumbriciformis. The sequence continues at coordinate 7,789,624 of NC_084559.2, forward strand.
TGACCCTGGATCTCAGGAAACAGAGTGGACCGACACCAGCAGATGACATGGCACCCCAAACCATCACTGATGGTGGAAACTTTACACTAGACTTCAGGCAACGTGGATCCTGTGCCTCTCCTGTCTTCCTTCAGACTCTGGGACCTCGATTTCCAAAGGAAATGCAAAATTTGCATGGTTGGGTGATGGTTTGGGGTGCCATGTCATCTGCTGGTGTCGGTCCACTCTGTTTCCTGAGATCCAGGGTCAACGCAGCCGTCTACCAGCAAGTTTCAGAGCACTTCATGCTTCCTGCTGCTGACCTGCTCTATGGAGATGGAGATTTCAAGTTCCAACAGGACTTGGCGCCTGCACACAGCGCAAAATCTACCCGTGCCTGGTTTACAGACCATGGTATTTCTGTTCTAAATTGGCCCGCCAACTCCCCTGACCTTAGCCCCATAGAAAATCTGTGGGGTATTGTGAAAAGGAAGATGCAGAATGCCAGACCCAAAAACGCAGAAGAGTTGAAGGCCACTATCAGAGCAACCTGGGCTCTCATAACACCTGAGCAGTGCCAGAAACTCATCGACTCCATGCCACGCCGCATTAACGCAGTAATTGAGGCAAAAGGAGCTCCAACCAAGTATTGAGTATTGTACATGCTCATATTTTTCATTTTCATACTTTTCAGTTGGCCAACATTTCTAAAAATCCCTTTTTTGTATTAGCCTTAAGTAATATTCTCATTTTGTGACACACGGAATTTTGGATTTTCATTTGTTGCCACTTCAAATCATCAAAATTAAATGAAATAAACATTTGAATGCATCAGTCTGTGTGCAATGAATAAATATAATGTACAAGTTACACCTTTTGAATGCAATTACTGAAATAAATAAAGTTTTTCAAAATATTCTAATTTACTGGCTTTTACCTGTAACGAGGTAGAGGTGGGAAGAATGATCGATTATTTGACGTTTCCCAATTGAAACGTGGACGATTCTGAATCCATGGACAGATGTCTAAATATTGATTGTTTGTTAAATGAAGTAAAGTTGTGCCTCGCCACATCGGGCTTCAAACATTGCTGCTTTGATGTTTTTGAAAAGCAAATTCTACAATTTATCAAGAAGTTTCAAGTAGAAAATGGCTAAATCAAGTTAAAGTATCAACACTACAGTTGTGTTGGCCACTAGAGGAGACCAAATCAATCAGTATCGTGCTCAGGAAGTCTTACGATATTGAATTAGAAGGTGACTAAAGGGTTTTATTGAAAAAACATGTTATCTGCATCATCCTATACAAATGTATGTTTAACTAATACAAGTAGAGACCATCAGTTCTTGCTGATACTCTAGCCTCACTGTCAAGATGTGGAAACATATCCAGTGTCGCTCGCAGCTCAATTTAAAGTGTGCATGTGAAAAATGCTTCAAAATATCTGTCCTCCGTAGGCATTTTTCACTGACACCTACACCCACGAGCACCCGGAAGACCGCGAACGTATTGATTCCCTTAAACACCTCATCGCCCTGCAGGTAAGTCCGCGCACCCCAAAGCTCAACATATTGCGTAACTCTTAAAGTGCACGTCTTCCCTTTTCAGATCCCTCTCTTGGCAGATGGCATCCGCATCCACGGGGAGAAGACGACAGAGCAGCTGAAGCCCTTACACAACCGTCTGGTTACTTGTTTCCAGGACCTTCGGGAGAAAGTGGAGAAGCATTACGGCGTCATAACCTTGGTGCGTTGCCAAGTGCAAACTCAATTTAAAGGAAGAAAGTGCCAACTTAAGCCTTTGGCCTCCTTCACTTCCTCCCGCATTCAAAGCAGAGTGTACATTATATTAGGCCGGGCTAATAAATTGTAGCTGGTCCTTTGTGGCCGGCGTCTGTCATTGTGTGCCTCCCCTGCATGGATTCTCTAATGATGCTTAATCCTATTTGTGTGTCCCAGCCCTGCTCTCTCACTGAGAGGAAGAAGAGTCGCGTAGGCTCTGTTGTGATGCCCTACATCCTGTCCTCCACACTGCGTCGCATGTCCACTGTCTCAACCCTCTCCAACGCCTCCAGTGGCTCTGCATCATCCCACGGACATTCCTACATTTCCTCCCAAGAGTTAGTGCCGCTCCTTTTGTCACCCAATGTCCAAGTTTGTTGTACTTTGCTTTGTGCTCCTTTGACCCTACTCTCCCATCTGCGCTGAGGTCTTTCTTAGGAACTTGAAGTTATGCACCTTCCTCTTGTTTGTGTACCGTATTTTCCGCACCATAAGGCGCCCTGGGTTATAAGTCGCGCCTTCAATGAACGGCATATTTCAAAACTTTGTCCACCTATAAGCCGCCCCGTGTTGTAAGCCGCATCTAACTGCGCTAAAGGAATGTCAAAAAAACAGTCAGATAGGTCAGTCAAACTTTAATAATATATTAAAACCAGCGTGATGTGGGCGCGCATGGAGTCGTATATCAACATGGACGAAGCTGCGTGAAAAAAGCCACCCGGCCTCTTCGCGTAAACTTAAACTTACCTTAACCACTCGCTCATCTTTTCTTCATCCATCCCTTCGAGTTAGCTTTTATGATGACGCCGGCTGGAAAGGTCTCTTTTGGCAAGGTCTTCCTTTTGAATATCACCATGGGTGGAAGTTTCTGGCCATTAGCATGGCAAGCTAGAACCACAGTGAAGGATGACTTCTCATTCCCTGTGGTGCGAATATTCACCGTACGTGCTCCCGTTGTATCCACAGTGCGGTTCACAGGAATATCAAAAGTCAGTGGAACCTCGTCCATGTTGATAATGTTCTCTGGCCGGATCTTTTTTTCAGCTATCTTGTTTTTACAATATGCACGGAAAGTAGCCAGCTTTTCTTGAAAGTCTTTAGGCAGTTGCTGTGAAATAGTAGTCCGTGTGCGGATGGAGAGATTGCGTCTTTTCATGAACCGGATCCCTGTCGCTTAGTAGGAGCCATTTTGTGGTCTTTACAAATGTAAACACACAAAGGAAATGAAACGTACGGTAATATCCGCGCGCTTTTTCTTCTTCTACGCGGGCGGGTGGTTGCTTACAGTAGAAGAAGAAGCGCTTCCTGTTCTATGGGGGCGGGTGCTTACCTTGGCGGTTGCTTGCGTAGAAGAAGAAGCACTTCCTCTTCTACGGGGAAAAAAGATGGCGGCTGTTTACCGTAGTTGCGAGACCGAAACTTTATGAAAATGAATCTTAATATTAATCCATATATAAAGCGCACCGGGTTATAAGGCGCACTGTCAGCTTTTGAGTAAATTTGTGGTTTTTAGGTGCGGCTAATAGTGCGGAAAATACGGTAAGTTAGGCAAAAGTGCTTAAAGGGGACCGATTATGCAACGAGTCCGCCATTGTAGTCCATAAGCTCAATCTTTTTTCTGTCCTCTTGTTGTGGGACAGACTGGATCATACAAACCCTGTTTCCATGAGTTGGGAAATTGTGTTAGATGTAAATATAAACGGAATACAATGATTTGCAAATCATTTTCAAGCCATATTCAGTTGAATATGCTACAAAGACAACATATTTGATGTTCAAACTTTTTTTTGCAAATAATAATTAACTTAGAATTTCATGGCTGCTACACGTGCCAAAGTAGTTGGGAAACATTAGTGCCAAAAATCCGAGCGCATAAAAACTGTTATCGCACGCTGATTCTCCACTTCGTGCGCGCGCGCGCGACACCCTTTTGCGCGCGCGTGGTGCCTTTTTGCGCGCGCGCGACGCTTTTCTGCGCGCTCTCTGTGTACTCCTGGCATCTCTCCTCGCGCTGTCATGTTTCTTTTTGGCACTTTGGGGGCGGGTATGCTTAGACGGCCCCTTCTTTCTGATTGGCTGTGAGCATTTTTCATATGACCAATCATTCTCCAGCGTAGCAACGTTGTAGCCATCTTACCTCGGACATCTAGCCTCAATCATTACATTGATGTCAATGGTACATGTACTAATTACATTACCATAACTTGCTCGATTTTCGACCAATTTACAAACGGTTTGCCTTGTTACAAATCTTATTACATGTAGATATGACATAGGATGCTGTACCTGTTGAAATTACCTCTTTCGCTTTAAAAAAAAAAAGACTTAATTGTGCAACATAGTTGTGTAGGGTCAGTGTTAGTCGGTTCTCTGATTATTTTAAACTGTTTCAGAATACATTATTAAAAGCTATTTTTAATATTTTAAAAACAAAATTCAAAGATGATTTCATTAATTTTATGGCTGAATCAAAAGAAATTCCATAAATTAGAAAACAAATGTTCAAGAAGAAGTGAAAATATAAAATAATGTTATTGCTGGTGGACCAGTTCTGGCTGAAAGATGTGATTATGGTGTTTGTTGTCTTATTATTTATTTGGCTCACATTTTGTATTACCCTGTATTGTGTTTATGTGCTATGAAATAACCTTCATCAGCGCGCCACATTTTTTTATCCACTTCTTCCTCCGTAAATCTTGATACATATTGACGATGACCCGCCCTGCTATACTTCTGATTGGCTCTGAGCATTTTTCAGCATTTTTCGCCTGACCAATCAGAAAGAAGGGGCCGTCTAAGCATACCCGCCCCCAAAGTGCCAAAAAGAAACATGACAGCGCGAGGAGAGATGCCAGGAGTACACAGAGAGCGCGCAGAAAGGAACCGCGCGCGCGCAAAAAGGCACCACGCGCGCGCAAAATGGTGTCGCGCGCGCGCACGAAGTGGAGAATCAGCGCGCGATAACAGTTTTTATGCGCTCGGATTTTTGGCACTAATGTGACGCCATACATAGGGCGGCATGGCGTAGTGGATAGAGCAACCGTGCCAGAAACCTGAGGGTTGCAGGTTCGCTCCCCGCCTCTTACCATCCAAAAAAAAATCGCTGCCGTTGTGTCCTTGGGCGGGACACTTCACCCTTTGCCCCCGGTGCCACTCACACCGGTGAATTGAATGATGAATGATAGGTGGTGGTCGGAGGGGCCGTTGGCGCAAATTGCAGCCATGCTTTCGTCAGTCTACCCCAGGGCAGCTGTGGCTATGAAAGTAGCTTACCACCACCAGGTGTGAATGAATGATGGGTTCTACATGTAAAGCGACTTTGGGTACTTAGAAAAGCGCTATATAAATCCCAGTTATTATTATTATTATTATTATTATTATACATGTTCACCACTGTGTTTTATCACCTTTTCTTTTAACAACACTCAATAAACAATTGGGAACTGAGGAAATTAATTGTTGAAGCTTTGAAAGTGGAATTCTTTCCCATTCTTGTTTGATGTAGAGCTTCAGTCGTTCAACAGTCCGGGGGTCTCCGCTGTCGTATTTTAGGCTTCATAATGCGCCACACATTTTCGATGGGAGACAGGTCTGGACTGCAGGCGGGCCAGGAAAGTACCCGCACTCTTTTTTTTTACGAAGCCACGCTGTTGTAACACGTGCTGAATGTGGCTTCCCCTTTGGTCCGGATGACACGATGTGGAATATTTCCAAAAACAATTTGAAATGTGGACTCGTCAGACCACAGAACACTTTTCCACTTTGCATGAGTCCATCTTAGATGATCTCGGGCCCAGAGAAGCCGGTGGTGTTTCTGGGTGTTGTTGATAAATGGCTTTGGCTTTGCATAGTAGAGCTTTAACTTGCACTTACAGATGTAGCGACCAACTGTATTTAGTGACAGTGGTTTTCTGAAGTGTTCCTGAGCCCATGTGGTGATATCCTTTAGAGATTGATGTGGGTTTTTGATACAGTGCCGTCTGAGGGATGGAAGGTCACGCTCATTCAATGTTGGTTTCCAGCCATGCCGCTTACGTGGAGTGATTTCTCCACATTCTCTGAACCTTTTGATGATATTATGGAGCGTAGATGTTGAAATCCCTAAAATTTCTTGCAATTGCACTTTGAGAAACGTTGTTCTTAAACTGTTTGACTATTTGCTCACGCAGTTGTGGACAAAGTGGTGTACCTCGCCCCATCCTTTCTTGTGAATGACTGAGCATTTCATGGAATCTACTTTTATACCCAATCATGGCACCCACCTGTTCCCAATTAGCCTGCACACCTGTGGGATGTTCCAAATAAGTGTTTGATGAGCATTCCTCAACTTTATCAGTATTTATTGCCACCTTTCACAACTTATTTGTCACGTGTTGCTGCCATCAAATTCTAAGTTAATGATTATTTGCAAAAAAAAAAAATGTTTATCAGTTTGAACATCAAATATGTTGTCTTTGTAGCATATTCAACTGAATATGGCTTGAAAAGGATTTGCAAATCATTGTATTCCGTTTATATTTACATCTAACACAATTTCCCAACTCATATGGAAACGGGGTTTGTATATGCAACCTTCGCTGTTGCCATTTCTAATAGAAAGTAACCCATAGTTCGGACTTATCAGTCAGTTGACTCCATATAGAAGCGCAAAAAACTACAACATGGATCCTGAAGAGACGGCCAAAAAGCAGCTTGTAGACAATCTGTAAAACATCCTCTGAGCAAAGAACCACCATTACATGTTATGTAGACCACAAGGAAGTCTTTTAAATGTAGAAAAAACCCTCTAAGTCGTGGAAAGTGAACCAATTAGGCGGACTTTGCCATGACGCCTTTTTTTTGGTTGTGGGAAAGTCATGAAGCTTGGAGTTTTACTACCACTTGTGATTGCCATTGACATTCATGAAAAAAACCACTTTGAATCTGAAAAGGCGTTATAAATGTACGCAGTGCTTGTCGCATGAACATGTGTCACCATGGTGATGTAGTGTGTGTATGCACGCTACAAAAACTACTAAATGTGTGGGAGTTTGGCAGTTTAATTTTACCTGTCAAAAAAGCAATTGAATCCATTGATAGGTGCTACATGATTTTCTTCACTAAATAGTCATGGTTTAATGATCACGATCCAGATACGTCTGTTAGTACCAGGATGTTCAAACATGACCATGAAATGCTCAGTCATTCACAAACAAGGACGGGGCGAGGGTCACCACTTTGTCAACAAATGCTTGAGCAAATTGTTTAAGAACAACATTTCTCAACAAGGATTTCAGGGATTTCACCATCTACGCTCCGTAATATCATCAAAAGGGTCAGAGAATGTGGAGAAATCACTACATGTAAGCGGCAAGGCTGAAAACCAACATTGAATGCCCGTGACCTTAGATCCCTCAGGCAGTACTGCATCAAAAAGGGACATCAGTGTGTAAAGGATATCACCACATGGGCTCAGGAACACTTCAGAAACCCACTGTCAGTAACTACAGTTGGTCACTACATCTGTAAGTGCAAGTTAAAACTCTACTATGCAAAGCCAAAGCCATTTATCAACAACACCCAGAAACGCCGCCGGCTTCGCTTGGTCCAAGATCATCTAAGATGGACTGATGCAAAGTGGAAAAGTGTTCTGTGGTCTGACCAGTCCACATTTCAAATTGTTTTTGGAAATTGTGGATGTCGTGTCCTCCGGAACAAAGAGGAAAAGAAGCATGGGGACTGTTCTAGGGTGAAAGTGTAAAAGGCAGCATGTGTGATGGTATGGGGGTGTATTAGTGCCCAAGACATGGGTAACTTACACATCTGTGAAGGCACCATTAATGCTGAAAGGTACATACAGCTTTTGGAGCAACATATGTTGCCATCCAAGTATCAATCAATCAATCAATCAGTGTTTATTTATATAGCCCTAAATCACAAGTGTCTCAAAGGGCTGCACAAGCCACAACGACATCCTCAGTACAAAGCCCACATAAGGGCAAGGAAAAACTCACCCCAGTGGGACGTCGATGTGAATGACTATGAGAAACCTTGGAGAGGACCGCATATGTGGGTAACCCCCCCCCTCTAGGGGAGACCGAATGCAATGGATGTCGAGTGGGTCTAACATAATATTGTGAGAGTCCAGTCCATAGTGGATCCAACATAATAGTGAGAGTCCAGTCCATAGTGGATCTAACATAATAGTGTGAGAGTCCAGTCCATAGTGGATCTAACATAATAGTGTGAGAGTCCAGTCCATAGTGGATCTAACATAATAGTGAGAGTCCAGTCCATAGTGGATCCAACATAATAGTGAGAGTCCAGTCCATAGTGGATCTAACATAATAGTGTGAGAGTCCAGTCCATAGTGGATCTAACATAATAGTGTGAGAGTCCAGTCCATAGTGGATCTAACATAATAGTGAGAGTCCAGTCCATAGTGGATCCAACATAATAGTGAGAGTCCAGTCCATAGTGGATCTAACATAATAGTGTGAGAGTCCAGTCCATAGTGGATCCAACATAATAGTGAGAGTCCAGTCCATAGTGGATCTAACATAATAGTGTGAGAGTCCAGTCCATAGTGGATCTAACATAATAGTGTGAGAGTCCAGTCCATAGTGGATCTAACATAATAGTGAGAGTCCAGTCCATAGTGGATCCAACATAATAGTGAGAGTCCAGTCCATAGTGGATCTAACATAATAGTGTGAGAGTCCAGTCCATAGTGGATCCAACATAATAGTGAGAGTCCAGTCCATAGTGGATCTAACATAATAGTGTGAGAGTCCAGTCCATAGTGGATCTAACATAATAGTGTGAGAGTCCAGTCCATAGTGGATCTAACATAATAGTGAGAGTCCAGTCCATAGTGGATCCAACATAATAGTGAGAGTCCAGTCCATAGTGGATCTAACATAATAGTGTGAGAGTCCAGTCCATAGTGGATCCAACATAATAGTGAGAGTCCAGTCCATAGTGGATCTAACATAATAGTGTGAGAGTCCAGTCCATAGTGGATCTAACATAATAGTGTGAGAGTCCAGTCCATAGTGGATCTAACATAATAGTGAGAGTCCAGTCCATAGTGGATCTAACATAATAGTGAGAGTCCAGTCCATAGTGGATCCAACATAATAGTGAGAGTCCAGTCCATAGTGGATCTAACATAATAGTGTGAGAGTCCAGTCCATAGTGGATCTAACATAATAGTGAGAGTCCAGTCCATAGTGGATCTAACATAATAGTGAGAGTCCAGTCCATAGTGGATCTAACATAATAGTGTGAGAGTCCAGTCCATAGTGGATCTAACATAATAGTAAGAGTCCAGTCCATAGTGGATCTAACATAATAGTACCGGTAAGAGTCCAGTCCATAGTGGATCTAACATAATAGTGAGAGTCCAGTCCATAGTGGATCCAACATAATAGTAAGAGTCCAGTCCATAGTGGATCTAACATAATAGTGAGAGTCCAGTCCATAGTGGATCTAACATAATAGTGAGAGTCCAGTCCATAGTGGATCCAACATAATAGTGAGAGTCCAGTCCATAGTGGATCTAACATAATAGTGTGAGAGTCCAGTCCATAGTGGATCTAACATAATAGTGAGAGTCCAGTCCATAGTGGATCTAACATAATAGTGAGAGTCCAGTCCATAGTGGATCTAACATAATAGTGTGAGAGTCCAGTCCATAGTGGATCTAACATAATAGTAAGAGTCCAGTCCATAGTGGATCTAACATAATAGTGTGAGAGTCCAGTCCATAGTGGATCTAACATAATAGTGAGAGTCCAGTCCATAGTGGATCCAACATAATAGTAAGAGTCCAGTCCATAGTGGATCTAACATAATAGTGAGAGTCCAGTCCATAGTGGATCTAACATAATAGTAAGAGTCCAGTCCATAGTGGATCCAACATAATAGTAAGAGTCCAGTCCATAGTGGATCTAACATAATAGTGTGAGAGTCCAGTCCATAGTGGATCTAACATAATAGTGAGAGTCCAGTCCATAGTGGATCTAACATAATAGTGTGAGAGTCCAGTCCATAGTGGATCTAACATAATAGTGAGAGTCCAGTCCATAGTGGATCTAACATAATAGTGAGAGTCCAGTCCATAGTGGATCTAACATAATAGTGAGAGTCCAGTCCATAGTGGATCTAACATAATAGTGAGAGTCCAGTCCATAGTGGATCTAACATAATAGTGAGAGTCCAGTCCATAGTGGATCTAACATAATAGTGAGAGTCCAGTCCATAGTGGATCTAACATAATAGTGAGAGTCCAGTCCATAGTGGATCTAACATAATAGTGAGAGTCCAGTCCATAGTGGATCTAACATAATAGTGAGAGTCCAGTCCATAGTGGATCTAACATAATAGTGAGAGTCCAGTCCATAGTGGATCTAACATAATAGTGAGAGTCCAGTCCATAGTGGATCTAACATAATAGTAAGAGTCCAGTCCATAGTGGATCCAACATAATAGTGAGAGTCCAGTCCATAGTGGATCCAACATAATAGTAAGAGTCCAGTCCATAGTGGATCTAATATAATAGTAAGAGTCCAGTCCATAGTGGATCTAACATAATAGTGAGAGTCCAGTCCATAGTGGATCCAACATAATAGTAAGAGTCCAGTCCATAGTGGATCCAACATAATAGTGAGAGTCCAGTCCATAGTGGATCTAACATAATAGTGAGAGTCCAGTCCATAGTGGATCTAACATAATAGTAAGAGTCCAGTCCATAGTGGATCCAACATAATAGTGAGAGTCCAGTCCATAGTGGATCCAACATAATAGTAAGAGTCCAGTCCATAGTGGATCTAATATAATAGTAAGAGTCCAGTCCATAGTGGATCTAACATAATAGTAAGAGTCCAGTCCATAGTGGGGCCGGCAGGATACCATCCCGAGCGGAGACGGGTCAGCAGCGCAGAGATGTTCCCAGCTGATGCACAGGCGAGCGGTCCACCCCGGGTCCCGACTCTGGACAGCCAGCACTTTATCCATGGCCACCGGACCTGTGCCCCCCCCCCCCCACAAGGAATAGGGGAGCAGAGGAGAAAAGAAAAGAAACGGCAGATCAACTGGTCTAAAAGGGGGGTCTATTTAAAAGCTAGAGTATACAAATGAGTTTTAAGATGGGACTTAAATGCTTCTACTGAGGTAGCATCTCTAATTGTTACCGGGAGGGCATTCCATAGTACTGGAGCCCCAATAGAAAACGCTCTATAGCCCGCAGACTTTTTTTGGGCTCTGGGAATCACTAATAAGCCGGAGTTCTTTGAAGGCAGATTTCTTGCCGGGACATATGGTACAATGCAATCGACAAGATAGGACGGAGCTCGACCGTGTAGTATTTTATACGTAAGTAGTAAAACCTTAAAGTCACATCTTAAGTGCACAGGAAGCCAGTGCAGGTGAGCCAGTATAGGTATATATATATGTATATATGTATATAAAGGTATATACAGTATAGGCGTAATATGATCAAACTTTCTTGTTCTTGTCAAAAGTCTAGCAGCCGCATTTTGTACCAACTGTAATTTTTTAATGCTAGACATAGGGAGACCCGAAATTAATACGTTACAATAGTCGAGACGAGACGTAATGAACGCATGAATAATGATCTCAGCGTCGCTAGTGGATAAAATAGAACGAATTTTAGCGATATTACGGAGATGAAAGAAGGCCGTTTTAGTAACACTCTTAATGTGTGACTCAAACGAGAGAGTTGGGTCGAAGATAATACCCAGATTCTTTACTAGTGTGAGACAGCCAGCACTTCATCCATGGCCACTGGACCTGTGCCCCCCCCCCCCCCCCTCCACAAGGGATAGGGGGGAGCAGAGGAGAAAAAGTCACATCTTAAGTGCACAGGAAGCCAGTGCAGGTGAGCCAGTATAGGCGTAATATGATCAAACTTTCTTGTTCTTGTCAAAAGTCTAGCAAGTCTAAGTAACGTTATCATGGACGCCCCTGCTTATTTCAACCTAACAGCGTGGCTTCATAGTAAAAAAGTGTGGGTACTAGACTGGCCTGCCTGTAGTCCAGACATTGAAAATGTGTGAAGGCTAAAATATGAGAAGGGAGACTGTTGAACAACTTAAGCTGTACATCAAGCAAGAATGGGAAATAATTCCACTTCAAAAATGTGTCTCCTCAGTTCCCAAACCTTTACTGAGTGTTGTTAAAAGGAAAGGCCATGTAACACACTAGTAAAAATGCCTTTTTAGCAATGTGTTGCTGCCATTCAATTCTAACTTCATGATTATTTGCAAAAAATAACAAAGTTGTTGTGTTCGAAGGTGAAATATCTTGTCTTTGCAGTCTATTCAATTGAATATAAGTTGAAAAGGATTTGTTGTATTCTCTTTTTATTTACCATTTACACAACCTGACAACTTCACTGCTTTTGTGTTTTGTAGAATTGGCAACAGCGGGTGATGCATGTGCATGTACGAGCTCTTTGGGTCTATCTCTACCATAACTGCTGACTTTGTGTTGGAAAAACCTCAAAAGTTGTGCAAATTTCAAACGGCTCGTTTGGAGGAAGAACGAAGGAAGGCGAGATTGTTTTAGAAATATCTCAGCTATGCCTCCAGTTTGATTTCAACTTTTTGGGACTTATGCAGATGCCAAACACACTAAACATGTACCAATAGGTAAGAAAAGTTGGTTTTTGCGTAACAAGTCCCGTTTAAGACAAGGGAGAGAATGCGGTGCAGCTACTTAAGTGAGAATAGACTTGTGTTTTCTATGTATTGATCATCCTCATCTCTCTGTCTGTCCCTGTCATTCACAAGCAGTTCCTTCTCGTCCCGCCCCAGCGATCGCAGGACCTCGGTCTTGTCCCGCTCAGAGGAGGACAACAGGATTGGCAGAAAGAACAGGAAAGAGTGGAGCGTGAGCAAGTCTCAGGTCCTGCTGGAGAGACCGTCGGATGGAGATGAGGTGAGCATGTTAAATATTCATCAACCAATCGCAGCCTCATATTAGCTTTTTTTTTTATGCAGCCGTGAATTGGGACTAGCTCCGTTTGCCTTTTTCACTCTTTGTTGCACACAAGATACTACAAATAATAACAGAAGAAATGAACAAATTAAAAAGATGGTTTGACAAAAACAGAATCGTTGAATCTCAGTAAAACTAAAATAATGCTATTTGGTAACAGTAGAAGAGAAAGTCAAACACAAATACAAATAGACAGAATAGAAATTGAAAGAGTAAATGAAACCAAATTTCTAGGTATAATGATTGATGATAAATTGAACTGGAAATCTCACGTAAAAAATATACAACATAAAGTAGCAAGAAACACGTCAATAATGAATAAAGCAAAACATGTTCTAGACAAAAAAATCACTTCATATTCTCTACTGGTCATTAGTGTTACCATATCTGAGTTACTGTGTAGAAATATGGGGAAATAATTACAAAAGTACACTTCATTCATTAACGGTGTTACAAAAAAGATCAGTTATAATAATACATAATGTTGGATATAGAGAACACACAAATCCTTTATTTATTGAATCAAAGATTCTGAAATTCTACGACATAGTGAATTTGCAAACAGCTAAAATGATACACAAAGCAAACTATAACCTGCTAGCCAAGAATATACAACAATTCTTCTCAAAAAAAGAGGAGAAATATAATCTTAGGGAGAAATGTAATTTAAAACATTTGTATGCACGTACAACACTTAAGACCTTCAGTATATCAGTATGTGGAATTAAATGATGGAATGGATTAAGCAAAGCAATCCAACAATGTACTAATATGATCCACTTCAAGAAACTCTTCAAACTTAAAGTGTTTACAAAGTACAAAGAAGAAGAACCATGATAAACATTCTGGATTTATTTAACTCATCCATTCTTTCATTCTTTCACTCACAAAATAATCTTACTTATCTCAACATATGAAATGTAACTTACTTCACCAATTATTATTTATTTACTTATTTTATTGTGATTACTTATGGAGTATATTGTGAATAAATTGAGAACAGGAAGTGAACAAAAGTTTTAGCAACTGTTATGTAAAAGAAAAGGGGTAGGATTAAATAAGCTCTGCTTCTTCCTACTCCTTTTCCAACATGTTGAAAAGAGAAACTGGAGATTGTGATGTCCATCCATCCATCCATCCATCTTCTTCCGCTTATCCGAGGTCGGGTCGCGGGGGCAGAAGCCTAAGCAGGGAAGCCCAGACTTCCCTCTCCCCAGCCACTTCGTCCAGCTCCTCCCGGGGGACCCCGAGGCGTTCCCAGGCCAGCCGGGAGAGATAGTCTTCCCAACGTGTCCTGGGTCTTCCCCGCGGCCTCCTACCGGTCGGACGTGCCCTAAACACCTCCCTAGGGAGGCGTTCGGGTGGCATCCTGACCAGATGCCCGAACCACCTCATTTGGCTCCTCTCGATGTGGAGGAGCAGCGGCTTTACTTTGAGCTCCTCCCGGATGGCAGAGCTTCTCACCCTATCTCTAAGGGAGAGACCCGCCACCCGGCGGAGGAAACTCATTTCGGCCGCTTGTACCCGTGATCTTGTCCTTTCGGTCATAACCCAAAGCTCATGACCATAGGTGAGGATGGGAACGTAGATCGACCGGTAAATTGAGAGCTTTGCCTTCCGGCTCAGCTCCTTCTTCACCACAACGGATCGATACAGCGTCCGCATTACTGAAGACGCCGCACCGATCCGCCTGTCGATCTCACGATCCACTCTTCCCCCACTCGTGAACAAGACTCCGAGGTACTTGAACTCCTCCACTTGGGGCAAGATCTCCTCCCCAACCCGGAGATGGCACTCCACCCTTTTCCAGGCGAGAACCATGGACTCGAACTTGGAGGTGCTGATTCTCATCCCAGTCGCTTCACACTCAGCTGCGAACCGATCCAGTGAGAGCTGAAGATCCTGGCCAGATGAAGCCATCAGGACCACATCATCTGCAAAAAGCAGAGACCTAATCCTGCAGCCACCAAACCAGATCCCCTCAACGCCTTGACTGCGCCTAGAAATTCTGTCCATAAAAGTTATGAACAGAATCGGTGACAAAGGGCAGCCTTGGCGGAGTCCAACCCTCACTGGAAACGTGTCCGACTTACTACCGGCAATGCGGACCAAGCTCTGACACTGATCATACAGGGAGCGGACTGCCACAATCAGACAGTCCGATACCCCATACTCTCTGAGCACTCCCCACAGGACTTCCCGAGGGACACGGTCGAATGCCTTCTCCAAGTCCACAAAACACATGTAGACTGGTTGGGCAAACTCCCATGCACCCTCAAGGACCCTGCCGAGAGTATAGAGCTGGTCCACAGTTCCACGACCAGGACGAAAACCACACTGTTCCTCCTGAATCCGAGGTTCGACTATCCGGCGTAGCCTCTTCTCCAGTACACCTGAATAGACCTTACCGGGAAGGCTGAGGAGTGTGATCCCACGATAGTTAGAACACACCCTCCGGTTCCCCTTCTTAAAGAGAGGAACCACCACCCCGGTCTGCCAATCCAGAGGTACCGCCCCCGATGTCCACGCGATGCTGCAGAGTCTTGTCAACCAAGACAGCCCCACAGCATCCAGAGCCTTAAGGAACTCCGGCGGATCTCATCTACCCCCGGGGCCTTGCCACCGAGGAGCTTTTTAACTACCTCAGCAACCTCAGCCCCAGAAATAGGAGAGCCCACCACAGACTCCCCAGGCACTGCTTCCTCATAGGAAAACGTGTTGGTGGGATTGAGGAGGTCTTCGAAGTATTCCCTCCACCGATCCACAACATCCGCAGTCGAGGTCAGCAGAACACCATCCTCACCATACACGGTGTTGATAGTGCACTGCTTCCCCTTCCTGAGGCGGCTGATGGTGGACCAGAATTGCTTCGAAGCCGTCCGGAAGTCGTTTTCCATGGCCTCACCGAACTCCTCCCATGTCCGAGTTTTTGCCTCCGCGACCGCTGAAGCCGCACACCGCTTGGCCTGTCGGTACCTGTCCGCTGCCTCAGGAGTCCTATGAGCCAAAAGAACCCGATAGGACTCCTTCTTCAGCTTGACGGCATCCCTCACCGCCGGTGTCCACCAACGGGTTCTAGGATTACCGCCACGACAAGCACCAACTACCTTGCGGCCACAGCTCCAATCAACCGCCTCGACAATAGAGGCGCGGAACATGGTCCATTCGGACTCAATGTCCAGCACCTCCCTCGTGACATGTTCAAAGTTCTTCCGGAGGTGGGAATTGAAACTCTCTCTGACAGGAGACTCTGCCAGACGTTCCCAGCAAACCCTCACAATGCGTTTGGGCCTGCCAGGTCTGTCCGGCATCCTCCCCCACCATCGCAGCCAACTCACCACCAGGTGGTGATCGGTAGAAAGCTCCGCCCCTCTCTTCACCCGAGTGTCCAAAACATGAGGCCGCAAATCCGATGACACAACTACAAAGTCGATCATGGAACTGCGGCCTAGGGTGTCCTGGTGCCAAGTGCACATATGGACACCCTTATGTTTGAACATGGTGTTTGTTATTGACAATCTGTGACGAGCACAAAAGTCCAATAACAAAACACCACTCGGATTCAGATCCGGGCAGCCATTCTTCCCAATCACGCCTCTCCAGGTTTCACTGTCGCTGCCAACATGAGCATTGAAGATTGTGAAGTATCATGTTGTATACTTGCATGTTCCAAATAAACTCAAACTCAACTCAACTCAACTCACTTTCATTTCAGACCCCTGCTGAGAAGCAGCAAAGACCCAAGAGTTTACAATTAGGAGACAGACGGCTCACGCTCTCCTTATTCCAGGGTGTGTCCTCCCAGCTCAGCCTGTCCAACCCCCTCAGTCCTCTACCTGCGTCTCCTCACACTCCACGCAGCTCAAGTATGGAACACAGAAGAGCACTCTGCACAACATGTCTTCATTCCCCGCACTCTGACCACGCCGCGTATATCACCCTCGTGGAAGCACATTCTGCTGTCAAGCTCACATTAGAGCTCACACCTTCACAGATGCACGCCGTCTGGAAGGATTTGATTTCTTCTCTTATGTGGTAGGTTTTTCATCACTTCTCAGTGACAACGATGCCAACGCCACGGACGCCCCAGGGACGCCGCCACCTATGCCGCCAAAGAAGCATCCGCATGAGATTGACAACGCCGGCTTCCCTTCAGAGGTGCATCTGCTCAGATAAAATGCCATGCCACCCGCTAATGCATATTTAATGGCATATAAACACTCAAATATGCAGAAATATAACAGCAGTTTCTCCTTCTCCTTGCAGTTCACTCCTCCGCTGCCAATGAAAGTTGATAGCAAGCCGCCGCCGCCGCCTCCAAAGACACGCAAGTCCATGTTCCCCTCGTACGAGCACAGCCCCCAGTAGGGCCGCACACACCATTAAGTTGTACAACTTTATTTGTCAGACGCCACAGGTAACAAGAGATGCAGGATCATCTGAGTCACATTTTCTTTTCCTGACATTTTTATATTCCTCAAGGCAACAATTTTCTTAGCACAAAAAAAAAGAAGCTTGACGCTGCTTAACAGCATTCCATATTTTATATTGATGAAGCTAAAGTGTGTTCTTTACAATGATCAAAAGCAGGGACTACATTGTTAGTTATGGTGTGGGTGTTGTCATACAATCCTTTTATAGTTCAGAGACACTGGATGGCATTTTTGAATGTGATGCACATGTTTTCTTCTTTGTTTGTGATGTAGATGCTGTAACTGCTTTGCCTCCAAGTAGCATCATGTTGATGTGCATTGGAGGGAAGCTATTTGCTCAAAGGAATAGATTGACATTTCTATCAAAAGTTTCAACCACAGACAAACTACAACTCGAGAGGAAATACTGAATGTAATATTTCTTAAGATGTCATCTTTGAAACTCAACTCATTGAACATTAAGTTATTGTTTTGCACAGTTTGACATAGAAATGGTCTTTTATCAATGCCTTGTCGAGTATGGGACAAAGCATTTGTGTCTTTCCAGTTAGGGACTGATTTACTAAAGGTTTGCTCGTACTAAAACACGTGCAAATGTAATAGCACACCCAAAGTGGATCTACTAAACGTTTGCAAAGTGGATTGCGTGTGTTACGTCAGCAGAATAGCGCGTGCAATCCATTCTGCGTCTCTGTTTACATTAATATTCAAAATACAGGTAAAAGCCAGTAAATTAGAATATTTTGAAAAACTTGATTTATTTCAGTAATTGCATTCAAAAGGTGTAACTTGTACATTATATTTATTCATTGCACACAGACTGATGCATTCAAATGTTTATTTCATTTAATTTTGATGATTTGAAGTGGCAACAAATGAAAATCCAAAATTCCGTGCGTCACAAAATTAGAATATTACTTAAGGCTAATACAAAAAAGGGATTTTTAGAAATGTTGGCCAACTGAAAAGTATGAAAATGAAAAATATGAGCATGTACAATACTCAATACTTGGTTGGAGCTCCTTTTGCCTCAATTACTGCGTTAATGCGGCGTGGCATGGAGTCGGTGAGTTTCTGGCACTGCTCAGGTGTTATGAGAGCCCAGGTTGCTCTGATAGTGGCCTTCAACTCTTCTGCGTTTTTGGGTCTGGCATTCTGCATCTTCCTTTTCACAATACCCCACAGATTTTCTATGGGGCTAAGGTCAGGGGAGTTGGCGGGCCAATTTAGAACAGAAATACCATGGTCCGTAAACCAGGCACGGGTAGATTTTGCGCTGTGTGCAGGCGCCAAGTCCTGTTGGAACTTGAAATCTCCATCTCCATAGAGCAGGTCAGCAGCAGGAAGCATGAAGTGCTCTAAAACTTGCTGGTAGACGGCTGCGTTGACCCTGGATCTCAGGAAACAGAGTGGACCGACACCAGCAGATGACATGGCACCCCAAACCATCACCCAACCATGCAAATTTTGCATTTCCTTTGGAAATCGAGGTCCCAGAGTCTGGAGGAAGACAGGAGAGGCACAGGATCCACGTTGCCTGAAGTCTAGTGTAAAGTTTCCACCATCAGTGATGGTTTGGGGTGCCATGTCATCTGCTGGTGTCGGTCCACTCTGTTTCCTGAGATCCAGGGTCAACGCAGCCGTCTACCAGCAAGTTTTAGAGCACTTCATGCTTCCTGCTGCTGACCTGCTCTATGGAGATGGAGATTTCAAGTTCCAACAGGACTTGGCGCCTGCACACAGCGCAAAATCTACCCGTGCCTGGTTTACGGACCATGGTATTTCTGTTCTAAATTGGCCCGCCAACTCCCCTGACCTTAGCCCCATAGAAAATCTGTGGGGTATTGTGAAAAGGAAGATGCAGAATGCCAGACCCAAAAACGCAGAAGAGTTGAAGGCCACTATCAGAGCAACCTGGGCTCTCATAACACCTGAGCAGTGCCAGAAACTCATCGACTCCATGCCACGCCGCATTAACGCAGTAATTGAGGCAAAAGGAGCTCCAACCAAGTATTGAGTATTGTACATGCTCATATTTTTCATTTTCATACTTTTCAGTTGGCCAACATTTCTAAAAATCCCTTTTTTGTATTAGCCTTAAGTAATATTCTAATTTTGTGACACACGGAATTTTGGATTTTCATTTGTTGCCACTTCAAATCATCAAAATTAAATGAAATAAACATTTGAATGCATCAGTCTGTGTGCAATGAATAAATATAATGTACAAGTTACACCTTTTGAATGCAATTACTGAAATAAATCAAGTTTTTCAAAATATTCTAATTTACTGGCTTTTACCTGTATATGCTGATCATCAAAATACTGGGAGGATAAAATATATATCATACAATGTGATTTATCAACACTCATCACTTTTGGGGGCACTATTTAGCATTTGATTGAAAAAGGAGGTGGAAAGAGACATAGTTCCACACAGACCATGAACAGAGAATCCTGTGTCCTACCTGTACAATTCAACAACATTCTTTCATGATTTCATAGCTGCTAGATGACTTAAGAGGCTGATAAAAACAAATTCAATTGATGCGTTTTGGTGTCATTTCATATTTTTGGAATAACGTTTATTTGGTGTCAATGTCGATGCACTGGAGGACTGCTTCTAAACGTGGTAGATGTCTCCTGCTTGTTTAAAAACAGGCAGGGGCATGATAACATGTAATGAGTGGTGATGCCCCGTATCGCACACACACACAATCCTCATTGAAATAAGGCGCCACCTTTCAATTGCAGACGCAGTGTTAGTAGAAGAAAGGCAACACGCACACGCTGTTTTAGAGATTGCACATGCTGTTTAGCGTGAGCTATTTGGATCTTAGTAACTCAGGCCCGTACTGTCATATTCATCATTTTAAACGGGTGTGCCCAAAGTCGGGCCAGAGGGCAAAATTTGGCCCATGGAGTCAGTTGGGTCCACCGTAGTGGCTTCCCAAATGTGATAAATATTCATATTGACTAGGAGTGTTAAATTAAGGGCCTCATGCAGTAAGTTGAATGATGCGCACGGTTTGTTACTACCGTATTTTTCGGAGTATAAGTCGCACCGGCCGAAAATGCATAATAAAGAAGGAAAAAAAACATATATAAGTCGCACTGGAGTATAAGTCGCGTTTTTTGGGGAAATGTATTTGATAAAAGCCAACAGCAAGAATAGACATTTGAAAGGCAATTTAAAATAAATGAAGAATAGTGAACAACAGGCTGAATAAGTGTACGTTATATGAGGCATAAATAACCAACTGGTATGTTAACGTAACATATTATGGTAAGAGTCATTCAAATAACTATAACATATAGAACATGCTATACAATCTGTCACTCCTAATCGCTAAATCCCATGAAATCTTATACGTCTAGTCTCTTACGTGAATGAGATCAATAATATTATAATGTGTTCATCATTTCACACATAAGTCGCTCCTGAGTATAAGTCGCACCCCCGGCCAAACTATGAAAAAAAACTGCCACTTATAGTCCGAAAAATACGGTAGCTACTTTCTTAATATTCTTCTGCCTTGGATACTTTGTATATTTAAATATTATGTAACTATAATTATTTCATTGATTTTTGTATCCAATTTTTCTTCACTTTTTTTCTGAAACCACAATGATAGGTTAAGGGGGGCTCGGGGCGACCCGGGACCCCCGACCAATCACAACAAAGTAAGCGCAGTCAGGCAAGAGTAGAAGAATGCAGAGTTTTTATTCAACTTACCAAAGTGTGATTTAATAACAATGTAAAAGACCCCTGAATTGAACTCCTTTATTGTTTTCTTCCCTTTTATGCAAGTGTCTTGCAAATCAAACCCAACCTGCTGTGAATATGCCAAACACGTTTGCAATCTACTCTAAAAGTGACTAACTGTGGATATAAATATCAAACTATTCCTTTGAAGAAAGCTAAACACTGTATGGTACACGCATGGATGCATTTTATATTTCCTCTTTTTAATTATTGTCATTATTAACTTCATTCGTAAAAAGATAAATTATTGCTGATCCTTGAATTTCAATATTTGTGTTTTGCACATGACCAGATGGTTCATTTTCATTTCATTTTCATTGCCAAAACAATGCAGTGCGACCTCGGCACACAGCGTCAAACGGATTTCTATTAAGCTGTCAATATTTTTGTTGTATTTTTAGTTTTTCAATAGTTTTACAAGGGATTTACATTTTCTGCTGTGCACACGGATCAATAAATGTTTGAACAAACATTTCCTCTGACGCTTTTCATAACCGAGCTTGTTGCAACCTTTTTGATGATGACGTAACCATGCCAACCAGATACTTCTCTAGTTTGACCTATTGAAAGCCGATGCATGTCAAACATTGGACTTGTATCTTGCACATGCAATTAGTGCAGGTGATGCTTGCAAACAGCTGGGAGTTTATGGAATGTTTTAGCTGTTCCTTTCCTTGCTAGCGTAGTTTGCTAATGTCCTCTTCCTTCCTGTCAGACAGAGTGACATGATATCACTCTTCCCTGAAGCTCCTATGAGCAATCTTACAGTATTTGGGGCCATGCTGCAGTTGTTTGGTCACCACGGAGACCACCTCTATATTTTCACATTAGCAATTTGATGCCGTGGGCGATCTTAGTATATCAATCCAAGCCCAAGGCGGAATGTATGGTGAAGTGTGGAGTGGCTGTCTAGAAGGTCACTTGGGTGAGGAAATCTGCCTGCCAATGAAGCAACCTTATTGGCTCAGTTGGTGGGAAATGTTGTGTACAAATATTTAGCATGTCAATCTTGGAACAAATCAGTGAAAATAATAATAATTTTCTCCTGTAGCCAAGAATGGTAAAATAACATCCAAACAGCGGACATTTATCTATGAAAATATGGAAAAGCTGATCAATCAATCAAAGTTTACTTACCGTATTTTCCGCACTATTAGCCGCACCTAAAAACCACAAATTTACTCAAAAGCTGACAGTGCGGCTTATAACCCGGTGCGCTTTATATATGGATTAATATTAAGATTCATTTTCATAAAGTTTCGGTCTCGCAACTACGGTAAACAGCCGCCATCTTTTTTCCCCGTAGAAGAGGAAGTGCTTCTTCTTCTACGCAAGCAACCGCCAAGGTAAGCACCCGCCCCCATTGAACAGGAAGCGCTTCTTCTTCTACTGTAAGCAACCACCCGCCCGCGTAGAAGAAGAAGAAGCGCGCGGATATTACGTTTCATTTCCTTTGTGTGTTTACATCTGTAAAGACCACAAAATGGCTCCTACTAAGCGACAGGTTTCGGTTCATGAAAAGACGCAATCTCTCCATCCGCACACGGATTACTATTTCACAGCAACTGCCTAAAGACTTTCAAGAAAAGCTGGCTACTTTCCGTGCATATTGTAAAAACAAGATAGCTGAAAAAAAGATGCGGCCAGAGAACATTATCAACATGGACGAGGTTCCA
Source organism: Nerophis lumbriciformis (assembly GCF_033978685.3). Taxonomy (NCBI): domain Eukaryota; kingdom Metazoa; phylum Chordata; class Actinopteri; order Syngnathiformes; family Syngnathidae; genus Nerophis; species Nerophis lumbriciformis. The sequence continues at coordinate 7,812,260 of NC_084559.2, forward strand.
CTGACTTTTGATATTCCTGTGAACCGCACTGTGGATACAACGGGAGCACGTACGGTGAATATTCGCACCACAGGGAATGAGAAGTCATCCTTCACTGTGGTTCTAGCTTGCCATGCTAATGGCCAGAAACTTCCACCCATGGTGATATTCAAAAGGAAGACCTTGCCAAAAGAGACCTTTCCAGCCGGCGTCATCATAAAAGCTAACTCGAAGGGATGGATGAAGAAAAGATGAGCGAGTGGTTAAGGTAAGTTTAAGTTTACGCGAAGAGGCCGGGTGGCTTTCTTCACGCAGCTCCGTCCATGTTGATATACGACTCCATGCGCGCCCACATCACGCTGGTTTTAATATATTATTAAAGTTTGACTGACCTATCTGACTGTTTTTTTGACATTCCTTTAGCGCAGTTAGATGCGGCTTATAACACGGGGCGGCTTATAGGTGGACAAAGTTTTGAAATATGCCGTTCATTGAAGGCGCGGCTTATAACCCAGGGCGCCTTATGGTGCGGAAAATACGGTATATAGCCCTAAATCAGGAGTGACTTTATGAAAATGAATCTTAATATTAATCCATATATAAAGCGCACCGGGTTAAAAGCCGCACTGTCAGCTTTTGAGTAAATTTGTGGTTTTTAGGTGCGGCTAATAGTGCGGAAAATACGGTACACACACCTTGTAGCGTCCCCGAAGAATTAGTCCTGCAAAGGGTTCTGGGTATTTGTTCTGTTGTGTTTATGTTGTGTTACTGTGCAGATGTTCTCCCAAAATGTGTTTGTCATTCTTGTTTGGTGTGGATTCACAGTGTGGCGCATATTTGTAACAGTGTTAAAGTTGTTTATACTGGCACCCTCAGTGTGACCTGTATCGCTGAAGATCAAGTATGCGTTGCATTCACTTCTGTGTGTGTGCCAAAGCCGCACATATTATGTAATTGAGCCAGCACTTGTTGGACTGGACGAAAAGGGGACGTTACAATTCTCGGGAGGGGCACTGAAAGTTGGGAGTCTCCCGGGAGGTTTGACAAGTATGACAATTAGCGGTGTACCGCAGCACCGCCGCTGTATATAATCAGCGGGCCAGCTCTAGTGTTAATTTGATATCACCTCACGGGCCAAGTGAAATTACACGGCGAACCAGAGTTTGACACCCATGCACTAAGCCATACCATGTGCTGAAACTAAAATCACTATTTTAGTGGGATTTTTATCTGTAGACAATTTTAGGTCCTTAACTGAAATAGTGTCCATGTTGTCAGCTTTAGAGGGTCCCTTTTCGGACAAATTGCAACAAAATAGCATAAAACTGAAGTGCAATTTAAACGTTGCCAGTTGTATAAATAAAACCCAAATGGCTCAGTAGGTCAACATCATTTGTGAAAAGAAAGGGTTAATTTTCCGGACTATAAGGCGCACTTAAAATATTTTTTTCCCCCTCAAAACTCGACAGTGCGCCTTATAACCCGGTGCGCCTAATGTATGGAATAGAAGCAATTTTATCTGGTACATGGTGTAATGATAAGTGTGACCAGTAGATGGCAGTCAGACATAAGAGATATGTGTAGACTGCAATATTACTCGAGTAAACAACACCAACATTTGATATGTTCCATTGAAAGTATAGAACATTACACACGGCGCTCAAAAATGTATCAAAATGTTTTAGTAGGACTTTGGTAAGCTATGAAGCCACACCGCTTGATGGATTGTACTGTGCTTCAACATAGGAGTATTATTATGCTGTGTGTATAAGGTAAGACATATTATCTGCCGTTTTGTTTCACAATATTATGCCAAAGAAACTTTTCTTACCTTCTGGTACCTGCTGATGTGTATTTGGGATCTGCATAAGTCCTGAAAAATTGTGAGTGTCCACCTTTGTAGTGGATAATCTTCTTCTTTTTCTCTATCTTCTTATGTGACATTCATCCTCCACTGTTGCTATTTCTAATATAAAGTAGTGTAAAGTTCTTACTTATATCTGTCAGTAAAATCGCCATGAAAGCACTAAAACATACCGGTGTAGTGACTTTACATTATTCACCCTAGGAACTTTACTTATTAGAGAGTTCCGGTTTTTCACGGGACACATTTCCTGTGTTGTAGTTTATTGATTGAAGTAAAGTGTGAATGTCATTAAAACAGTTAGGGCCATCTTTTGACACTTCTTCCACTCCCGTCCTTGCACGCTACACCGCTACAACAAAGATGACGCTGTCCAAGTGGAGGCACGTAAATAAAACGGCGCATCCTGAAGAGACTGCCAGAAAGCGACTTGAAGATGATGTGTGAAACATCATCTATGCAACATTTTGAGCAAAGAACCAGCATCACATGTTATGTAGACCACAAGGAAGTTTTAGAAAAAACATACAAATAATGACTCCTTTAATGCGCCTTATACAGTGGGGCAAAAAAGTATTTAGTCAGCCACCGATTGTGCAAGTTCTCCCACTTAAAATGATGACAGAGGTCTGTAATTTTCATCATAGGTACACTTCAACTGTGAGAGACAGAATGATCCAGGAATTCACATTGTAGGAATTTTAAAGAATTTATTTGTAAATTATGGTGGAAAATAAGTATTTGGTCACTTCAAACAAGGAAGATCTCTGGCTCTCACAGACCTGTAACTTCTTCTTTAAGAAGCTCTTCTGTCCTCCACTTGTTACCTGTATTAATGGCACCTGTTTGAACTGGTTATGTGTATAAAAGACACCTGTCCACAGCCTCAAACAGTCAGACTCCAAACTCCACTATGGCCAAGACCAAAGAGCTGTCGAAGGACACCAGGAAAAGAATTGTAGACCTGCACCAGACTATGAAGAGTGAATCTACAATAGGCAAGAAGCTTGGTGTGAAAAAATCAACTGTGGGAGCAATTATCAGAAAATGGAAGACATACAAGACCACTGATAATCTCCCTCGATCTGGGGCTCCACGCAAGATCTCATCCCGTGGGGTCAAAATGATCATGAGAACGGTGAGCAAAAATCCCAGAACCACACGGGGGGACCTGGTGAATGACCTGCAGAGAGCTGGGACCAAAGTAACAAAGGTTACCATCAGTAACACACTACGCCGACAGGGAATCAAATCCTGCAGTGCCACACGTGTCCCCCTGCTTAAGCCAGTGCATGTCCAGGCCCGTCTGAAGTTTGCCAGAGAGCACATGGATGATACAGCAGAGGATTGGGAGAATGTCATGTGGTCAGATGAAACCAAAATAGAACTTTTTGGTATAAACTCAACTTGTCGTGTTTGGAGGAAGAAGAATACTGAGTTGCATCCCAAGAACACCATACCTACTGTGAAGCATGGGGGTGGAAACATCATGCTTTGGGGCTGTTTTTCTGCTAAGGGGACAGGCCGACTGATCCGTGTTAAGGAAAGAATGAATGGGGCCATGTGTCGTGAGATTTTGAGCCAAAACCTACTTCCATCAGTGAGAGCTTTGAAGATGAAACGTGGCTGGGTCTTCCAGCATGACAATGATCCCAAACACACCGCCCGGGCAACGAAGGAAGGAGTGGCTCCGTAAGAAGCATTTGAAAGTCCTGGAGTGGCCTAGCCAGTCTCCAGACCTCAACCCCATAGAAAATCTGTGGAGGGAGTTGAAAGTCCGGTTTTGCTCGGCGACAGCCCCAAAACATCACTGCTCTCGAGAAGATCTGCATGGAGGAATGGGCCAAAATACCAGCTACTGTGTGTGCAAACCTGGTAAAGACCTATAGTAATCGTTTGACCTCTGTTATTGCCAACAAAGGTTATATTACAAAGTATTGAGTTGAATTTTTGTTATTGACCAAATACTTATTTTCCACCATAATTTACAAATAAATTCTTTAAAAATCCTACAATGTGAATTCCTGGATTTTTTTCCACATTCTGTCTCTCACAGTTGAAGTGTACCTATGATGAAAATTACAGACCTCTGTCATCATTTTAAGTGGGAGAACTTGCACAATCGGTGGCTGACTAAATACTTTTTTGCCCCACTGTATATGAAAAAAGATGCAACATAGACCATTCATCGCCAGTACGCCTTCTAATCCGGTGCGCCCTATGGTGTGTAAATACAGTATGTCATTTGTATTCATTATATGTGTTTAAAAGTGAGTGAGACTTGAGTCACAAGACATGAAAGAGAGAGTTTGTGAGTCACAAGACAGAAAGTTTGACAGCACACCTTTCTAATTCTTCAACATCACAGCCATTTGGAATATTTGCAACCGTTCCTTTTCTTTTCCGCTGGGCCTCAACTCTGCTTTGTGAGACGGACCAAGACAGGAAAAGATGGAGGCCGAGGCCTTGCAGGGATTGAAGTGCGCTCATCAGAGGAAAATATGGACTTGCTTATTTGCTGGAGGCTTCCGAGGCGTCTGTGGGATTATCCCAGCTTTCAACCTCACTGAGGGTGGAAAACCCCCTTGGAGTATTGCAAATATTATTGCAGCTTTCTTTCCTGTGCTCCCAGTTATGCTCCCAGTATGCAGTGGCAGCACAATTACACACATGCAAAGTGCAGTACAAGACAATTAAGGCTTTTGCTCCTGTTCTGGCTGCTCTGAAGAAGTGCTGACCTGAGGAACAACTCTTGCACCTTCTGTGATAAAAGACAAAAAGAAAGTATCCAGGTGTTGATTTATTCATGTGCTCTGTGCCCTCAATGTCACATGTATTTTTCAGAGGGGACCTCCATGCGGTCCAGGCTTGTGTGTGTGTGTCTCTTATTTGTTGCAATGAAATATTAACTCTCACAGCTTCTTTGCAAGAGCATGTGTGTGTCCGAGTCGTCAGCACATGACTTCCCTGCATAGACTCATCATTTCTTAATCCTAATCTCATATTCATTGTTTGCTGTCTTGTAATGGAACTCTTCTCTGCCGCAATCTGAAGAACTGCCTTGACACATTTACTGCTCATGAGTCCACCTTCATAATCTATTAAGATCAAAAAAGACATTATATATTCATTTATATACACAACATTGTTCATTATCTACCGTATTTTCCGCACTATTAGCCGCACCTAAAAACCACAAATTTACTCAAAAGCTGACAGTGCGGCTTATAACCCGGTGCGCTTTATATATGGATTAATATTAAGATTCATTTTCATAAAGTTTCGGTCTCGCAACTACGGTAAACAGCCGCCATCTTTTTTCCCCGTAGAAGAGGAAGTGCTTCTTCTTCTACGCCAAGGTAAGCACCCGCCCCCATAGAACAGGAAGCGCTTCTTCTACTGTAAGCAACCACCCGCCCCGGTAGAAGAAGAAGAAGCGCGCGGATATTACGTTTCATTTCCTTTGTGTGTTTACATCTGTAAAGACCACAAAATGGCTCCTACTAAGCGACAGGTTTCGGTTCATGAAAAGACGCAATCTCTCCATCCGCACACGGACTACTATTTCACAGCAACTGCCTAAAGACTTTCAAGAAAAGCTGGCTACTTTCCGTGCATATTGTAAAAACAAGATAGCTGAAAAAAAGATCCGGCCAGAGAACATTATCAACATGGACGAGGTTCCACTGACTTTTGATATTCCTGTGAACCGCACTGTGGATACAACGGGAGCACGTACGGTGAATATTCGCACCACAGGGAATGAGAAGTCATCCTTCACTGTGGTTCTAGCTTGCCATGCTAATGGCCAGAAACTTCCACCCATGGTGATATTCAAAAGGAAGACCTTGCCAAAAGAGACCTTTCCAGCCGGCGTCATCATAAAAGCTAACTCGAAGGGATGGATGGATGAAGAAAAGATGAGCGAGTGGTTAAGGGAAGTTTACGCGAAGAGGCCGGGTGGCTTTTTTCACGCAGCTCCGTCCATGTTGATATACGACTCCATGCGCGCCCACATCACGCTGGTTTTTAATATATTATTAAAGTTTGACTGACCTATCTGACTGTTTTTTTGACATTCCTTTAGCGCAGTTAGATGCGGCTTACAACACGGGGCGGCTTATAGGTGGACAAAGTTTTGAAATATGCCGTTCATTGAAGGCGCGGCTTATAACCCAGGGCGCCTTATGGTGCGGAAAATACGGTACTCAATTAGTACAAACTGCTAAAGCAGTGAAGTTGTCAGGTTGTGTAAATGGTAAATAAAAAGAGAATACAACAAATCCTTTTCAACTTATATTCAATAGAATAGACTGCAAAGACAAGATATTTCATGTTCACACTGACAAACTTTCTTATGTTTTGCAAATATTAGCTCATTGGGAATTTGATGCCTGCAACATGTTTCCAAAAAGCTGGCACAAGTGGCAAAAAAGAGTGATAAAGTTGAGGAATGCTCATCAAACACTTATTTGGAACATCCCACAGGTGAGCAGGCTAATTGGGAACAGGTGGGTGCCATGATTGGCTATAAAAGCAGCTTCCATGAAATGCTCAGTCATTCACAAACAAGGACGGGGCGAGGGTCACCACTTTGTCAACAAATGCCTGAGCAAATTGTTTAAGAACAACATTTCTCAAGCAAGGAATTGAGGGATTTCACCATCTACGCTCTGTAATATCATCAAAAGGTTGAGAGAATGTGGAGAAATCACTGCACGTAAGCAGCAAGGTCATTACTGCAATGTGACCCTCAAAGAAAAGGAGTTTGACTTCTTTGTTCTGGCCGCTGATAAAAGAAAGTAAATAATGTCAAATACTAATGTACAATATTAATGTACAATACTAATGTACAATACTAATGTACAATAATGTACAATATTAATGTACATTTCTAATGTACAATATTAATGTACATTTCTAATGTACAATATTAATGTACAATTCTAATGTACAATATTAATGTACAATACTAATGTACAATATTAATGTACATTTCTAATGTACAATATTAATGTACAATACAAATGTACAATATTAATATACAATATTAATGTACAATTCTAATGTACAATATTAATGTACAATTCTAATGTACAATATTAATGTACATTTCTAATGTACAATATTAATGTACATTTCTAATGTACAATACTAATGTGCAATACTAATGTGCAATACTAATGTACAATATTAATGTACATTTCTAATGTACAATATTAATGTACAATTCTAATGTACAATATTAATGTACAATATTAATGTACAATACTAATGTACAGTATTAATGTACAATATTAATGTACATTTCTAATGTACAATATTAATGTACAATTCTAATGTACAATATTAATGTACAATATTAATGTACAATTCTAATGTACAATATTAATGTACAATATTAATGTACAATAGTATTGTACATTAATATTGTACATTAATATTGTACATTAATAATGTACAATATTAATGTACAATTCTAATGTACAATATTAATGTACAAGCCCTTCTGGATGGGGATTGTTTCATACAAATGTTACATTCACAAGTTGTGATTGTATACTCACTTGTGAGTCCCAAAAGAGTATCCAATCCCAGCAGGTGTTCAACCATTCAATCCTGCCAACAACTGATTGGCAACTGTCTATCAACTGTATGTGCCCGGGTGTTGATTCATTAGGCATCGGGAAGACTTCACAAACAAGCCAGCTGAATTCTGATTGGACAAAAGCAACACTGAAGCCTAATTTGACATGAAGAGAATATAATGGCTACGTTTGCTAGTTAAGGAAAGTCAATTCAACTTTGATCAGTTCTTGATCCCAGCAGGGGGTCTGCTGCTTTGGACTTCCTGCTCCGGCACCTTCAGACTCTCCAAACACGGACACGCGTCCACACAAACGTGACATTCACTCGCCAGAACCTTCCACATGCTTCTCTTCCCGTAGATCAGCACCATGGCGGCGGCGGCGGTGTAAACGGAGGTGAAGAAGAAGGTGAGCGTGATGGCGTTCTCGTGATGCACCGCTATCTGGTAGTTGACGTACAGGTCCACCACCAGGAAGACCAGGAAGACCACCACCAGGGACAAGGACATCCGGATCACTCTCATCTGGGCGCCAGTCTTGGGCAGGTGCGCTCCGTTGCTGCTGGCCTTCATGTGGCCAAGATGGCGGGCCAGGTGGGCGGAGATGGAGACGCAGCATTTAATCATCAGCACACCTGGCAGCACGTCAGACAGGATCAGGTAGAGAGCCTCGTAAATCTGTCCCGGCTTGGTGTCGGGCATCAGCACGCCACAGTCCTTGTTGCCCGCCGTGTGGTTGGCGGCGTGGAAGACCGCCAGCATGGGCGTGCAGGTGGCCACGCCGCACAGAGGAACCATCAGCACGGCCGGCGCCACCAGCCTGTTGATGGCGGCGTGGCGGCGGCCGGGCGCGCTCACCAGCTTGGTGCTGTAGTAGAAGGTGAGGAGGCTGCTGTCCCACATGATGCTGAACTTCAGGCTGAAGATGAGCACCAAGAGGACGGCGTATGGCGTCTGGCCCACGTGACACTTGGCGTCCATGTCGTCCATGCTCATCCACAGGTAGCACAGCAGCTGGTGTGTGATGTTGGCCAGAGACAAGGCCGCCATGATGCTCTGCTGCTTCTTCCTCCGCCGGTAGTTATGCAGGCTCATCAGGAAGAGGAAGAGGTTGAAGAAGACGGTGGTGACGGCAGAGAAGCCCGTCATGACCCACAGGGTCATCTTGTTTGTCCCCAGCATGACCACCTCACCACCACCTACACACTTCTACGCACCTTTGACCACCACCTACACACCTTTGAAGGATCCTCAGCTCTGCTTCAGACCAGCGTTAATGTAATCCTGGCCTCAAGTGGTCCTGCAGGATGCACACAGCCAGGCCACCATCTCACATTTATACCGTCTTGTGGTCATTTGCATCGGCCCCTGACCACAGGACGTGATTTGCATTCTCAGGATGTGTTTGTGGGTCCGAGCTTGCACTGTGACAGCTGTGCATGCAAGCTTATTCCTAAGGCCTGCCCACACACACACACACATACACACACTGTGTGTCCTACACCGTGGCCTAGTGAGGGAGGCTGATGCATTGATGGTAAAACTGGACTTTTTTCCAAATTTCACACCCCCAGAGATGCAGCCGTCAGGACAAGTTTCGTTATTTCTCACAAAATCGCCAGAAAAAGTAAAGCGTTTTCTGACGGAGAGTTTATTAAGGAGTGCTTATTGGACTCTGTTGCGCTGATATGCCCGGAGAAGAGGGGCGCATTTGAGAACGTGTCACTCTCCCGACGCACTGTAACGAGGCGGGTTGAGACCATCGCTGGAAACTTGGAGCTTCAGCTGAAGAACAGAACGGCCGACTTTGACTGTTTTTTCGCTGGCTTTGGATGAGAGCTGTGATGTACGTGACACCGCCCAGCTGCTCATCTTCTTACGTGGAATAACTGCAGACTTTCAAATCACGGAGGAGCTGGCAGCTAGAGATGCGCGGTTTGCGGGCACAACTGCGGAGTCCACGGATTATCCGCGGATCGGGCGGATGAAATTTAAAAAAATTAGATTTTAAATAGATTCAGGCGGGTGGCAGTTAAACCAATTGGTAAATATATATACATAGTTAAATGTTGTTACCCACATATGAAAAACGAGCAGGCACCTGCAGCATATGCCACAACAGAAGAAAAAAAAAAAAAGAGATGGACACTTTTATGGAGCGGAGAAGGGACGCCTCGCCGGGGTCCGGGACCGAGGCCCCTTCCCCCGAGAGGGCCCCACCGGGAGCCGTAGCTGAGGCGATCCGCGAGAAGGGCCCGACGCACGTCCAGGGTCACCACCGCGCCCACCGCACCGACACCCCGCCTCGTCCGCCTTCGCCGCGGCCGGCGTCACGCGCAGCAGGTAAGCAGCTTACCTGCCCGCCACCCCCGTGGCCGGGGGCTCGTAACAGGGGTCACTCCGCGCGCTCCGCCCGCGCAGCTTACCTGCCCGCCACCCCTGTTGCCGGGGGCGCGTAACAGGGGTCACTCCGCGCGCAGTGCGCTCACAAAAGGGGTGGGGCTCACCCTGGTTGATATAGACAGCAGGACGGTGGCCATGGAAGTTGGAACCCGCTTAGGAGTGTGTAACAACCCACCTGCCGAATCAACTAGCCCTGAAAATGGATGGCGCTGGAGCGTCGGGCTCATACGCGGCCGTCGCCGGCAGCGAGACGCGCTTGGAGGTGCGCTCAGCGCGGCTCTCATATGATTGCGCACTGGTGTGCGTCTGGGTCGTGACAGCGTGGCACGCGAATGTCTGTGCTGCATTGGATCAGTCTCCTTTCTTTAACAGGCAAAAGCTTTATAACCTCACTAATGCCTTGCATCGTCTATATTAGATATATAACAACGGGCGGGTGCGGGCGGATGCGGTTCTGATCAAATGTTACATCGGGTGGATGGCGGATGGTTGACGACTTTCTGATGCGGTTGCGGATGAAATAATTGCCTATCCGCGCATCTCTATATATATATATATATATATATATATATATATATATATATATATATATATATATATATATATATACATATTATGTTTAATTTTCTATTTTCTGTAAATGTAAGAAAAATATGAGGTCCTTAAGCCATAGGGAGGCCTTGGGGGCAAACAACAATTTCCACTCCAATAAAATCCTTCTAGCAGCTATTAATGATGCAAATATGATACTATCCCTAAAAGTCTGCTTCATTTTTGTATTACTTCATTATTTCTAATACATTTTTACCTATATTTTATATTATATTTCTCCAATGTGGATGCTTCAAAGGTGACTTTGATTCTTCAATTTTAGTGCTATGCCACGTTTTCATTATGTTTTTGTCTTCTTGTATTTATTTTTAAATGTGTGTAACACACTAACTGCTGCATGAAAGGTATATCAATATATATCCATGTATTGATGAAATGATTATAATTCATATATTTCAGGAGCAGGAAGGCAACACATGCATGTGTGTTCATGCTGCTTTAAATTCATCTTTTCAACTGTATTCATTAAATCACATCATATCAAAGTGCATGACACTTTGCTTAGTAGAAAAATAAAGTCTTTCCTGGGGACGTAAATGACCCCGATTTGGTGGAACGGACCATTTTTTTTTTCTATGAACGTCTTTAATGCTCCTTAAGTCAAGCAACAAACAGAAGAAGAGATGTTGTCCTTCTTATCGCAGTTGCTGGGAATGTATATATATATATATATATATATATATATATATATATATATATATATATATATATATATATATATATATATATATATATATACATTTATATATATATATATACACACATATATATATATATATATATATATATATATATATATATATATATATATATGTATGTATGTATATATATATATATGTATGTATGTATGTTAATAATATATATATATATATATATATATATATATGTCTTAATAAGGTTATCCAAAAAATAGTGCTCGATACCGTAGTAGAGCGCAATATATGTATGTGTGGGAAAAAAATCACAAGACTATTTCATCTCTACAGGCCTGTTTCATGAGGGGGGGTACCCTCAATCATCAGGAGATTTTAATGGGAGCATTCACATACCATGGTTTATATAGGGCACAGAGTGGGTGGGTACAGGCTGGCCTAGGGGCGTGGTGATTGGCTCATGTGTTACCTAGCCGTCGGCCCCCAGACAGAGCGACTCCAAAACCAACAAAGACTGTAACTGTCGAAAGAAACCTGATTGCCCCCTCAACGGGGGGTGCTTACAAGCATCAGTTGTCTACCAATCTAAGGTAATACGCAAGGACATTAACACATCCGACACATATGTAGGATTAACCGAGGGAGAATTCAAAACCAGATGGAACAACCACAAGGCTTCTTTCAGGAACCAAAACCTGCGAAATACCACAGAACTCAGCAAACACATTTGGGACCTCAAAGACAATAATGTTGAATATTCAATAACATGGCAAATTCTTGCATCCAGCACACCTTACAATAGTGGTAATAAAAGATGCAACCTATGCTTGAAAGAGAAACTGTTTATTATTTACCGTCCAGACCTGTCATCCCTCAACAAGCGCAGCGAAATTGTAACAGCATGCCGCCACAGACGGAAACACCTCCTAGGTAACACATGAGCCAATCACCACGCCCCTACGCCAGCCTGTACCCACCCACTCTGTGCCCTATATAAACCATGGTATGTGAATGCTCCCATTAAAATCTCCTGATGATTGAGGGAACCCCCCCTCATGAAACAGGCCTGTAGAGATGAAATAGTCTTGTGATTTTTTTCCCACACATACATATATATATATATATATATATATATATATATACATATACATAATCCCTGCAACAGCAAAGTCACATTTAGGGCGTCAAAGTTGTTCCTCCACAAAGTGAAAATGAAGAGGAAATGATCTTTTTGATTGAAGCTGCCTGACAAATATTTACAAGCCATCATCATCATCATCATCATCATCATCATCATCATCTCTATTCCCCACATCTACACTGTTCAACGTTCCCCTGCAAACATGTTCAGCGTGTGACGACTGTCACTCCAACATGACATGAAACACTTCCAGCGGGCAAACAGGAGGACATTTCACATTCATCATGCAAATACACAAGCTTTCACATGTACTTGAAGGCATCACATTGAACACACACATTGAACACACATTGAACAAACACATTGAACACACACATTGAACACACATTGAACACACATTGAACACACATTGAACAAACACATTGAACACACACATTGAACACACACATTGAACACACATTGAACACACATTGAACAAACACATTGAACACACACATTGAACACACACATTGAACCAAACATTGAACACACACATTGAACACACATTGAACACACACATTGAACACACATTGAACAAACACATTGAACACACACATTGAACACACATTAAACACACATTGAACACACATTGAACACACACATTAAACACACACTGATGATTTCTTTTCACTATTTAAATGACAAAAGTTTTTGTTTGAAATGTAAATCTTGCATCCCTTCATCAACACAATGATACAACAATGTGTGACCACTTGACTGACTTATTTCATTTACACACACAAATATACATCATTGTACATGATTATATTCATTGAGTTCACTTTTACACCCACGTACAACCTCTATTGATATCATCAATCAATCAATGTTTCTTTATATAGCCCTAAATCACAAGTGTCTCAAAGGGCTGCACAAGCCACAACGGGGCAAGGAAAAACTCACCCCTGTGGGACGTCTGCACGAGAAACCTTGGAGAGGACCGAATATGTGGGTAATCCCCCCCCCCCCCCCCCCCCCCCCCCCCCCTCTAGGGGACATTAGGATATTAGGGTATTAGTATAGTACCGCCATACTAATGAATCATATTCAGTACTATACTGCCTCCGAAAAGTACCGGTCCACCACCCCCCTGACTTGGTATCATATTGATACCTAAATGTGTGGTATCATCCAAAACTAATGTCAAGTATCAAAGAAGAGAAGAATAAGTGATTATTACATTTGAACAGAAGTGTAGATAGAACATGTTAAAAGAGAAAATAAGCAGATATTAACAGTAAAAAGATTACAATACACATCCGTGACACATGTAATAACACATGTAATAACACATGTAATAACACATGACACATGTAATAACACATGTAATAACACATGTAATAACACATGACACATGTAATAACAAATGTAATAACACATTTAATACACATGACATATGTAATAACACATGTTATAACACATGACACATGTAATAACACATTTAATACACATGACACATGTAATAACACAAGTAATAACACATGTAATAACACATGACACCTGTAATAACACATGTAATAACACATGACACATGTAATAACACATGTAATAACACATGTAATACACATGACACATGTAATAACACCTGTAATAAAACATGTAATAATACATGACACATGTAATAACACATGTAATAACACAAGTAATAACACATGACACCTGTAATAACACATGTAATAACACATGACACCTGTAATAACACATGTAATAACACATGACACCTGTAATAACACATGACACATGTAATAACACATGTAATAACATGTAATAAGTTAAAGTTAAAGTACCAATGATTGTCACACACACACTAGGTGTGGCGAGATTATTCTCTGCATTTGACCCATCACCCTTGATCACCCCCTGGGAGGTGAGGGGAGCAGTGGGCAGCAGCGGTTGCCGCGCCCGGGAATCATTTTTTGGTGATTTAACCCCCAATTCCAACCCTTGATGCTGAGTGCCAAGCAGGGAGGTAATGGGTCCCATTTTTATAGTCTTTGGTATGACTCAGCCGGGATTTGAACTCACAACCTACCGATCTCAGGGCGGACACTCTAACCACTAGGCCACTGAGTAGGTCTATAACACATGTAATAACACATGTAATAACACATGTAATAACATGTAATAACACATGTAATAACATGTAATAACACATGTAATAACACATGTAATAACATGTAATAACACATGTAATAACATATGTGACATGTAATATCATCTGTCAAAACATAACTTTTTTTTCCCCCCTCATCCCCCCATTGTTTACCTGTATCTCACCTTTTTTATAAAGGGAGCCGGAAGTGGGCAGAGCCATCAGCGATCCTGTTCTGTCTCCTTGTGATGTTTGATCCTGTTCTGTCTCCCTGTGATGTTTGATCCTGTTCTGTCTCCCTGTAGTGTTTGATCCTGTTCTGTCTCCCTGTAATGTTTTATCCTGTTCTGTCTCCCTGTAATGTTTTTATCCTGTTCTGTCTCCCTGTAATGTTTGATCCTGTTCTGTCTCCCTGTGATGTCTGATCCTGTTCTGTCTCCCTGTGATGTTTGATCCTGTTCTGTCTCCCTGTAATGTTTGATCCTGTTCTGTCTCCCTGTAATGTTTGATCCTGTTCTGTCTCCCTGTAATGTTTGATCCTGTTCTGTCTCCCTGTAATGTTTGATCCTGTTCTGTCTCCCTGTAATGTTTGATCCTGTTCTGTCTCCCTGTAATGTTTGATCCTGTTCTGTCTCCCTATAATGTTTGATCCTGTTCTGTCTCCCTGTAATGTTTGATCCTGTTCTGTCTCCTTGTAATGTTTGATCCTGTTCTGTCTCCCTGTAATGTTTGATCCTGTTCTGTCTCCTTGTAATGTTTGATCCTGTTCTGTCTCCCTGTAATGTTTGATCCTGTTCTGTCTCCCTGTAATGTTTGATCCTGTTCTGTCTCCCTGTAATATTTGATCCTGTTCTGTCTCCCTATAATGTTTGATCCTGTTCTGTCTCCCTGTAATGTTTGATCCTGTTCTGTCTCCTTGTAATGTTTGATCCTGTTCTGTCTCCCTGTAATGTTTGATCCTGTTCTGTCTCCTTGTAATGTTTGATCCTGTTCTGTCTCCCTGTAATGTTTGATCCTGTTCTGTCTCCCTATAATGTTTGATCCTGTTCTGTCTCCCTGTAATGTTTGATCCTGTTCTGTCTCCTTGTAATGTTTGATCCTGTTCTGTCTCCCTGTAATGTTTGATCCTGTTCTGTCTCCTTGTAATGTTTGATCCTGTTCTGTCTCCCTGTAATGTTTGATCCTGTTCTGTCTCCCTGTAATGTTTGATCCTGTTCTGTCTCCCTGTAATGTTTGATCCTGTTCTGTCTCCCTGTAATGTTTGTCTGATCTTGAATGGGATTGTGCTGAAAATCTCAATTTCCTCTCAGGGATTATTAAAGTATTTCTGATTGTGAAATGACCCAAAAAGGAAGAAGAGGACTTCCTTTCTACAATTTGTACATTTCTCAATCATCAAAGTAATATCAAGTATTTATTTTTTGACAAAATAATCCACCTCAAGCAAGCAAGATTTTACAAGAAAATGCTAAATACAATCATGATAATGCTAAATATAATTTTATACTAAATATAATCTAATGCTAAAATATAATCTAATGCTAAATATAATCTAATGCTAAATATTATCTAATACTAAATATAATCTAATACTAAATATAATCTAATGCTAAATATAATCTAATGCTAAATATAATCTAATATTAAATATAATCTAATGCTAAATATAATCTAATGCTAAAATATAATCTAATACTAAATATAATCTAATGCTAAATATAATCTAATGCTAAAATATAATCTAATACTAAATATAATCTAATGCTAAATATAATCTAATGCTAAAATATAATCTAATGCTAAATATAATCTAATGCTAAATATAATCTAATATTAAATATAATCTAATGCTAAATATAATCTAATACTAAATATAATCTAATGCTAAATATAATCTAATACTAAATATAATCTAATGCTAAATATAATCTAATGCTAAAATATAATCTAATGCTAAATATAATCTAATGCTAAATATAATCTAATGCTAAATATAATCTAATATTAAATATAATCTAATGCTAAAATATAATCTAATACTAAATATAATCTAATGCTAAATATAATCTAATACCAAATATAATCTAATGCTAAATATAATCTAATGCTAAAATATAATCTAATGCTAAATATAATCTAATGCTAAATATAATCTAATGCTAAATATAATCTAATATTAAATATAATCTAATGCTAAATATAATCTAATGCTAAAATATAATCTAATGCTAAATATAATCTAATGCTAAAATATAATCTAATACTAAATATAATCTAATGCTAAATATAATCTAATACTAAATATAATCTAATACTAAATATAATCTAATGCTAAATATAATCTAATACTAAATATAATCTAATGCTAAATATAAGATAATGCTAAATATAATCTAATGCTAAAATATAATCGAATACTAAATATAATCTAATGCTAAATATAATCTAATGCTAAATATAATCTAATACTAAATATAATCTAATACTAAATATAATCTAATGCTAAATATAATCTATTACTAAATATAATCTAATGCTAAATATAATCTAATGCTAAATATAATCTATTACTAAATATAATCTAATACTAAATATAATCTAATGCTAAATATAATCTAATACTAAAATATAATCTAATGCTAAATATAATCTAATGCTAAATATAATCTAATACTAAATATAATTTAATGATAAAATATAATCTAATGCTAAATATAATCTAATACTAAATATAATCTAATGCTAAATATAATCTAATACTAAATATAATCTAATGCTAAATATAATCTAATGCTAAATATAATCATGACAATACTAATCATGATCCTGGAAAAGTGCTTCATAAAACATCTCACAGACTGTGGTGGACTATATTACTTAGTACACATGCAGGACTTTATGGACACATGCAGGACTTCATGGACACATGCAGGACTTTATGGACACATGCAGGACTTCATGGACACATGCAGGACTTCATGGACACATGCAGGACTTCATGGACACATGCAGGGCTTCATGGACACATGCAGGACTTCATGGACACATGCAGGACTTTATGGACACATGCAGGACTTCATGGACACATGCAGGACTTCATGGACACATGCAGGACTTCATGGACACATGCAGGACTTCATGGACACATGCAGGACTTTATGGACACATGCAGGACTTCATGGACACATGCAGGACTTCATGGACACATGCAGGACTTCATGGACACATGCAGGACTTCATGGACACATGCAGGACTTCATGGACACATGCAGGACTTTATGGACACATGCAGGACTTCATGGACACATGCAGGACTTCATGGACACATGCAGGACTTCATGGACACATGCAGGACTTCATGGACACATGCAGGACTTTATGGACACATGCAGGACTTCATGGACACATGCAGGACTTTATGGACACATGCAGGACTTCATGGACACATGCAGGACTTCATGGACACATGCGGGACTTTATGGACACATGCAGGACTTCATGGACACATGCAGGACTTCATGGACACATGCAGGACTTCAACATGGACTTCATGGACACATGCATAGTCAGCTGGTTGCCGTGCAGGAAAATAAACACAACTTTGTCCTAGTGTCGTTTTCTAGGAGGCACATTCCTAGAGTGAGGTCGTGAGAAAGTGAAAGTGAAAGTCTGGTCTTGTTTGTTGTTTGTCATCAGAATATAAAATGGTCATTAGTTTGCAGCAGAATGATTTACTGCATTTAATGTCTGCTCCTAACGCTCCCACATTAGTTGCTGCAGATGAAGACGTCAAGTGTCATCTTCATAGCAATCCTGATTCATTCATTCACCACAAGTTGGCTTACATTTCACATTTCAATCTATATTTCACATCTTTGCTACTTTTGTGTGGGTTCATGCGGCTCTTCAGCGCCGCCCTGGTGGCTCCGTGGAGCTTTTTCAGAAATGGAAAGAAAATGGGGTGAAAAATATCTGCTAATTGTTGAATATGTTTGTGTGTCCGCTGCACTGATGACACTATTTCGTCCTACTCATTTCAGCGGCCCTTGAACTCACCGTTGTGTGGACTGTGACGCAACACTTTGTTTACATGTACGACTTTCTCTGACGCTGCCACAGAAAGACGTGTTCTATGCCACTCCTTTGTCTCATTTTGTCCACCAAATGTTTTATGCTGTGCGTGAATGCACAAAGGTGAGCTTTGTTGATGTTATTGACTTGTTATGGAGTGCTAATCAGACATATTTGGTCAGTGCATGACTGCAAGCTAATCGATGCTAACATGCTATTTAGGCTAGCTGTATGTACTAGAGATGCGCGGTTTGTGGACACAACCGCGGATTATCCGTGGATCGGGCGGATGAAATTAAAAAAAATTAGATTTTATCCGCGGGTCGGGTCGGGTCGGGCGGTTGAAAAAAAAAAAAAATTAGATTTTAAATAGATTCAGGCGGGTGGCAGTTAAACCAATTGGTAAATATATATACATAGTTAAATGTTGTTACCCACATACGAAAAACGAGCAGGCACCTGCAGCATATGCCACAACAGAAGAAGAAAAAGAAAAAGAGATGGACACTTTTACGGAGCGGAGAAGGCCCCCGACGCCTCGCCGGGGTCCGGGACCGAGGCCCCTTCCCCCGAGAGGGCCCCACCGGGAGCCGTAGCTGAGGCGATCCGCGAGAAGGGCCCGACGCACGTCCAGGGTCACCACCGCGCCCACCGCACCGACACCCCGCCTCGTCCGCCTTCGCCGCGGCCGGCGTCACGCGCAGCAGGTAAGCAGCTTACCTGCCCGCCACCCCCGTGGCCGGGGGCTCGTAACAGGGGTCACTCCGCGCGCTCCGCCCGCGCAGCTTACCTGCCCGCCACCCCTGTTGCCGGGGGCGCGTAACAGGGGTCACTCCGTGCGCAGTGCGCTCACGAAAGGGGTGGGGCTCACCCTGGTTGATATAGACAGCAGCTAGGACGGTGGCCATGGAAGTTGGAACCCGCTAAGGAGTGTGTAACAACCCACCTGCCGAATCAACTAGCCCTGAAAATGGATGGCGCTGGAGCGTCGGACCCATATACCCGGCCGTCGCCGGCAGCGAGATGCGCTTGGAGGTGCGCTCAGCGCGGCTCCCATATGATTGCGCACTGGTGTGCGTCTGGGTCGTGACAGCGTGGCACGCGAATGTCTGTGCTGCATTGGATCAGTCTCCTTTCTTTAACAGGCAAAAGCTTTATAACCTCACTAATGCCTTGCATCGTCTATATTAGATATATAACAATGGGCGGGTGCGGGCGGATGCGGTTCTGATCAAATGTTAGATCGGGTGGATGGCGGATGGTTGACGACTTTCTGATGCGGTTGCGGATGAAATAATTGCCTATCCGTGCATCTCTAGTATGTACATATTGCATCGTTATGCCTCATTTGTAGCTATATTTGAGTTAATTTAATTTCCTTGACTCATGTTAATTTATATGTGCATGTCTCATGACACATTATATGTACGTAATATTGGCTGCATTTCTCATAGTTGTTTGTGTGCCATGTTGTTCCAGACCACAGCAATACCTATGGCCATTCTGAGCCAGTCATTTCCTTCTGAGTAGCCTCTGATTTATCCAATCCACTTTATTTATTTAGCACATTTAAACAACAAAATGTTTCCAAAGTGCTGCACAACAATATTGAAAACAATATTCAAATATTACCCTTAGCTCCCCCAATGACTGAACAAAAACAAAAAATAAATACAAAAAAAAACAAAAAAACAAAATAAAATAAATATGATTAAAAATGATTTTAAGGGTAAAACCAATTAAAATAGTAAATAGAAATCAAAATTGTAAAAACAGAGGACCACACAACTCACGTAGTGTTAAAAGCCAAAGAATAAAAGTGTGTCTTAAGACGAGACTTAAAACAGTCCACTGTGGGAGCAGTTTGAACATGGAGGGGCAGAATGTTCCAGAGCTTAGGGCCAACCACAGAGACTACTAATGTTTTATAATGTTGTAAACATGTGTAGAATAAATATTACATTTCAACATTTCTGTCAACGAAGATTTGCGTCAGCCTGCGACAGTCATTTTGATAGTAGGCTAATATAGACACGGTGTTGCCTTCATTATAACACTTATATACAACCTTTCATTTTTTGCGGCTCCAGACAGATTAATTATGTATTTTTGATCCAATACGGCTCTTTCCACATTTTGGGTTGCCGACCCCTGTCTCGGGGTTAGGGAGGATAATCATGGAGGTACCACAGTCCAAGCTATGTACATCTTGCATAGATGATGATGATGATGATGTCCATACCCACATACAGTACATGATGAAGAGCATCCACTCCAGTACATTGGAGGTGATATTTCAAATAAACGTTGTGGTGTTAAACATGCTGCTGTTAGAAGTGCTGCTAAAAGCTGGAGTTCATTAGAGTAAGTCCATCAAGTGCATGAGTTGTGGCTACACAGGGTAACCATAGCGACTGTCATACTTGAGGGGAGAAAGCCGCCTCCCCCCCGCTGATCCCTTGTCACTGCTGCTGCCATTAGACTGGCTGACACTCGGCAGGCGGTTCCCCACCGAGCTGTAGGACACACCCGGGTGGGTGCGGTAGCCCAGCACTGAGCGGTAGCTGGAGTTCCTGCTGGGGGGTTGGCTCTCTGGGGCGTGGGTGTCCTCTCTGAAGGAACACATCTTTCAGGAACTGTTTGCTTAATCAACGCTCTGGGATTTTCTCTACCTGATTTCATTGGCAACCTCTTTCTCGTAGCGACGCTTGTTGCAGCAGCAGACCAGCAGCCAGATGAGGAGCAGGAGGAGGAGGAGGAGGAGGAGAGCGCCGATCACGGCACCGACTATCACGCCCACTTTATCCGTGGCTGCAAGACAGAATGTGATGATGGACAGCACACTTTGTTAATATTATACGTCATCACTTGTTGTACCACCCTTATTGAGCCCAGGCTTACACCGTCGTGGTCAAAAGTTGACATTTCCTTGTAAAGAACATCATATCATGGGCTGTGTAAGTGGGCTGGCTCAGGGTGGAGGACAGAGTCAAACAACTTGCACTGAGCCTGGTCTATAAAATCCGCTACACCTCCCTGATACCCAAGTACATGTCAAACTACTTCCTTAATGTAAATCAGAATCAGAATCAGCTTTATTGTCATTACGCAAGGTAACGAGATTGAGGCCATTCCATACAGTGCGATGTGTGCATGCTAGAAAAACAATGTGCAAATATATACAAATTTAAAAAATGTAGAAGTGCAATGAATATGGTGTGAAATGAATATATACATGAAAAAACAAAACAAAAACAGGGTGGTTGGTGGAATGGGTTATTGCACCGAAGAGAAGGCAGTTATGAGGGACAATGGGGCAGTCCGTTCAGGATGGTTATGGCCCTGGGGAAGAAGCTGTTCTTTAGCCTGTTTGTTTTGGTTTTAATGCACCTGTAGCGCTTCCCAGAGGGCAGCAGGTGGAACAGGTCAGAGCCAGGGTGGGTGCTGTCCTTGATGATGGCACTGGCTCTGTTGAGGCAGCGGGAGGTGTAGATGTCCGTCAGAGAGGGGAGAGGGCGGCTGATGATCTTCTGAGCCGTCTTGACCACTCTTTGCAGCCTCTCCCTGTCTGCTGCAGTGCAGCTGCCGTACCATACCGTAATACAGTAGCGCCATAACCACAACACCAGGGGGAGCTCCACTAACCACGTTAAACCCAGATTCCGAACTAACAAAGGTCTTAACTCATTCTCCTTCTATGCCACATCAATGTGGAATGCACTCCCAACAGGTGTAAAAGAAAGTGCATCTCTATCCTCCTTCAAAACCACAATAAAAGAACACCTCCAGGCAGCTACAACCCTAAACTAACACCCTCCCTTCCACATCCCACCTCCCCGGATTGTAAATAATCAAATGTAGATAATCAAATGTAGATACTTTTTCTTATGCTTTCTGATCTCTCTCTCTATGTCCACTACTTGCTGTACATATCCTACCAAGTCAGACCTACACGGTTTCAATATCCATTTCTCTGATGATGCAATTGTTGATGACTGAAGTGTTGATATCAACCAAGCCTAACCCCCCCTCCGTATCCCACACCCCAGATTGTAAATAATGTAAATAATTCAATGTATATACTCTGATGATTATCATGTGTGATGACTGTATTATGATGATAGTATATATTTGTACCATGAATCAATTTAAGTCCTGACAAGTGTAAAAACTTATTGAGGTGTTACCATTTAGTGGTCAATTGTACAGACTATGTACTGTACTGGGCAACCTACTAATAAAAGTCTCAATCAATCAATCAAAGTCCACAGAACTTTCCTCCAGAAGGTCTTATCTTTGTCCATGTGATGTCAGATGAAACACAAATGGAGCTGTTTGGCCACAATACCCAGCAATATGTTGGAGAAAAGGTGAGGCCTTTAATCCCAGGAACAGCATCCCTTCAAAATTTGCATGGTTGGGTGATGGTTTGGGGTGCCATGTCATCTGCTGGTGTCGGTCCACTCTGTTTCCTGAGATCCAGGGTCAACGCAGCCGTCTAGCAGCAAGTTTTAGAGCACTTCATGCTTCCTGCTGCTGACCTGCTCTATGGAGATGGAGATTTCAAGTTCCAACAGGACTTGGCGCCTGCACACAGCGCAAAATCTACCCGTGCCTGGTTTAAGGACCATGGTATTTCTGTTCTAAATTGGCCCACCAACTCCCCTGACCTTAGCCCCATAGAAAATCTGTGGGGTATTGTGAAAAGGAAGATGCAGAATGCCAGACCCAAAAACGCAGAAGAGTTGAAGGCCACTATCAGAGCAACCTGGGCTCTCATAACACCTGAGCAGTGCCAGAAACTCATCGACTCCATGCCACGCCGCATTAACGCAGTAATTGAGGCAAAAGGAGCTCCAACCAAGTATTGAGTATTGTACATGCTCATATTTTTCATTTTCATACTTTTCAGTTGGCCAACATTTCTAAAAATCCCTTTTTTGTATTAGCCTTAAGTAATATTCTAATTTTGTGACACACGGAATTTTGGATTTTCATTTGTTGCCACTTCAAATCATCAAAATTAAATGAAATAAACATTTGAATGCATCAGTCTGTGTGCAATGAATAAATATAATGTACAAGTTACACCTTTTGAATGCAATTACTGAAATAAATCACGTTTTTCAAAATATTCTAATTTACTGGCTTTTACCTGTATATATATATATATATATATATATATATATATGTATGTGTGGGGAAAAAAATCACAAGACTACTTCATCTCTACAGGCCTGTTTCATGAGGGGTTCCCTCAATCATCAGGAGATTGATTGATTGATTGAGGGAACCCCTCATGAAACAGGCCTGTAGAGATGAAGTAGTCTTGTGATTTTTTTTCCCACACATACATATATTGCGCTCTACTACGGTATATCTTTAAAAATCAATCAGAATTCAAATGTAAACCAAAAACTAAAATCATCTTAAAAACAATCATAACTAAAATTAAAACCAAAAGTTTAACTAAAATACTTGTCGTATGCACAATTAAATAAAAGTGTTTTCAGCCTGGATTTGAACCTTTCCAGCGCTATCTTCTGGAAGACTATTCCAGCTTTCAGGAACAAAAAACTGAAACGCAGCCTCACCATGTTGGGTCCTGACTCTGGGCACCAGCAGGAGACCACGACCCGAGGTTCTCCGAGAGAGAGATGGTTCTGGCATGTCAGAAATGTACTTTGGCACAAGACCATGAAGGGACTTGAACACACGCAGAGGTGTTTTAAAAATCTATTCTCTGAGCAACAGGAAGCCAGAGCAGTGAGCTGAGCACTGGACTAATATAGTCCGGACTCGAGCAGCAGCATTGTGGATGTACTGAAGCTGCTTTACAAGTCATTTAGAGAGCCCTGCGAGACGGCCGTTACAGTAGTTTCATCTGCTGGAGACAAATGCATGGATTAGTCTTTCTAAGTCTGATGTAGACATTATTCCTCTGATTGTGACAATGTTTCTCAGGTGTTAAAAAGCTGCTGATGTTATTGACTTCATGTGGCTGTTAAAAGTTCAAGTCTGAGTCCATCATTCCCCCGATTATTAGGTTTCAGGAAGAGGGTCTCATTTTTCTCGTTTGGGGGATCAATATCAGTACAAAGGAAGCAAAGGACAAACAATGCGTGGGTTGAAACATTCCAGAAGTATCCACAGCGTTGTTGCCACTGCCTCTTCCCTCCCCCTTTCACACAAAGTTAGGTTAACCAACAAGGTAAAGTGGATGCTTTTCAAATCATTGCAGCAACCTGGCTGTTTCACTTCAGTTTGTGATTCCAGACTGGAATTGCACCACACACCTAGTGACAGTGCGTGCGTGTGTGTGTGTTGCTGCATAAGAAGAAGGACAGTTCGATGTCCGTATGAGTTCCTCATACGGACATCTTGCAGCGCACTGAGTCCATAAGCATAGAGGCCACCCTGGCAAAGCGACAACTCCGGTGGGTTGGTCACACCATCCGGATGCCAGGACACCGATTGCCTCGTCAGATGCTTTATGGTCAGCTCCTTTCAGCCAGCAGAAAGCTCGGAGGACAAAAGCTGAGGTACAAAGACCAACTGAAAGGGATATTGAAGAGGTGCAACATCAAACCCCACGAACTTGAGACAGCTGCAGCCAATCGATCGCTGTGGCGTTTGCTGTGCCATGACGGGGTCATGTATCTGGAGGAGTGTCGGAACCAACACCGGAGGGATCAGCGGAGGCGAAGACACCACCCTGCAGTTCCAGAACCATCCCAGCCCCCTGATCCAGGCCTGACATGTCCCCACTGTGGCAGGACGTGTGGTTCCAGGATCGGACTTCATAGTCATATGGAGTGGCATCGTCGCCAGCAACGATAGCCACCGACCAGAGCAACAAAATGGAAGCTACGTCATCTTCGACTACGATGGACCGCCTAAGCAAGCAAGTGTGTTGCTGCATAAGAAGAAGGACAGTTCAGCTTTGTTATTAAACAGAAATTTGATTCATTGCCCTTTGGTATTTGAGTTAGTTTGTCTGATGTCCAGTATTGCACTTTATATTGTGTTCAAAGTGTACAAACCTTTTCCTAAACTAAGGCTGGAACCTTCTTATTCATCCGTGATCAACATTGTGTTTTTGTAAAAGTGGTTACATATTTAACTGGGTCACGATTTGTATATTTGGAGCTATACACAAAATATGTAATAGGATTCAGAAAGTCAAATGAGAGATGATGCCGTCTGTTACTCACGGTTGTGTGCCTTCAGTGAATATCTGCACTGCGTCTTGCCAACGGGGTTTCTGGCCTCACACATGTAAGTTCCAACGTAGCTGTTTGAGTGGTTCTTGATCAAAAGCTCCCCGGTCTGCGCCGCTTCATAAAAGAACACATTGAGATTGGACACGTCATTAAGTCTTTTGTTGTATGATAAGGTTTCAGCCGGTACCTTCCATATCCAGTGCCTGGACGGGCGGCATTGCACCCCCGCTTTCTCTGGTCCACGTATACGTGAGAGGCGACGATCCCTGGTACGATTTGCAACGGAGGGAGACAGGACCGCCTTTCTCCTCCTTGCCGTCAACCCAACATTTTGGCACAGAGGGGGGGACTGGCGAGGGAGAACAATGAAAGCTGGAAGACAACTTTCCAAACAAATTCCATCGGTGCAGGAGGTGAGAAACAGAACAGGTTGAACCCGTTTGAAGAATTCTTCCTCACCCATCACCACGAGAGTTACTTTCCGCGTGTCCACACCCTGGCCCTTCTTGACTTTGCACTGGTAGGTGGCTGTGTCTGACAGCCTCACGTCAGCCAGAGAGATGGAGGCGTCCCCCTGCTTGAGGTCTCCTACCAGGGTCAGCCTTTTGGAGAGGCTGGAGTCATAGTTGATCATTTGGCCTCCTGCGTAGGCCAAGATCTGGGACACAAACATGAGTCATCACAAGAGAGAAAAGCAGGTTTTACCAGCGACTGGCTCTTTATTTGCTAAGACACAACATTACTGTGTTTATTCATAGTCCACATACCAGCTTGTCTTTCTGCGTCATGTCTGGGCTGAGGTTGGACCACTCAATGTCCAACTCACCGGTGTCTTGGACTCCGGGCGTGTAGGTGCACCCCAACTGGAAAGTTTCTCCTTGGGCCTTTTGGACGGTCTGTGGGCCTGTAGATGTCACCTGCATTGCCTGTGTCACATCTGTGTGGACAAAACATGACTCGTAAACACAAAAATCTGCATCAAGTCGAAAATAAGCATTTACAAAAACACTAAAGTCTATACAAACAGCTCAGTGGTCTTTTGGTTTGAGTGTCGGCCCTGAGATGGGTAGGTTGTGAGTTCAAACCCCGGCCGAGTCAGCCTTGTGGTTCGAGTGTCGGCCCTGAGATGGGTTGGTTGTGAGTTCAAACCCCGGCCGAGTCATACCAAAGACTATAAAAATGGGAGCCATTACCTCCCTGCTTGGCACTCAGCATCAAGGCTTGGAATTGGGGGTTAAATCACCAAATTGATTCCTGAGCAGAGCCACGGCTGCTGTAAGGGGATGGGTCACACACACAGAGGGTGTGACTATCAGTGGTACTTTAACTTCAAAAATAGCCCATTGATGACCACCAGGCTAAAGAGACTGGGACTCTGATTCCATTTCATCAATTAGCTCTCCTTATCATTGATTAGTGGTAAATACTTATTCATGTCATCATTTAATTAGTGCGTGAAGCATTTAGGTATTACATTTGGTTTGCATTTAGCGTTTGACTTGTTAGCTTGTCATCTTGTTAGCTTGAACAATTGCAATTGAGGAGAGACTGGGAGAGTACTCCAGCTGAATCTAATCTAATAATTACAATCAGCGATGGACTACATTGCCTAAAATCTACTGTGGAGATCAAATGGCCCCATTCGTCTCGGTTTACCTGACACATGAAACGTGACAAAATGGTGGGTGCACTATCCACTTTAGCCGCCAGATGGCAGGAGAGTGTTGAATATCTTAAAATGTGTTTTGTGGCAATTCCAACTTTATTATTATTGTCTTGTCCAGCCACTCAGGCAAATCATATAGTTGATGCAGATGATCTATATCCACCGTACACATTTACTTTACAAAAGAGAAGTGTGGGATACTTCTCTTGTTGCCTTATTTGTATTTAACTTTATTAAATGGATTTATTTCATGTTTGTCAATTCCAACTTTGACCACAGCGTCAGCTACTATGTAGAGTGGCACTTTCATCATTTTCAGCGGACTGCATTGGCAGCGGGTGGATGGATGCATTGCAAAATGATTATACAATGTAACAATATCAACTAATATATCAATTCCATTGTATTATACACAATATTTTGAGAAAAATAGTCAATACTGCAAAATAAGTAAACAAAAGCAACAACTACTATTGGCACTTATTTAAATGATTTGTTTTTTGCACTTAAATACTCTGGTGTCCAAGGACTTAGTTCCTGAGTTTGTTAGTAACAACAACAACAAAAAACGATTGTGATGATAACAAATGTTTATTCACTCACTTGTTATTGTTACGATCTATATTTGTATTGCTTCACCCACTCCTGTTTACATTCAAGATCTCGAGCTTAGCATTCAGCAGGGCTTTATCATGAATCGATTTACGTGGACACCGACTTAAACAAGTTAAGAAACTTATTGGGGTGCTACCATTTAGTGGTCAATTGTAGGGAATATGTACTGTACTGTGCAATCTACTAATAAAAGTCTCTATCAATCAATCAAAATTAAGGCTGAAACGACGCGTCGACGTAGTCGACGTCATCGGTTACGTAAATACGTCGACGCCGTTTTCGTGCGTCGGCGCGTCGCATATTTACGTCACACTACTTTACTGTCATGGCGGAGCGCAAAGCAGACGATGCGAGCGAGGGGAAAAAAGCACGCCAAAAGTCGTCAAAAGTGTGGGAGTATTTCAATAAACGGCCTAATAATGTTGTTGTATGCACACTGTGTCGAGCGGAAATGGCCTATCATAGCAGCACAACGGCTATGAACGAACATTTGAAAAGAAAACCCCCGACAGCGTTCTTGCCATCACCATCAACAAGTCAATCGTCCGCGTGCGTATACGTTGTCATTATTACACAAAAACATGAATGTGTCATTTGTATCTGCGTTGTAAATTCATAAACTAAAGCACCGTTTCGCTCTGAGAGGCGCGTTTGGCGTGCCTGTTCAGTGTTTACAAAGACGCGCTCCTCTTTAACACTGTGGAGAGGCGGCGGCGGCGAGCGAGCGGCGAGGCGGGGCGCGCCGGGAGCGACGCCGCAATCGTGCCCAGGTGCGCGATCCGCGCAGTTGGAAGAGAAAAGACTTTGTGTAAAATTAAAAGATTGTAAACCTGGCAAAGCCGTCTGGCGCTCAGTCTGTCGGTCCTGAAAGAACCCCACGGCACAAGACGTGTCACAAACGCTAACGTTAATTAGTTGTGCAAATACCTTTTACAACATTAACAGTTACATATACTATGTACAAACCAACAATTAACTTTCACTTTAATCATACTATCATTGTTGTGTTATTAAGCAAAATAAGCAATACTTTTACTTTTGTTGAAATGTTTACACTGTACACTTTTTTGTATTGGATGTTTAGCTTTATTTTTGCACATTTTAGCAAATAAGCAATACTTTTACTTTTGTTGAAATGTTTACACTTGTTACAGAATATTTCCGTTTTGCACTTTTTTGTATTGGATGTTTATCTTTATTTTTGCACATTTTAAAGCAAAATAAGCAATACTTTTACTTTTGAAATGCTTATACTATTCCAGAATATTAAGATTTGCACTGGATGTTTACTTTTATATTTGCACATTAAAAAGCAAATAAGCCACTTTTAATTTTGTTAAATGTTAAAAGTTTTAAATGTTTACATTGTTACAGAATATTTTGTCATGTTGTTGTCAATGTTGACTGAGTGGCCATACTTTTTTTTTTGTAAATAAAAGCCATGCCTTTTGAAAAAACTGGCCTACATTTATTTTTTCCTCTTCATTTTAAATAAAATAAAAAAAATCGGTAAAAGGAAAAATAATCAATAGATTAATCGAAAAAATAATCTATAGATTAACCGATTAATCGAAAAAATAATCTATAGATTAATCGATAGAAAAATAATCGTTAGCTGCAGCCCTAATCAAAATGCTAGTTTCCTCCTACACCGTCCATGCTACACTACACACCGCATAGTCCTATGTTGTCTTGTGTAGCATGTTAAGCTATTCCTTGTCTTCCAGTGAAAATTCTTCTTCTATGGATGCGAGGTTTACTTAAACGCTGCATTGTGTCGTAGACGAGGTCGTCCATTTGTCGCTGTCAAATTTGCAGTACACAGCTTGAATGTGTCATCAACATGCATTATCATGATACAACCAAATTAAAAAAAGCTGTATCGTCGGCCAAATTGATACCATTTATTTTGGAGGGGGATGAGTGAGCCGGGATATCGTACAGTGGCGCCTCCATTTAGCATCTTTAGCCAGGCATTATTAGAGTGTCAAAAATATAAATTTTTTGGAGCACTTAAATCAGGGGTGTCAAACGTACGTGAGAAGCGTTTGCTAAGTACAAAAATGAGCCGAAATGTTTTAATGAAAGAAACTGCTGTTATAAATGTGTCCACTAGATGTCGCAATAGCAATTATTTGTATCTTTGTAGATGATGTTAGTGCAAACTACATAAATAACATACTGTAATTAGATTTTTATGTATATTTTGTATCTTGATAGGTTGAAAATGAACAGCAATGAGTTGACTGATGAACATTATCACATCATTTATTCAGAAAGTATACATAAAGACAAATAAAGATAGAATACTATCAACCGCAACATGTAAGTGTAAAAAACAACAACATTATGATGTGTACATTTTTCAGAATGTGTTCTATTTTTAAACCAAGAAAACAATCTGAAATTGTCTTTATTTTTGTCACGACGTGGACTATGGGGTGTTTGTTTTCCCGAGATGCAAGAATAGTTGGAGTGGACATGGCGTGAAGGTATTTTAACACTAACAAAAAGAGTGAACAAAAAGCGCGCACAAGGCGGAAGTACAAACTTGGCTAATGAAAACAAGGACTAGCACAAAGGCAAAACTATGGACATAAAACAAACAACACTTACTGTGACCAGAACGAACAGCATGAACTATGATAAACATGAGTATCATGGGTAATAGACGTAACAGAGGTAATGTCGCCAGGACGACCAACACAAACTGACAGGCTTGAATAACAATGACATGATTAGCAGCAGGTGCGCGAGTCCAAAACGTGAAACTATAAGTTCTCATGGAAACAAAACAAACAAGAGTGCACAAACAGGAACTAAAAAGAGTCCAAAACCCAAACAGAACATGGCCAAACAAAAACATGATCACAGACATGACCATTTTTAAGTTATCGTGCCGTGATTTTACCAGTCCGGCCCACTTGGGAGTAGATTTGTCTCCATGTGGCTCCCATCTAAAATGACTTTGACACCCCTGACTTAAATACTGGTGTTTTTAGCAGGATTCTGGCGTGCTCCTTTATAATACTGAATCATCTATATGCAAACTATTAACTTTACTATTACATGTCTTGATTTGTTGCTTTTATAATAAAAAAAACAATAGTTACAAGAATCATCTTTAAAATGGACCAAACCAATACTCTGATGTCAATATTTATCACAATATGTAAACAAAAGATTTTAAAACTTGCATCGAGGGAGCAGTATGGTAAAAAGCAAAATATTGCGCTCAGAATTCTTCCTCCGTGATTTATAGAAGTGAAAAAAAAAAAAATGCAAAAGAAGATAGAGAAAAAAAACATCTATTTGAAATGCGGCTAATAGCATTCAAGCTCTGGGCCTGTGCTCCTAAAAAGAGAAATAATTGGCCTTGTTACTGCGACTGAAGACTAAAGGCTTGGTTAAAACAGTTTACATTGGAATTAGAGCATCTGATCACATCAATTGTCTGGAATCACAAGTGAATGCCACTGTGACGTGCATCCTAACACAACACAACATTTTATGGAGAGACGACACATTCAAACTCACTAATACTGTCATTCATCTTCTCCCCGTTCTCCCATTTAGATGTTTCGACCTTCACCGAATGTCTTAATGGAGCGCGCTAATAAATCCCGTCAGCCTCGCCGCTGTTAAATCTCCTCGCACAAACACTCCGACGGCACCTTAATGCCATCGCCACAAACAAAATGTACACTGAGTCATTCATTAGAGCTTGAAAGTGACAAATGTGATAAAGGCATGCTGGGAAAACTTCAGATTAGTCATTCAAATGTTTACAGCTCCAGAAACTCCCTTTAGGCTAAATTCTGTCTGAAGAGGATTTGCTTTACACGCAGGAAGGCAACTAAATTGTCACGGACTTGATAATATTCACTTGTTGCCTGCATTGGTAATACAAGTAAAAGCCAGTAAATTAGAATATTTTGAAAAACTTGATTTATTTCAGTAATTGCATTCAAAAGGTGTAACTTGTACATTATATTTATTCATTGCACACAGACTGATGCATTCAAATGTTTATTTCATTTAATTTTGATGATTTGAAGTGGCAACAAATGAAAATCCAAAATTCCGTGTGTCACAAAATTAGAATATTACTTAAGGCTAATACAAAAAAGGGATTTTTAGAAATGTTGGCCAACTGAAAAGTATGAAAATGAAAAATATGAGCACGTACAATACTCAATACTTGGTTGGAGCTCCTTTTGCCTCAATTACTGCGTTAATGCGGCGTGGCATGGAGTCGATGAGTTTCTGGCACTGCTCAGGTGTTATGAGAGCCCAGGTTGCTCTGATAGTGGCCTTCAACTCTTCTGCGTTTTTGGGTCTGGCATTCTGCATCTTCCTTTTCACAATACCCCACAGATTTTCTATGGGGCTAAGGTCAGGGGAGTTGGCGGGCCAATTTAGAACAGAAATACCATGGTCCGTAAACCAGGCACGGGTAGATTTTGCGCTGTGTGCAGGCGCCAAGTCCTGTTGGAACTTGAAATCTCCATCTCCATAGAGCAGGTCAGCAGCAGGAAGCATGAAGTGCTCTAAAACTTGCTGGTAGACGGCTGCGTTGACCCTGGATCTCAGGAAACAGAGTGGACCGACACCAGCAGATGACATGGCACCCCAAACCATCACCCAACCATGCAAATTTTGCATTTCCTTTGGAAATCGAGGTCCCAGAGTCTGGAGGAAGACAGGAGAGGCACAGGATCCACGTTGCCTGAAGTCTAGTGTAAAGTTTCCACCATCAGTGATGGTTTGGGGTGCCATGTCATCTGCTGGTGTCGGTCCACTCTGTTTCCTGAGATCCAGGGTCAACGCAGCCGTCTACCAGCAAGTTTTAGAGCACTTCATGCTTCCTGCTGCTGACCTGCTCTATGGAGATGGAGATTTCAAGTTCCAACAGGACTTGGCGCCTGCACACAGCGCAAAATCTACCCGTGCCTGGTTTACGGACCATGGTATTTCTGTTCTAAATTGGCCCGCCAACTCCCCTGACCTTAGCCCCATAGAAAATCTGTGGGGTATTGTGAAAAGGAAGATGCAGAATGCCAGACCCAAAAACGCAGAAGAGTTGAAGGCCACTATCAGAGCAACCTGGGCTCTCATAACACCTGAGCAGTGCCAGAAACTCATCGACTCCATGCCACGCCGCATTAACGCAGTAATTGAGGCAAAAGGAGCTCTAACCAAGTATTGAGTATTGTACATGCTCATATTTTTCATTTTCATACTTTTCAGTTGGCCAACATTTCTAAAAATCCCTTTTTTGTATTAGCCTTAAGTAATATTCTAATTTTGTGACACACGGAATTTTGGATTTTCATTTGTTGCCACTTCAAATCATCAAAATTAAATGAAATAAACATTTGAATGCATCAGTCTGTGTGCAATGAATAAATATAATGTACAAGTTACACCTTTTGAATGCAATTACTGGAATAAATCAAGTTTTTCAAAATATTCTAATTTACTGGCTTTTACCTGTATATTGATAATATTCACTTGTTGCCTGTGTTGGTAATATGCATGAATAATGAATACAAGCTGAGCTCCTCATGGAGTAACACTACAAGCACAACAATGATCCACAATCAATAGAAACACTATAAAAAAAAATGCTGCAATTTCAACGCTGCAGCATCAAAAACAAATGCAAAATAATATGTTGCAAATGCAAACAACTGCATGAGGGATATTCTGCAAGTTTGGGGAACAAAACAGAAGTTAGCTGTCTTACCAATGAGCACCAGACCTGAAAGATGTCCTTGAGCGGTGTGCTCAAATTGCTCTTTGCTTAATACTTAATTGTACAACTTTGATTGCTCTATAACACTGTAAAATACTTTTTATAACATTCTTAAATGTTAAAAGACATGTCTATGGATGAGTTCTGGATTCAGTACTTTTAAGGAAACCGCCAAAATTCCGTCGGTACTACGAGGTACCCATTAGTGTACAACCTTAAAGCAGTGAAGTTGTCATGTTGTCTAAATGGTAAATAAAAAGAGAATACAACAAATCCTTTTCAACTTATATTCAATTGAATAGACTGCAAAGACAAGATATTTCATGTTCACACTGAGAAACTTTGGTGTTTTTTGCAAATATTAGCTCATTTGGAATTTGATGCCTGCAACATGTTTCAAAAAAGCTGGCACAAGTGGCAAAAAAGAGTGAGAAAATTGAGGAATGCTCATCAAAGACTTATTTGGAACATCCCACAGGTGAACAGGCTAATTGGGAACAGGTGGGTGCCATGATTGGGTATAAAGGTAGATTCCATGAAATGCTCAGTCATTCACAAACAAGGACGGGGCGAGGGTCACCACTTTGTCAACAAATGCCTGAGCAAATTGTTTAAGAACAACATTTCTCAAGCAAGGAATTTAGGGATTTCAACATCTACGCTCCGTAATATCATCAAAAGGGTCAGATAATCTGGAGAAATCACTGCATGTAAGCGGCAAGGCTGAAAACCAACATTGAATGCCTGTGACCTTCGATCCCTCAGGCTGTACTGCATCAAAAACAGACATCAGCGAGTAAAGGATATCACCACATGGGCTCAGGAACACTGTCAGTAACTACAGTTGGTCGCTACATCTGTAAGTGCAAGTTAAAACTCTACTATGCAAAGCCAAAGCCATTTATCAACAACACCCAGAAACGCTGCCGGCTTCGCTGGGCCCGAGATCATCTAAGATGGACTCATGCAAAGTGGAAAAGTGTTCTACGGTCTGACGAGTCCACATTTCACAATGTTTTTGGAGACTGTGGACGTGGTGTCCTCCGGAGAACCATCCGGACTGTAGTGTAAAAGCCAGCATGTGTGATGGTATGGGGGTGTATTAGTGGCCAAGACATGGGTAACTTACACATCTGTGAAGGCACCATTAATGCTGAAAGGTACATACAGCTTTTGGAGCAACATATGTTGCCATCCAAGCAACGTTACCATGGACGCCCCTGCTTATTTCAGCAAGACAATGCCAAGCCAGGTGTTACAACAGCGTGGCTTCGTAGTAAAAAGAGTGTGGGTACTAGACTGGCCTGCCTGTAGTCCAGACATTGAAAATGTGTGAAGGCTAAAATATGAGAAGGGAGACTGTTGAACAACTGAAGCTGTACATCAAGCAAGAATGGGAAAGAATTCCACTTCAAAAATGTGTCTCCTCAGTTCCCAAACCTTTACTGAGTGTTGTTAAAAGGAAAGGCCATGTAACACACTGGTAAAAATGCCTTTTTTGCAATGTGTTGCTGCCATTAAATTCTAACTTCATGATTATTTGCAAAAAAACAATGACGTGTGAACATGAAATATCTTGTCTTTGCAGTCTATTCAATTGAATATAAGTTGAAAAGGATTTGTTGTATTCTCTTTTTATTGACCATTTACACAACCTGACAACTTCACTGCTTTTGTCAAATCAAACGTTGCCACATTTCAATACTTTTGTTGCATGCGACTCGGCGCTGGCTGGTAAACAAGCACTCGGAGCCAAACTAACCCGAGGTGATGCTACAATTTTCTATACCAACAAAGCAAGAAAAAGGCACTGGAAAGTACAGTAAGTCTCAACTTTTCGAAATTCTCTGGATTTGCCATACCGTATTTTCCGCACTATAAGGCGCACCTAAAAACCACAAATTTTCTCAAAAGCTGACAGTGCGCCTTATAACCCGGTGCGCTTTATATATGGATTAATATTAAGATTCATTTTCATAAAGTTTCGGTCTCGCAACTACGGTAAACAGCCGCCATCTTTTTTCCCCGTAGAAGAGGAAGTGCTTCTTCTTCTACGCAAGCAACCGCCAAGGTAAGCACCCGCCCCCGTAGAACAGGAAGCGCTTCTTCTTCTACTGTAAGCAACCACCCGCCCGCGTAGAAGAAGAAAAAGCGCGCGGATATTACCGTACGTTTCATTTCGTTTGTGTGTTTACATCTGTAAAGACCACAAAATGGCTCCTACTAAGCGACAGGGATCCGGTTCATGAAAAGACGCAATCTCTCCATCCGCACACGGACTACTATTTCACAGCAACTGCCTAAAGACTTTCAAGAAAAGCTGGCTACTTTCCGTGCATATTGTAAAAACAAGATAGCTGAAAAAAAGATCCGGCCAGAGAACATTATCAACATGGACGAGGTTCCACTGACTTTTGATATTCCTGTGAACCGCACTGTGGATACAACGGGAGCACGTACGGTGAATATTCGCACCACAGGGAATGAGAAGTCGTCCTTCACTGTGGTTCTAGCTTGCCATGCTAATGGCCAGAAACTTCCACCCATGGTGATATTCAAAAGGAAGACCTTGCCAAAAGAGACCTTTCCAGCCGGCGTCATCATAAAAGCTAACTCGAAGGGATGGATGAAGAAAAGATGAGCGAGTGGTTAAGGTAAGTTTAAGTTTACGCGAAGAGGCCGGGTGGCTTTTTTCACGCATCTCCGTCCATGTTGATATACGACTCCATGCGCGCCCACATCACGCTGGTTTTTAATATATTATTAAAGTTTGACTGACCTATCTGACTGTTTTTTTGACATTCCTTTAGCGCAGTTAGATGCGGCTTACAACACGGGGCGGCTTATAGGTGGACAAAGTTTTGAAATATGCCGTTCATTGAAGGCGCGGCTTATAACCCAGGGCGCCTTATGGTGCGGAAAATACGGTACATATGCTAAAGATGATAGCATTAGCGATTTTACATGGCGATTACAGCGCCTTCAAATTGTGTAATAAGATGCACGTTACAATCAAACAGCCAATGTGTAATAAATGCAATATTTACTTTTCAGTCGGCTCAACAAAAGAAAAGACAGTTTGCTGGTTTTTCGACATTTGTCCTATTCAAAGGCTTGTGGTTTGACATGTGTTCCGAAGTCAGCTGGGATAGGCTCCAGCTACCCATGACCCTGAACAGCATAAGCCAGTGATCAAATTCACTTAATCGGGTTGAACATTACCATATTTTTTGGTCTTTACTTGTTTACTGTTTGCTGCATGGTCTTTACTTGTTTACTGTTTGCTGCATGGTCTTTACTTGTTTACTGTTTGCTGCATGGTCTTGACTTGTTTACTGTTTGCTGCATGGTCTTTACTTGTTTGTAGAATGGTAAAGCCCACCACCAGTCAGTATTAAAATGGGTGTGGATGTAATGCAGACTTCCTGTCCTGATAGCAACATGCTTGCAGAGCCTGTGCTAAGTTCTAACTACAGGTTTGTCATAATCACACCATCATTGTTTGAAGGAGAATGTGTTGTATGAATAGTTTGAGGAGATGATTTGACTCACCTGTCTTTGGATGAAATGTCAGCAGAAAAAACACGGCCAACTTCAGTCTTGTTCTTGTCAAGGCAGACTCCATCATGGACCTGCCAGCAAGAAGGAAGACAGTCTTAGAAATGCTCTTCTTCTCTAAATGTGTCATTACATTGCACCTTCTTTTCCAACTGCTACAATCAACCTGCATAACAAAAGGTAATTAAACAGAATTAAGAGGAGCTGTGTGGTATGTTGTACCCTGGAGAAAAAAAACCCGACAACATACCTTAAACATCAAATAATCCAAGAGAAAAAGTGTGTGTGAGTGTGTGTGTGTGTGTGTTTGGCTTGCTTGAGTTGTCAGGTGAAACCCAGCTGGCTGACTATGACCACACCTTTTCTGTCCAGAGTGCAGCTTCAGGCGCCTCCCATACGTGGAAGGGTTTATATGTGGGGAAAAAAAAACAAAAAAAAAACTTAAAATAGCTGTTTAATTATTAAAGCTAATCAAAAATATGAATCATCCAGGAGCGAAAGAAATGACTTCCATTCGTCTTCTGCCAGCATTTCTTCTCTAGAAATGTCTTCTGTGCAGGCGCTGAATAATTGCCTGCCGTCACAATGTGCACAACTATGTTGCTGCACCACTTCATAGACACGTTCAACTACTCTCATGTGCTCATAGACATGTTTAACTAGTCATGACATCTTTTTTACAGCCAACTTCTTCCTCTTTTGATACAAGTCACAATGTAGAATTATTTCATGTAGAAAACCTCTTTAAATGATTAAAGCTACTTGAGCACACATTTTCATTTACAATGACAACCTGGTCATGAGGCGATACTGCACTGCAACGAAGAGAAGGTGTATATATATATATACATACAGGTAAAAGCCAGTAAATTAGAATATTTTGAAAAACTTGATTTATTTCAGTAATTGCATTCAAAAGGTGTAACTTGTACATTATATTTATTCATTGCACACAGACTGATGCATTCAAATGTTTATTTCATTTAATTTTGATGATTTGAAGTGGCAACAAATGAAAATCCAAAATTCCGTGTGTCACAAAATTAGAATATTACTTAAGGCTAATACAAAAAAGGGATTCTTAGAAATGTTGGCCAACTGAAAAGTATGAAAATGAAAAATATGAGCATGTACAATACTCAATACTTGGTTGGAGCTCCTTTTGCCTCAATTACTGCGTTAATGCGGCGTGGCATGGAGTCGATGAGTTTCTGGCACTGCTCAGGTGTTATGAGAGCCCAGGTTGCTCTGATAGTGGCCTTCAACTCTTCTGCGTTTTTGGGTCTGGCATTCTGCATCTTCCTTTTCACAATACCCCACAG
This sequence comes from Nerophis lumbriciformis, assembly GCF_033978685.3. Taxonomy (NCBI): domain Eukaryota; kingdom Metazoa; phylum Chordata; class Actinopteri; order Syngnathiformes; family Syngnathidae; genus Nerophis; species Nerophis lumbriciformis. The sequence continues at coordinate 7,850,843 of NC_084559.2, forward strand.
ATTTTCTATGGGGCTAAGGTCAGGGGAGTTGGCGGGCCAATTTAGAACAGAAATACCATGGTCCGTAAACCAGGCACGGGTAGATTTTGCGCTGTGTGCAGGCGCCAAGTCCTGTTGGAACTTGAAATCTCCATCTCCATAGAGCAGGTCAGCAGCAGGAAGCATGAAGTGCTCTAAAACTTGCTGGTAGACGGCTGCGTTGACCCTGGATCTCAGGAAACAGAGTGGACCGACACCAGCAGATGACATGGCACCCCAAACCATCACTGATGGTGGAAACTTTACACTAGACTTCAGGCAACGTGGATCCTGTGCCTCTCCTGTCTTCCTCCAGACTCTGGGACCTCGATTTCCAAAGGAAATGCAAAATTTGCTTTCGTCAGAAAACATGACTTTGGACCACTCAGCAGCAGTCCAGCTCCTTTTTTCCTTAGCCCAGGTGAGACGCTTTTCGCGCTGTTTCTTGGTCAACAGTGGCTTGACACGAGGTATGCGGCAGTTGAAACCCATGTCTTTCAAGCGTCTCTTGGTGGTGGATCTTGAAGCACTGACTCCAGCAGCTGTCCACTCCTTCTGAATCTCCCCCACATTTTTGAATGGTTTTTTTTTCACAATCTTGACCAGGGCGCGGTGATCCCTATCGCTTGTACACTTTTTCTGACCACAGTTTTTCCTTCCCTTTGCCTCTCCATTAATGTGTTTGGACACAGAGCTCTGAGAACAGCCAGCCTCTTCAGCAATAACCTTTTGTGTCTTTCCCTCCTTGTGCAATGTGTCGATGGTTGCCTTTTGGACACCTGTCAAATCTGAAGTCTTCCCCATGTTTGTGTAGGCTTCAGAACTGGACTGAGAGACCATTTAAAGCCCTTTGCAGGTGTTTTGAGTTAATCAGCTGATTAGTTTGTGGCACCAGGTGTCTTCAAAATTTAACCCTTACACAATATTCTAATTTTGTGACACACGGAATTTTGGATTTTCATTTGTTGCCACTTCAAATCATCAAAATTAAATGAAATAAACATTTGAATGCATCAGTCTGTGTGCAATGAATACATATAATGTACAAGTTACACCTTTTGAATGCAATTACTGAAATAAATCAAGTTTTTCAAAATATTCTAATTTACTGGCTTTTACCTGTGTATGTATATATATATATATATATATATATATATATATATATATATATATATATATATATATATATATATATATATATATATATATATATATATATATATATGTAGCACAGTGGTACATATTCCTCTAAAATATCGTTCACAAATCTGTCTAAATCTGTGTTAGTAAACATTTCTTCTTTAGGTATTAGTAGTGACTACCATGGTTGTACATAAATACACTGAACAAAAATATAAACACAACACTTTGGTTTTTGAAGGCAAAGAGCTAAAAATGTTACTATATACATAAAAGCCCTATTCCTCTCATATATTGTTCACAAATCTGTCTTAATCTGTGTTAGTGAGCATTTCTTATTTGCCAAAATAATCCATCCCACCTCCCAGGTGTGACATATCAAGATGCTGATTAAACAACAGGATTATTGCACAGGTGTGCCTTAGGCTGCCACAAAAAAAATGGCAAATGTGCAGTTTTCCTTTATTGGAAATCTGATTATGTGCAATAATCCTGTTGTTTAATCAGCATCTTGATATGCCACACCTGGGAGGTGGGATGGATTACTGGGCAAATAAATGCTCACTAACACAGATTTCGACAGATTTGTGAACAATATTAGGTCTTGTGTAATGTAAGCGAAAAATAATGCTTTGCCAAATATGTTTTTTAATATAATCTTTGATATTTCTACCTAAATAAATGTTTTCTGGCAGATTGAAATAAGTCAAACAAGTGTATATTATTTTATAACCTGTTCAGACTGATCAATTACGGAATGTTTATCAGGCTGAATATTACATTTTTAATAATAAATAGAGAAGGTTAAAACATTGTCATCATTAACTTGTACAATGTGACAGTTCGACCCCCTGCTGTGATCGTTTGCCCTTAAACTTCCTCTCAAACCATTTGTTAGGAACGTCAACTAACTACAAACATTTCATCTTGTTAGTCAGTGAAGAAGCATGCGCTGAACAAACAAAATATAAGCTGTCACTCACCATGGCTCTGAACAGGTGGCTAAAAGAGTGAGGGTGGGGCTGAGGGCTTTATACAGGTGAACACACCTGCCTTCACTGATTAGGCCTAATTTGGGCCGAACCATAGTTGTGAAAAAGTGGGTGTTCCAGAAGGCCACTGGACATTTAAAAGTGATGTTCTCCAAGCCTGAAGACACCGTATACGACAATGGCTGATCCACTATGTGAATACTTTGAGACATGTGATGGTTATTTATGGTGTATTTTACAAAAGAACGGTATTCTTAAACCCCCGTCAAATTGCTCCCAGCTAGTGGGTGAGGCTATGGGCTATTTGAATTTGAAAATGCCATTTTTGTCACGACTGGGACTGTGGCTTGGTTTGTTCTCCCGTGGTGCAAATGAACTGGACTGGTCAAGGCTTGAAGGTGGGTACATGATTTATTTAAACTATCAAAAAAGGAATAAACGAAAAGCGCGCACAGGGGCGGAGGTACAAAACTAGACTATAAACACAAAACTTGCACATTGGCAGAAACTATGAACAATTAAACAAAACACTAACTGTGGCTTAATAAACAAAAACTTACTTGGCATGGAACCGGCATGAAAAAAAGAGTAGCAAGGGTCATCAGGGTGTGGAGAGTGTGCAGGAGCATAAATGCGGGGATGTCGTCAGGACGAACAACAGAAAATGAATGAACTTAAATACTATGGACATGATTAGTGAAAGCAGGTGCGTGACTCAAAACGTGAAACAGGTGCGTGACGTGACAGGTGAAAACTAATGGTTGCTATGGTGACAAACAAGAGTGCACAATGAGTCCAAACGTGGAACAGGTGAAACTAATGGGTAATCATGCAAACAAGACAAGGGAGTGAAAAGCCAGAAACTAAACAAAACATGACTTAAAACAAAACATGATTACACAGACATGACAATTTTTCTGCCAGTTGAGTTGAGTTTCAGTTTATGTGGAACATGCACACGATACAATGTAACGCAACACATATTTCCAGTTGTTTCATTACAGCACGTCCGAAAAGGAGTAGGAAGAAGCCATCGCAATTTCATCCCATTTGCGTGTTGTCTGTAACAGAACAGTGAATAAATGAATAATACATCAATAATATACCATAGTAAGTAATTATATTTATATGGTAATTAATATTCTGAGACTGTAAATTGTTTGTTTGTTGATGATTTGTATTTGTTTCTGTATTGTGTAGTTATAATGATATGCTTTTACTTGTAATTGTATTGAGTTTATGGACCCCAGGAAGACTAGTGGGTTGTTGTGGCAACCAGCTAATGGGGATCCTTAATAAAAATCTAAATCAAATTAGGAACCGGTACCAAAAAATACAGGTACACAGTATGCATCCCCATGAACAACCCAACAAAAAACACATATATATTTGCATAAAATAAACATACCATAGAAGAGAACAGAACAAATCCAAAACTGAAACAGTTATCAGTACTATCAATATTTAGCCTGGTACGACATGGTTGAGCAGTGAGACAGTTGTGTATTCTTCAAGAGAAGACAGTCAAATCTGCAATGTTACATTTGCCAACACACCCTGCTGGCACACCCGTAAATACACGTTGTGTAGTGTTGACAATGAGAAGTATGTGTGTTGGTGTGCACCTCAGCACCGACTGGGACAAGACCGCAAATCACATAATGTTTGCTGCACTCAGGCGGGAAATGAAGCCTTTCCTTTATAATGGAGGAAATCACTTGTTTTCTTGTTGGACTTCTCCTCCGCTGCTTATCACCTATGAATGATTGACAGCAGCTCTGCCTGGCTTACATAATCACTCATTCACACTCACAAGCTGATCATATCCAACATTAAAAGACCAGTTGACCGTATGGATGGTGTCGGAGTGAGCAGTGCGGGATGTGAGCAGCGAGCGTTGCGCTAGTCATTAAGACGCCGGAGTGGCGGGTTCATGTAATCCTGCCAATAATGTTCATTAAGGAGATGAAGAAATTAGTAACGCTCAGCAAGAAGCCTGATCAGTGAATCAGGATCTGCTAATGTTCATGAACATGGATGCATCTGTCTATTTGTGTCTGTGACTGATTCTGACAATGTCAGGAGGAGTGTGATGTTGAACAGCAGGTGGCTAATCGTCTCAGTGGATGATGACAACTAACTGCATCAACACATCACGCTGCTACAAGACCGAGGTGGGACACGACACACCACTACTAGTAAGACTGATCATGGACACGGAATGTTTTTGGCACTGAGCCCACCTTTTTGTCCAGGGAGGCTGATATCGCATGAGAGCTAGAGAAGTGTCATCATAGAGGTAGAGAGGTGTCGCCATAGAGTCACCATAGAGCTAGAGAGGTGTCACCATAGAGGTAGAGAGGTGTCACCATAGAGTCACCATAGAGGTAGAGAGGTGTCACCATAGAGTCATCATAGAGGTAGAGAAGTGTCACCATAGAGTCACCATAGACGTAGAGACGAGTCACCATGGAGGTAGAGAAGTGTCACCATAGAGATAGAGAAGTGTCATCATAGAGGTAGAGAAGTGTCACCATAGAGGTAGAGAAGTGTCACCATAGAGGTAGAGAGGTGCCACCATAGAGGTAGAGAAGTGTCACCATAGAGTCACCATAGAGGTAGAGAGGTGTCGCCATAGAGTCATCATAGAGGTAGAGAAGAGTCACCATAGAGTCACCATAGAGGTAGAGAAGTGTCACCATAGAGGTAGAGAAGTGCCACCATAGAGGGTAGAGAAGTGTCACCATAGAGTCACCATAGAGGTAGAGAGGTGTCGCCATAGAGTCATCATAGAGGTAGAGAAGTGCCACCATAGAGTCATCATAGAGGTAGAGAAGTGTCATCATAGAGGTAGAGAGGTGTCACCATAGAGGTAGAGAAGTGTCACCATAGAGGTAGAGAGGTGCCACCATAGAGGTAGAGAGGTGTCACCATAGAGGTAGAGAAGTGTCACCATAGAGGTAGAGAAGAGTCACCATAGAGGTAGAGAAGTGTCACCATAGAGGTAGAGAGGTGTCACCATAGAGGTAGAGAAGTGTCACCATAGAGGTAGAGAAGAGTCACCATAGAGGTAGAGAAGAGTCACCATAGAGGTAGAGAAGTGTCACCATAGAGTCATCATAGAGGTAGAGAAGTGTCACCATAGAGGTAGAGAAGTGTCACCATAGAGTTAGAGAAGTGTCACCATAGAGGTAGAGAGGCTTCACCATAGAGTCATCATAGAGGTAGAGAAGTGTCACCATAGAGGTAGAGAAGTTTCACCATAGAGTCATCATAGAGTTAGAGAAGTGTCACCATAGAGCTAGAGAAGTGTCACCATAGAGTCACCATAGAGGTAGAGAAGTGTCACTATAGAGGTAGAGAAGAGTCACCATAGAGGTAGAGAGGTGTCACCATAGAGGTAGAGAAGTGTCACGATAGAGGTAGAGAAGTGTCACCATAGAGGTAGAGAAGTGTCACCATAGAGTCACCATAGAGGTAGAGAAGTTTCACCATAGAGTCATCATAGAGGTAGAGAAGTGTCACCATAGAGGTAGAGAAGTGTCACCATAGAGTCACCATAGAGGTAGAGAAGTTTCACCATGGAGTCATCATAGAGGTAGAGAAGTGTCACCATAGAGGTAGAGAAGTGTCACCATAGAGTCACCATAGAGCTAGAGAAGTGTCACCATAGAGGTAGAGAAGTGTCACCATAGAGGTAGAAAAGTGTCACCATAGAGGTAGAGAAGTGTCACTATAGAGGTAGAGAAGTGTCACCATAGAGTCACCATAGAGGTAGAGAAGTTTCACCATAGAGTCATCATAGAGGTAGAGAAGTGTCACCATAGAGGCAGAGAAGCTTCACCATAGAGGTAGAGAAGTGTCACCATAGAGGTAGAGAAGTGTCACCATAGAGGTAGAGAGGTGTCACTATAGAGGTAGAGAAGAGTTACCATAGAGGCAGAGAAGTGTCACCATAGAGGTAGAGAAGTGTCACCATAGAGTCACCATAGAGCTAGAGAAGTGTCACCATAGAGTCACCATAGAGGTAGAAAAGTGTCACCATAGAGGTAGAGAAGTGTCACCATAGAGGTAGAAAAGTGTCACCATAGAGGTAGAGAAGTGTCACTATAGAGGTAGAGAAGTGTCACCATAGAGTCACCATAGAGGTAGAGAAGTGTCACCATAGAGGTAGAGAAGTGTCACCTAAGAGGTAGAGAAGTGTCACCGGTAGAGGTAGAGAAGTGTCACCGGTAGAGAAGTATCACCATAGAGTCACCATAGAGGTAGAGAAGTGTCGCCATAGAGGTAGAGAAGTGTCACCATAGAGGTAGAGAAGTGTCACCATAGAGGTAGAGAGGCGTCACCATAGAGGTAGAGAAGTGTCACCATAGAGTCACCATAGAGGTAGAGAAGTGTCACCATAGAGTCACCATAGAGCTAGAGAAGTGTCACCATAGAGGTAGAGAAGTGTCACCATAGAGTCATCATAGAGGTAGAGAAGTGTCACCATAGAGGTAGAGAAGTGTCACCATAGAGGTAGAGAGGTGTCACCATAGAGTCATCATAGAGGTAGAGAAGTGTCACCATAGAGGTAGAGAAGTGTCACCATAGAGGTAGAGAAGTGTCACCATAGAGGTAGAGAAGAGTCACCATAGAGGTAGAGAGGTGTCACCATAGAGGTAGAGAAGTGTCACCATAGAGGTAGAGAAGTGTCACCATAGAGGTAGAGAAGTGTCACCATAGAGTCACCATAGAGGTAGAGAAGTGTCACCATAGAGGTAGAGAAGTGTCACCATAGAGGTAGAGAAGTGTCACCATAGAGGTAGAGAAGTGTCACCATAGAGGTAGAGAAGAGTCACCATAGAGGTAGAGAAGTGTCACCATAGAGGTAGAGAGGAGTCATCATAGAGGTAGAGAAGTGTCACCATAGAGGTAGAGAAGTGTCACCATAGAGGTAGAGAAGTGTCACCATAGAGTCACCATAGAGGTAGAAAAGTGTCACCATAGAGGTAGAGAAGTGTCACCATAGAGGTAGAAAAGTGTCACCATAGAGGTAGAGAAGTGTCACTATAGAGGTAGAGAAGTGTCACCATAGAGTCACCATAGAGGTAGAGAAGTGTCACCATAGAGGTAGAGAAGTGTCACCTAAGAGGTAGAGAAGTGTCACCGGTAGAGGTAGAGAAGTGTCACCGGTAGAGAAGTATCACCATAGAGTCACCATAGAGGTAGAGAAGTGTCGCCATAGAGGTAGAGAAGTGTCACCATAGAGGTAGAGAAGTGTCACCATAGAGGTAGAGAAGTGTCACCATAGAGGTAGAGAAGTGTCACCATAGAGTCACCATAGAGGTAGAGAAGTGTCACCATAGAGTCACCATAGAGCTAGAGAGGTGTCACCATAGAGGTAGAGAAGTGTCACCATAGAGTCATCATAGAGGTAGAGAAGTGTCACCATAGAGGTAGAGAAGTGTCACCATAGAGGTAGAGAGGTGTCACCATAGAGTCATCATAGAGGTAGAGAAGTGTCACTATAGAGGTAGAGAAGTGTCACCATAGAGGTAGAGAAGTGTCACCATAGAGGTAGAGAAGAGTCACCATGGAGGTAGAGAGGTGTCACCATAGAGGTAGAGAAGTGTCACCATAGAGGTAGAGAAGTGTCACCATAGAGGTAGAGAAGTGTCACCATAGAGTCACCATAGAGGTAGAGAAGTGTCACCATAGAGGTAGAGAAGTGTCACCATAGAGGTAGAGAAGAGTCACCATAGAGGTAGAGAAGTGTCACCATAGAGGTAGAGAAGTGTCACCATAGAGGTAGAGAAGAGTCACCATAGAGGTAGAGAAGTGTCACCATAGAGGTAGAGAGGAGTCATCATAGAGGTAGAGAAGTGTCACCATAGAGAAGTGTCATCATAGAGGTAGAGAAGTGTCACCATAGAGAAGTGTCATCATAGAGGTAGAGAAGTGTCACCATAGAGAGGTGTCACCATAGAGGTAGAGAAGTGTCACCATAGAGGTAGAGAAGTGTCACCATAGAGTCATCATAGAGGTAGAGAAGTGTCACCATAGAGGTAGAGAAGTGTCACCATAGAGGTAGAGAGGTGTCACCATAGAGTCATCATAGAGGTAGAGAAGTGTCACCATAGAGGTAGAGAAGTGTCACCATAGAGGTAGAGAAGTGTCACCATAGAGGTAGAGAAGAGTCACCATAGAGGTAGAGAGGTGTCACCATAGAGGTAGAGAAGTGTCACCATAGAGGTAGAGAAGTGTCACCATAGAGGTAGAGAAGTGTCACCATAGAGTCACCATAGAGGTAGAGAAGTGTCACCATAGAGGTAGAGAAGTGTCACCATAGAGGTAGAGAAGTGTCACCATAGAGGTAGAGAAGTGTCACCATAGAGGTAGAGAAGAGTCACCATAGAGGTAGAGAAGTGTCACCATAGAGGTAGAGAGGAGTCATCATAGAGGTAGAGAAGTGTCACCATAGAGGTAGAGAAGTGTCACCATAGAGGTAGAGAAGTGTCACCATAGAGTCACCATAGAGGTAGAAAAGTGTCACCATAGAGGTAGAGAAGTGTCACCATAGAGGTAGAAAAGTGTCACCATAGAGGTAGAGAAGTGTCACTATAGAGGTAGAGAAGTGTCACCATAGAGTCACCATAGAGGTAGAGAAGTGTCACCATAGAGGTAGAGAAGTGTCACCTAAGAGGTAGAGAAGTGTCACCGGTAGAGGTAGAGAAGTGTCACCGGTAGAGAAGTATCACCATAGAGTCACCATAGAGGTAGAGAAGTGTCGCCATAGAGGTAGAGAAGTGTCACCATAGAGGTAGAGAAGTGTCACCATAGAGGTAGAGAAGTGTCACCATAGAGGTAGAGAAGTGTCACCATAGAGTCACCATAGAGGTAGAGAAGTGTCACCATAGAGTCACCATAGAGCTAGAGAGGTGTCACCATAGAGGTAGAGAAGTGTCACCATAGAGTCATCATAGAGGTAGAGAAGTGTCACCATAGAGGTAGAGAAGTGTCACCATAGAGGTAGAGAGGTGTCACCATAGAGTCATCATAGAGGTAGAGAAGTGTCACTATAGAGGTAGAGAAGTGTCACCATAGAGGTAGAGAAGTGTCACCATAGAGGTAGAGAAGAGTCACCATGGAGGTAGAGAGGTGTCACCATAGAGGTAGAGAAGTGTCACCATAGAGGTAGAGAAGTGTCACCATAGAGGTAGAGAAGTGTCACCATAGAGTCACCATAGAGGTAGAGAAGTGTCACCATAGAGGTAGAGAAGTGTCACCATAGAGGTAGAGAAGAGTCACCATAGAGGTAGAGAAGTGTCACCATAGAGGTAGAGAAGTGTCACCATAGAGTCACCATAGAGGTAGAGAAGTGTCACCATAGAGGTAGAGAAGTGTCACCATAGAGGTAGAGAAGAGTCACCATAGAGGTAGAGAAGTGTCACCATAGAGGTAGAGAGGAGTCATCATAGAGGTAGAGAAGTGTCACCATAGAGAAGTGTCATCATAGAGGTAGAGAAGTGTCACCATAGAGAAGTGTCATCATAGAGGTAGAGAAGTGTCACCATAGAGAGGTGTCACCATAGAGGTAGAGAAGTGTCACCATAGAGGTAGAGAAGTGTCACCATAGAGTCACCATAGAGGTAGAGAAGTGTCACCATAGAGGTAGAGAAGTGTCACCATAGAACACATGAGCTTAAAAGAGGTTAGAAAAAGAAATGAGCAATGCAAGAAGAAGAAGAAGAAGAAGAGGCAGGCGGTGCTGTGAGGCATCCAGAAATAGAACGTCAACATGACTCAGTGCGTCAATGTCAGACCGCCATTTAGGACCATGCATGCATCTTGTTGAGGTGCCTAGCTGCACAGTATCATGCAGAGGGAGGCACATCTGCTCCTTGGAGCCTTCAAATAAGTTGTCATCATTTATGGGATTTGTACACCAAAGTAATACAAGTGTAAGACTATTTAAGTAATAAAAGTGTAAGACTATTTAAGTAATAAAAGTGTAAGAGTATTTAAGTAATAAAAGTGTAAGAGTATTTCATGCATTATTGTGTTCCTACTGTTCATGGTCATGGTCATGGGTGCTTTGGACAAGAGGTAGTGTTCTGTATTTTCCGGACCATAGGGCACACCGGATTATAAGGCGCACTGGCGATGAATGGTCTATTTTCCATCTTTTCCCATATATAAGGCGCACTGGATTATAAGGTGCATTAAAGGGGTCATATTATTACTATGTTTTCCTAAATGTAAAAGTCTTCCTGGTGGTCTACATAACATGTGATGGTGCTTCTTTGCTCAAAATGTTGCACAGATGATGTTTTACACATCTTCTTCAAGTCACTTTCTGACAGGTACAACTAACCTGTCTCACCACGGTTTCATCTCAGCTCACGTTCCCGATCAGTGGAAGACCTTCAGATCATCTTGAGTGTCTCCACCAAAGCCTACGAAGCTCTTGGCCTTGAGCTAAACATCAAGAAGACCAAAGTACTTTCCCAACCGGCCCCCAAAGCTTCTGAAGTCTTTGAACTTGAACCTCATTCAGATCCCAATTCAAAATTCTGGGAAATGTACAGCACTTCCCATACCTTGGAAGCCACCTCTCAGTCAATGCCAATATTGATGTGGGAGTGAAGCATCGTCTTAGCTGCGCCTTTGGACGGCTCACAAAAAGAGTATTCAAGAATAAAAGCCTTCGCACGGATATCCACATGAATGTTTATGAAGCAATAATCATCACAACACTGCTGTATGCACCAGAGACATGGACCACATATACCGTATTTTCCGCACTATAAGGCGCACCTAAAAACCACAAATTTTCTCAAAAGCTGACAGTGCGCCTTATAACCCGGTGCGCTTTATATATGGATTAATATTAAGATTCATTTTCATAAAGTTTCGGTCTCGCAACTTCGGTAAACAGCCGCCATCTTTTTTCCCGGTAGAACAGGAAGCGCTTCTTCTTCTACGCAAGCAACCGCCAAGGTAAGCACCCGCCCCCATAGAACAGGAAGCGCTTCTTCTTCTACTGTAAGCAACCACCCGCCCGCGTAGAAGAAGAAAAAGCGCGCGGATATTATCATTTCCTTTGTGCGTTTACATCTGTAAAGACCACAAAATGGCTCCTACAAAGCGACAGGGATTCGGTTCATGAAAAGACGCAATCTCTCCATCCGCACACGGATTACTATTTCACAGCAACTGATATTCCTGTGAACCGCACTGTGGATACAACGGGAGCACGTACGGTGAATATTCGCACCACAGGGAATGAGAAGTCATTCTTCACTGTGGTTCTAGCTTGCCATGCTAATGGACAGAAACTTCCACCCATGGTGATATTCAAAAGGAAGACCTTGCCAAAAGAGACCTTTCCAGCCGGCATCATCATAAAAAGCTAACTCGAAGGGATGGATGAAGAAAAGATGAGCGAGTGGTTAAGGTAAGTTTAAGTTTACGCGAAGAGGCCGGGTGGCTTTTTTCACGCAGCTCCGTCCATGTTGATATACGACTCCATGCGCGCCCACATCACGCTGGTTTTTAATATATTATTAAAGTTTGACTGACCTATCTGACTGTTTTTTTGACATTCCTTTAGCGCAGTTAGATGCGGCTTACAACACGGGGCGGCTTATAGGTGGACAAAGTTTTGAAATATGCCGTTCATTGAAGGCGCGGCTTATAACCCAGGGCGCCTTATGGTGCGGAAAATACGGTATACAAACCCCGTTTCCATATGAGTTAAGAAATTGTGTTAGATGTAAATATAAACGGAATACAATGATTTGCAAATCATTTTCAAGCCATATGGTGGTCAAGACGGCTCAGAAGATCATCGGCCGCCCTCTCCCCTCTCTGACGGACATCTACACCTCTCGCTGCCTCAACAGAGCCAGTGCCATCATCAAAGACAGCACCCACCCTGGCTCTGACCTGTTCCACCTGCTGCCCTCTGGGAAGCGCTACAGGTGCATTAAAACCAAAACAAACAGGCTAAAGAACAGCTTCTTCCCCAGGGCCATAACCATCCTGAACGGACTGCCCCATTGTCCCTCATAACTGCCTTCTCTTCGGTGCAATAACCCATTCCACCAACCACCCTGTTTTTGTTTTGTTTTTTCATGTATATATTCATTTCACACCATATTCATTGCACTTCTACATTTTTTAAATTTTGATATATTTGCACATTGTTTTTCTAGCATGCACACATCGCACTGTATGGAATGGCCTCAATCTCGTTACCTTGCGTAATGACAATAAAGATGATTCTGATTCTGATTCTGATATTCAGTTGAATATGCTTCAAAGACAACATATTTGATGTTCAAACTGATAAACATTTTTTATTTTGCAAATAATCATTAACTTAGAATTTGATGGCAGCAACACGTGACAAAGAAGTTGGGAAAGGTGGCAATAAATACTGATAAAGTTGAGGAATGCTCATCAAACACTTATTTGGAACATCCCACAGGTGAACAGGCAAATTGGGAACAGGTGGGTGCCATGATTGGGTATAAAAGTAGATTCCATGAAATGCTCAGTCATTCACAAACAAGGATGGGGCGAGGGTCACCACTTTGTCAACAAATGCGTGAGCAAATTGTTGAACAGTTTAAGAAAAACCTTTCTCAAGCAGCTATTGCAAGGAATTTAGGGATTTCACCATCTACGCTCCGTAATATCATCAAAGGGTTCAGAGAATCTGGAGAAATCACTGCACGTAAGCAGCTAAGCCCGTGACCTTCCATCCCTCAGGCTGTACTGCATCAACAAGCGACATCAGTGTGTAAAGGATATCACCACATGGGCTCAGGAACACTTCAGAAACCCACTGTCAGTAAATACAGTTGGTCGCTACATCTGTAAGTGCAAGTTAAAACTCTCCTATGCAAGGCGAAAACCGTTTATCAACAACACCCAGAAACGCCGTCGGCTTGGCTGGGCCTGATCTCATCTAAGATGGACTGATACAAAGTGGAAAAGTGTTCTGTGGTCTGACGAGTCCACATTTCAAATTGTATTTGGAAACTGTGGACGTCGTGTCCTCCGGACCAAAGAGGAAAAGAACCATCCGGATTGTTATAGGCGCAAAGTGTAAAAGGCAGCATCTGTGATGGTATGGGGGTGTATTAGTGCCCAAGACATGGGTAACTTACACATCTGTGAAGGCACCATTAATGCTGAAAGGTACATACAGGTTTTGGAGCAACATATGTTGCCATCCAAGCAACGTTACCATGGACGCCCCTGCTTATTTCAGCAAGACAATGCCAAGCCACGTGTTACATCAACGTGGCTTCATAGTAAAAGAGTGCGGGTACTAGACTGGCCTGCCTGTAGTCCAGACCTGTCTCCCATTGAAAATGTGTGGCGCATTATGAAGCCTAAAATAGCAGAAGGGAAGGTTGAACAACTTAAGCTGTACATCAAGCAAGAATGGGAAAGAATTCCACCTGAGAAGCTTCAAAAATGTGTCTCCTCAGTTCCCAAACCTTTACTGAGTGTTGTTAAAAGGAAAGGCCATGTAACACAGTGGTGAACATGCCCTTTCCCAACTACTTTGTCACGTGTTGCAGCCATGAAATTCTAAGTTAATTATTATTTGCAAAAAATAAAAAATAAAGTTTATGAGTTTGAACATCAAATATGTTGTCTTTGTAGTGCATTCAATTGAATATGGCTTGAAAAGGATTTGCAAATCATTGTATTCCGTTTATATTTACATCTAACACAATTTCCCAACTCATATGGAAACAGGGTTTGTAGACATATAGACACATAGACATATAGACATATAGACATATATACATATATACATATAGACACCACCTGCAAAGTCTTGAGATGTAGTGCCAACGCTGTCTATGCAAGATGTTAGGCATGAGTGTGTGAGACAAACAAACAAACAAACACATCCAGTATCAGCGTCTTGGAGCAAGTCAATTGAAGGACTATTAAGTCGTGCTTGTTAAAAATCAGCTAGATTTATTACTCGTGTCTAATCCCCGACAACGCTTTGACTCTCAGTTGCAACTTGCTGAACAAACACAGGAAGACCAATGCAAACAATATAAAGACAACCTGAAGTGCAATCTCAAGAAATGCGTCACTGGTGTAGACCACTGGGAACATCTAGCATCCGATGGCACAGTCTGGAGGCGTTTAGTTGCCCTCGGCACCAGCCATCACAAAGTAAGTCTACGTCAGGACACCATCAGGAGAAGACAGCAAACAAAAGGTGTGTGAGAGCAGAGCCAGCTCCTTTCCTCCATCAGGAATTACTGAATGCCCAGTCTGACATATATATATATATATTTAAAATGTATCACATGTATATACTGCATATGTACACCTGTATTTGCCTTTTATTGTGGCAGCCTAAGGCTCACCCGTGCAATAATCCTGCTGTTTAATCAGCATCTTGATATGTCACACCTGGGAGGTGGGATGGATTATCTTGGCCAATAAGAAATGCTCACTAACACAGATTAAGACAGATTTGTGAACAATATATGAGAGGAATATGGATTTTTAGCTCTTTGCCTTCAAAAACAAAAGTGTTGTGTTTATATTTTTGTTCAGTGTATTTATGTTGAACCATAGTAGTCACTACCAATACCTAAAGAAGAAATGTTTACTAACACACATTTACACAGATTTGTGAACGATATTTTAGAGGAATATGTACCTGTACCACCCTGCTGCCTATATATATATACAGTATATATATATATATATATATATATATGTATATGTATATTTTGACGGAGCAGAAACGTGTGAACTCGTTGGGAGTTTCCTCCTCTCCCAGCTCGCTAGCCTCAATCTGAACCTTGGTATTTACCGTGATGACGGACTGGCAGTGTGTCGCGTCTCGCCAAGGAGCAGCGAGAATACCAAGAAGCGCATATGCCAAATTTTCAAAGAGAACGGCCTACGGATCACGATTGAAGCCAACAAGCAAACCGTCAACTTCCTTGACGTCACTTTCAACCTGAGAAATAACAGCTACCAACCATTCACGAAACCCAACACAACACTCCAATACGTGCACCATGACAGCAACCACCCACCCACCACCACGAAAAGAATACCTACCGGAATTAATAAAAGGCTATCGATGCTGTCATCTAGCAAAGCTGAATTTGACCAAGCAATCCCCCCGTACCAAAAAGCCCTTGATGAAAGCGGATACAATTTCACCCTCACCTATGAACCCACGCCAGGAAACCAACCAAAAAAGAACAGAAAACGAAACAACATCATCTGGTACAACCCCCCATACAGCAAAAACGTCTCAACTAACATTGGCCACAAATTCCTCAATCTGATTGACAAACACTTTCCCAAAGGCAACACCCTAAGAAAAGTATTCAACAAGAACAACATTAAATTGAGCTACAGCTGTATGAACAATATACGACAAATTATCTCAAACCACAACAAAACAATTGAAAATGAGCCGTCGGCCCCCGGACAGAGTGACCCCAAAACCAACAAAGGCTGCAACTGCCGCAAGAAACTTGATTGCCCTCTCAACGGGGGGTGCTTACAAACATCAGTTGTTTACCAATCTAAGGTAACACGCAAGGACATTAACACATCCGACACATATGTAGGATTAACCGAGGGAGAGTTTAAAACCAGATGGAACAATCACAAGGCTTCTTTCAGGAACCAAAACCTGCGGAATACCACAGAACTCAGCAAACACATTTGGGACCTCAAAGACAATAATGTTGAATATTCAATAACATGGCAAATTCTTGCATCCAGCACACCTTACAATAGTGGTAATAAAAGATGCAACCTATGCTTGAAAGAGAAACTGTTTATTATATACCGTCCAGACCTGTCATCCCTCAACAAGCGCAGCGAAATTGTATCAGCATGCCGCCACAGACGGAAACACCTCCTAGGTAACACATGAGCCAATCACCACGCCCCTAGGCCAGCCTGTACCCACCCACTCTGTGCCCTATATAAACCATGGTATGTGAATGCTCCCATTAAAATCTCCTGATGATTGAGGGAACCCCCTCATGAAACAGGCCTGTAGAGATGAAGTAGTCTTGTGATTTTTTTCCCCACACATACATATATATGTATATATATATATATATATATATATATATATATATATATATATATATATATATATATATATATATAGAGTTATGAACTTAACAAAAAAATGTGAATTAACTGAAAACATGTTTCGTATTCTACTTTCTTCAAAATAGCCACCCTTTGCTCTGATTACTGCTTTGCACACTCTTGGCATTCTCTCCATGAGCTTAGTTCAATCAATCAATCAATCAATGTTTATTTCTACGGCCCTAAATCACAAGTGTCTCAAAGGGCTGCACAAGCCTCAACGACATCCTCGGTTCGGATCCCACATCAGGGCAAGGAAAAACTCAACCCAGTGGGATGACAATGAACTTGGAGAGGACCACAGATGTGGGTGACCCCCCCTCTAGGGCGACCGATGCAATGGACGTCAAGTGGATCTAGCATAATATTGTGAAAGTCAAATCCATAGTGGATCTAACATAATAGTGTGAGAGTCCAGTCCATAGTGGAACTAATATAATAGTGAGAGTTCAGTCCATAGTGGATCTAACATAATAGTGTGAGAGTCCAGTCCATAGTGGATCCAACATAATAGTGTGAGAGTCCAGTCCATAGTGGATCTAACATAATAGTGAGAGTCCAGTCCATAGTGGAACTAACATAATAGTGTGAAAGTCCAGTCCATAGTGGATCTAACATAATAGTGAGAGTCCAGTCCATAGTGGATCTAACATAATAGTGTGAGAGTCCAGTCCATAGTGGATCTAACATAATAGTGTGAGAGTCCAGTCCATAGTGGATCTAACATAATAGTGTGAGAGTCCAGTCCATAGTGGATCTAACATAATAGTGTGAGAGTCCAGTCCATAGTGGATCTAACATAATAGTGTGAGAGTCCAGTCCATAGTGGATTTAACATAATAGTGAGAGTCCAGTCCATAGCGGATCTTACATAATAGTGAGAGTCCAGTCCATAGTGGATCTAACATAATAGTGTGAGAGTCCAGTCCATAGTGGATCTAACATAATAGTGAGAGTCCAGTCCATAGTGGATCTAACATAATAGTGTGAGAGTCCAGTCCATAGTGGATCTAACATAATAGTGTGAGAGTCCAGTCCACAGTGGATCTAACATAATAGTGTGAGAGTCCAGTCCACAGTGGATCTAACATAATAGTGAGAGTCCAGTCCATAGTGGATCTAACATAATAGTGTGAGAGTCCAGTCCATAGTGGATCTAACATAATAGTGAGAGTCCAGTCCATAGTGGATCTAACATAATAGTGTGAGAGTCCAGTCCATAGTGGATCTAACATAATAGTGAGAGAGTCCAGTCCATAGTGGATCTAACATAATAGTGTGAGAGTCCAGTCCATAGTGGATCTAACATAATAGTGTTAATTTCAACAATTTCAATGTAAAGGTGTGCAAAGTAGTGTACATGTAATATTGTAATACCACACCACGACCACTATTGTTACATTTGTACCTCCTCCACAGTCTCATCTTGTGTTTATTAAAGAGGAAGACACCGGGGAAGGGATGAAGACTCAACATGAGGGAAATCCGCTCTGTATTATTCATAAGCCACTTGAATGTCTGCCAGCCAAAAAGTCCCCTCAGTGAAAATGACTTGAGTCTCCGTATTAATGATCAGTTATTAGCACACATGTTGTGAGCGTGCAATGTAGGCCATGAATATAGATGTAGCATTGTGTGTAATAGCTTGTAATACTCCTGCTCCGTCTAAACCTCCCACGCTGCAAAGAGAGGATCTTTTCTGCACTGCTTTACAATTTCTAATAAAAAGGAACATTCATAAATTTCCCCTCTCTGCCGTCCTGTTGTTCTTTCAGAGAAGCGGCCAACAAAGCGTGCGGTATCATCCAACACCTACACCACCTTTATCATCCAACACCTACACCACCTGTATCATCCAACACCTACACCACCTGTATCATCCAACACCTACACCACCTGTATCATCCAACACCTACACCACCTTTATCATCCAACACCTACACCACCTGTATCATCCAACACCTACACCACCTGTATCATCCAACACCTACACCACCTGTATCATCCAACACCTACACCACCTGTATCATCCAACACCTACACCACCTGTATCATCCAACACCTACACCACCTGTATCATCCAACACCTACACCACCTGTATCATCCAACACCTACACCACCTGTATCATCCAACACCTACACCACCTTTATCATCCAACACCTACACCACCTGCATCATCCAACACCTACACCACCTTTATCATCCAACACCTACACCACCTGTATCATCCAACACCTACACCACCTGTATCATCCAACACCTACACCACCTGTATCATCCAACACCTACACCACCTTTATCATCCAACACCTACACCACCTGCATCATCCAACACCTACACCACCTGTATCATCCAACACCTACACCACCTGTATCATCCAACACCTACACCACCTTTATCATCCAACACCTACACCACCTGCATCATCCAACACCTACACCACCTGCATCATCCAACACCTACACCACCTTCATCATCCAACACCTACACCACCTGTATCATCCAACAGCTACACCACCTTTATCATCCAACACCTACACCACCTGCATCATCCAACACCTACACCACCTGTATCATCCAACACCTACACCACCTGTATCATCCAACACCTACACCACCTGTATCATCCAACACCTACACCACCTGTATCATCCAACACCTACACCACCTGTATCATCCAACACCTACACCACCTGCATCATCCAACACCTACACCACCTGTATCATCCAACACCTACACCACCTGTATCATCCAACACCTACACCACCTGTATCATCCAACACCTACACCACCTGTATCATCCAACACCTACACCACCTTTATCATCCAACACCTACACCACCTGCATCATCCAACACCTACACCACCTTTATCATCCAACACCTACACCACCTGCATCATCCAACACCTACACCACCTGCATCATCCAACACCTACACCACCTTCATCATCCAACACCTACACCACCTGTATCATCCAACAGCTACACCACCTTTATCATCCAACACCTACACCACCTGCATCATCCAACACCTACACCACCTGTATCATCCAACACCTACACCACCTGTATCATCCAACACCTACACCACCTGTATCATCCAACACCTACACCACCTGTATCATCCAACACCTACACCACCTGTATCATCCAACACCTACACCACCTGCATCATCCAACACCTACACCACCTGCATCATCCAACACCTACACCACCTGCATCATCCAACACCTACACCACCTGTATCATCCAACACCTACACCACCTGTATCATCCAACACCTACACCACCTGTATCATCCAACACCTACACCACCTGTATCATCCAACACCTACACCACCTGTATCATCCAACACCTACACCACCTGCATCATCCAACACCTACACCACCTGTATCATCCAACACCTACACCACCTGTATCATCCAACACCTACACCACCTGTATCATCCAACACCTACACCACCTGTATCATCCAACACCTACACCACCTTAATCATCCAACACCCACACCACCTTAATCATCCAACACATACACCACCTGTATCATCCAACACCTACACCACCTGTATCATCCAACACCTACACCACCTGTATCATCCAACACCTACACCACCTGTGTCATCCAACACCTACACCACCTGTATCATTCAACACGTACACCACCTGTATCATCCAACACCTACACCACCTGTATCATCCAACACCTACACCACCTGTATCATCCAACACCTACACCACCTGTATCATCCAACACCTACACCACCTTGCTGTAATGGTATGAGGGCTGCACAGGGTTACTCACATGAACACATTGAATGGTGGTGTGAGCAAGGTGGTGAGTGGTGTGTGTTGGAATAATTGTTTGTAAGTTATCACAAAAGAAACGTTGTATTATGAATGCTGTCTTTCGAGGCCTAACAAGAGGAAGAAGGCTCGTGAAACGCCACTGTGATTTCAACACGGACAGATGGCAGGATCTGCTCAACTTCCAGAGGAACTCTCTTTGAAGTGTTAAACGAACTCTCTCTGAAGTATTTCACAAACTCTCTTCCAACTGTTTGGCGACCGAGGTCAATGCTGTTTACGACCCGCTGCCCTCTTGAAGTCGCTGTGGTCAGGAGACGGGAGGGGTTATCCATTGTCCTCCAACACCTGCCCCAGCTGGATCCAGGAAGAGCCCAAGCCCGAGAAATCCTCTTCTTGGACTTCAATGAGACCGAAAACAATGACTGTTTTACATACTTCCCATTCCTGCTGTGACATGTGTTGGTGCGTGAACATTGAACATCTGAATAAATGAGGAGACGAAAACCTTCTTGGTCAGAGCGTGGTGCAGGACTGTACAGAGAGTGCAGTGGCCATGTCTCTCCAGAATATTGAGTCCAAATTGAATTCTGTCTCTGTTTGATTCCTTGCCTTTTGTCTTGTTTAATAGATGTCCTCAGTGTTTGAACGTGACAGTGTGTGTAGACCTAATAGCGGGTGCTGGTCCAGCCTGAAAAGACAACACTCAATGAGGAATTTGGCATTTGTGATGAAGTAGGACTGTGGGACTACATCCTGCATTGACGGCTGCCTCCCTCTGGGTTGTGGAGCTGCCCACCCACACCCACACACCCACACACTCACTCACTCCAGCAGCCTGCAGCCATGCCAGCATATATGCTAGACCTCCATAATCCAATAAATGGTGCTTCCTGTGCTAAACCCAGTCAAGTTAGGCACACTGCAAGAGTCCATTGAGAGTACAGTTCTTAAGCCTCGCTTGCAGGAGTGGGAGGCAAACAGTTTTTTTTCCCTGATTGGAAATAAACCCCACAACCTTCTGATCTCTGCTCTCTAATCCCGTGATATACCATCACTGCCTCACCCACCAGGGAACTGAGATATGATGATGTGTGATGAGGACATCTTGAAGACAGACGAGACAACTGAAGACAAATATGTATTTCATTTGTTTCATGAAGGAGCTCGTGAAGTGAAATACTTCTATCTCAAATCGGGGAGTTAAAATTCTATAACAGTTCTGGGTCCCCCAAAACACCACAATTGTAACACGTTACATGCTTTTAAATAAGATATACAACTATACTGTAAACAATTACCAGGTTTTCAAAGCATTGAACAGTATTTCTTCACAGTATCAATCAATCAATCAAAGTTGACTGCAAGCTAATCGATGCTAACATGCTATTTAGGCTAACTGTGTGTACATATTGCATCATTATGCCTCGTTTGTAGTTATATTTGCCTTAATTTAATTTCCTTTACTTTATTTATATGTGCATGTCTCATGACACATTATCTGTATGTAATATTGGCTGCATTTCTCATAGTTGTTTGTGTGCCATGTTGTTCCAGACCACAGCAAACATTACCCAGCTTGCAAAGATTGTAATAAATCCATTAGAAGAAGACAGCCTGACGTTTCCTTTAACTTGGACACACACATCTATACCTTTAACTTGGACACACACATCTATACCTTTAACTTGGACACACACATCTATACCTTTAACTTGGACACACACATCTATACCTTTAACTTAGACACACACATCTATACCTTTAACTTGGACACACACATCTATACCTTTAACTTGGACACACACATCTATACCTTTGGCCATTCTGAGCCAGTCATTTCCAGAAGTTATCTCATCCTGTGAGAAGCATCAATTTTACTAATGGTTTTAATGTTGCAAAAAAGTGTAGAATAAATTCTAAAATACAACATTCTGTCAAAGAAGATTTGCGTCAGCCTTTGATAGTAGGCTAATATAATTAATATAGACACTTACATCATGTGTTGTCTTCATTTTAACACTTATATAAAATGTTTTGGTCCAATATGGCTCTTTCAACATTTTGGGTTGCCGACCCCTGACTTAGACACTTATCACATCTTCTCACTGTATAATTATACTTACATATTATTATTGACCTTATTAACTCCTGCCTTTACATGGACTCTATCTGAGCATCCCCTGCTCTACTCAGTATTATCCAGTATGCCTGAGGCCAACCGGCTTACAAGTCAAACAATTGTGCTTTTATTTATCATCTAAATTATGAACCTGTGTGTGTGTGTGTGTGTGTGTGTGTGTGTGTGTGCGTATTGTGCTCTGTTTATGTGTCGTCTTTCACCTTATTACCAAGGCCTGTTTATGCAAGTACGGTAGCTTTTTTCAAAAGAAGCTTCTGCATTCAGACAGCAACGCACCGTCTTATCTAAAAATGCATATTTAATATTTTACTCTGCGTATATATTTGGGTCAGCAATTTGACAGTAAAGTGTCTCCTTTTGTTGACACACACACACACACACACACACACACACACACACACACACACACACACACACACAAAACACTCTCAGCCTGCTTGGCTTTGCCATTCATAATGCTACCGTTTTCAAAATGCCGTTGTCATGACAACAAGGAGCCAAAACAAAATGTTTAGTTACAGCCAATCACTTTTGGTCCTATATTTCAAAACTGGCTTAACATGTTATACAGGTGAAACTAAAAACAATAGAATGAGGTGTACTGTAAAAGTTCACTCATGTCTGCAATTTTAAATTCAAAAGTGAAACTAATAAGTGATAGAAAGTCACATGCAAAGTGTCATGACTTGGTCCTGGGGTTTAGTTTTTCTAGAAGGCAACGGAAAGTTGGCTCGGGCTTGGCTTGGACTAAAGTTGCAGCATGAAAGATGAACATGAAAAAACAAGTGTCAGGAATGTGAAGAGCAAAAATGCGGGATGTCGCCAGAAAGACAAACTGAAAACAATGAACTTAAATACTACAGACATGATTAACGGAAACAGGTGCGTGACTCAAAACGTGAAAGAGGTGCGTGACGTGACAGGTGAAAACTAATGGGTTGCTATGGTGACAAACATGAGTGCACAATGAGTCCAAACGTGGAACAGGTGAAACTAATGGGGTAATCATGGAAACAAGACAAGGGAGTGAAAAGCCAGAAACTAAAGAGTCCAATAACTAAACAAAACAAAACATGACTAATACAAAACATGGTCACACAGACATGACACAAAGTGAAATATGTCAAGCCTTGTTTTGTTATCATTTTGATGATCACCGCTTACAGTTTTCGAGGTTTTCGTAAAAGACGTAAGACATAATCATCAAAATTCAATCAAACTTGACTTGAAATATCTTAATTTGCATGTTTTGAGTCTAGGTCATATGTTGGTTTCACCTTGTAAATCGGATTACTGGAATAAACAGACCTTTTTTTGGAGTTTACACTGTCCTATGAAAAGGATTAAATAAACTCTGCTTCTTCCTACTCCTTTTTGGACGTGCTGTAATGAAACGACTGGAACTGTGATGCAGAACATTGCATGGTGTGCATGTTCCACATCAACTGAAACTGAACGGAACACTTGCACAATTCAAAATGTCCGCAAAGGAACATAAAAAAGCAGAGCTTATTTAATCCCAACCTTTGACCGTGTCTCCATTATTACTGATATTTTTTGCCATTTTTGTAATGTTAGCATTTTTGTAACAGGGAGAGAAAATAATAGCGACGGTGTCATGTCTGTGTAATCATGTTTTGTTTTAAGTCATGTTTTGTTTAGTTATAGGACTCTTTAGTTTCTAGCTTTTCACTCCCTTGTCTTGTTTCCATGATTACCCCATTAGTTTCACCTGTTCCACGTTTGGACTCATTGTGCACTCTTGATTGTCACCATAGCAACCCATTAGTTTTCACCTGTCACGTCACGCACCTGTTTCACGTTTTGAGTCACGCACCTGTTTTCGTTAATCATGTCTGTAGTATTTAAGTTCAGTGTTTTCAGTTTGTCTTTCTGGTGACATCTCCATATTTATGCTTCTGCACACTCTCCACACGCTTATGATCATTGCTGCTCTTTTTTCATGCCGGTTCCATGCCAAGTAAGTTTTTGTTTATTAAGCCACAGTTAGTGTTTTTTGTTGTTCATAGTTTTTGCCTTTGTGCAAGTGTTTGGTTTCATAGTTTGTTCTCCGCCATTGTGCGCGCCTTTTGTTTACTTCCTTGTTTTGTATTTATAGTCTTTAAATAAAAAATTTATCTTAATTCCCGTCTTGCCCGAGCCAACTTTCCGTTGCATTCCGGAAAAGCAAACACCCAAGACCAAGTCATGACAGACGGTGAGCAACGAATAGATGGCACGAGCAGTGAGAGAAACAAGTGCAGGAAAATATAAGTCAAAAAGTTGGAACTACATAAAACAACTAAATAAAAATACTAAGAGAACATGAATAAATAGAAACATAAATGCAGAATATACTGTAGATCAAGCAATAATTATAAATTAATGTAATGAGGATTCATGATCATTTCTTAAAGTGGTTCATTTTAGTACAGACCTAGTGTTGTCCTGATGCCAATATTTTGGTACTGGTACCAACATTATTTCGTTACTTTTCGGTACTTTTTGATACTTTTCGTAACAAAGGGGACCACAAAAAATGGCATTATTGGCTTTATTTTAACCAAAAATCTTAGGGTACATGAAACATATGTTTATTATTGCTTAAATAAAATGTTGAACATACTAGACAACTTGTCTTTTAGTAGTAAGTAAACAAACAAAGACTCCTAATTAGTCTATGCAGTAACATATTGTGTCATTTATACACCTATTATTTTCTACACATTATGAGGGACAAACTGTAAAAATTGATTATTAATCTACTTGTTCATTTACTGTTAATATTGTCATGACTTGGTCCTGGGTGTTTGCTTTTCCGGGATGCAACGGAAAGTTGGCTCGGACGAGACGGGAATGAAGGTACATGATTTATTAATATATCAAAAAAAAGTACAAACGAAAAGCGCGCACAGTGGCGGAGAATAAACTATGAAACCAAAAGACTATAGCAAAAAAAAGTACAAATGAAAAGCACGCACAATGGCGGAGAACAAACTATGAAACCAAAAAGACTATAAACATGGAACAAAAACTTACTTGGCTTGGACAAAAATAGTTGCATGAAGAATGGACATGGAAAGAATGTGAAGAGCATAAATGTGGTGAGGTCGTCAGAAAGACAAACTGAAAAACACTGAACTTAAATACTACAGACATGATTAACGAAAACAGGTGCGTGACTCAAGACGTGGAACAGGTGCGTGACGTGACAGGTGAAAACTAATGGGTTGCTATGGTGACAATCAAGAGTGCACAATGAGTCCAAACGTGGAACAGGTGAAACTAATGGGGTAATCATGGAAACAAGACAAGGGAGTGAAAAGACAGAAACTAAAGAGTCCTATAACTAAACAAAACATGACTTAAAACAAAACATGATTACACAGACATGACAAATATCTGCTTACTTTCTGTTTTAACATGTTCTATCTACACTTCTGTTCAAATGTAATAATCACTTATTCTTCTCTTGTTTGATACTTGACATTAGTTTTGGATGATACCACACATTTAGGTATGGATGTGATACCAAGTAGTTACAGGATCATACATTGGTCATATTCAAAGTCCTCATGTGTCCAGGGACATATTTACTGACTTTATAAACATAATATAGATTTTAAAAAAAAACGAAAGAAGATGTTGTGATGCCAAAAAAAAATCAACGTAATCATAGTAGTATCGATTACATACGCTCCTGTACTTGGTATCATTACAGTGGATGTTAGGTGTAGATCCACCAATGGCGTTTATTTACATTACTGGTACTTTTAAGAGGTGTTATAGTACTGAATATGATTGATTAGAATGGCGGTACTATACTAATAGTGGTATACCATACAACCCTACACAGACCATTATTTCAGTTCCTCGCTCAGTCTTAGTTTGCTTAGTTCCAGCATGTGCTCTCTCTATACAGCATGTGACCTACTTTTACATTTTAGGTTATTTTTTGTTGCAGATTTCAATGATGTCAGCTGCAGTTACTAATATCCTGTGAACCCCAGGAAGGCTACCGGACAAGACGGAGTACCTGGAAAGGTGCTCAGGACGTGCGCCCACCAGCTCGCTCCCCCCCTCACCAGGATCTTCAACCTCTCCCTGGCTCAGGCAGTCATCCCATCCTGCCTGAAGTCATCTACAATAATCCCGGTGCCGAAGAAGTCTCCCATCACCAGCCTGAATGATTACCGACCAGTGGCCCTCACTCCGGTAATCATGAAGTGCTTCGAGCGACTTGTTCTCCAGCACATCAAGGACCATATCCCTCCAGACTTCGACCCCCACCAGTTCGCATACCGGGCGAACAGGTCCACAGAGGACGCCATCGCTGTTGCTCTCCACTCTGCTCTGAACCACCTGGAGCAGCAGCAGAGCTACGTCCGGATGCTCTCTGTGGACTATAGCTCTGCCTTCAATACAATAATCCCGGACAGACTCTGCAATAAACTGGACACTCTTGGCCTCCCCCCTCTCACAAACGCCTGGATAAGGGACTTCCTAACGGACCGACCCCAGAATGTGAGACTTGGCCCGCACCTCTCATCCTCCCGCACGCTGAGCATCGGCTCCCCACAGGGCTGTGTGCTGAGCCCCCTCCTCTACTGCCTCTACACCCATGACTGCAGTCCGGCCCACAGTGACAACCTTACCGTCAAGTTCGCCGACGATACCACAGTGGTCGGGCTCATCTCGCCTACAGAGAGGAGGTCCTGAAGCTGACGGCCTGGTCTTCGGAGAACAATCTCGCTCTCAACACCAGCAAGACCAGAGAGATCATCGTCGACTTCAGGAGGAGCAGCACCGACCCTGCCCCCCTCTACATCAACGGCGAGCGTGTAGAGAGGGTCCACACCTTCAGGTACCTTGGAGTCCACATCTCTAATGACTTCTCCTGGACAGTCAACACCACATCAATCATCAAGAAGGCTCAGCAGCAGCTACACTTCCTTAGAGTCCTCGGGAAGTACAACCTGAAGCCTGACCTGCTGCTGACCTTCTACCGCTCGTCCATCGAGAGCCTGCTGACCTACTGTATTACGGTATGGTACGGCAGCTGCACTGCAGCAGACAGGGAGAGGCTGCAAAGAGTGGTCAAGACGGCTCAGAAGATCATCGGCCGCCCTCTCCCCTCTCTGACGGACATCTACACCTCCCGCTGCCTCAACAGAGCCAGTGCCATCATCAAGGACAGCACCCACCCTGGCTCTGACCTGTTCCACCTGCTGCCCTCTGGGAAGCGCTACAGGTGCATTAAAACCAAAACAAACAGGCTAAAGAACAGCTTCTTCCCCAGGGCCATAACCATCCTGAACGGACTGCCCCATTGTCCCTCATAACTGCCTTCTCTTCGGTGCAATAACCCATTCCACCAACCACCCTGTTTTGTTTTGTTTTTTCATGTATATATTCATTTCACACCATATTCATTGCACTTCTACATTTTTTATATTTTTATATATTTGCACATTGTTTTTCTAGCATGCACACATCGCACTGTATGGAATGGCCTCAATCTCGTTACCTTGCGTAATGACAATAAAGCTGATTCTGATTCTGATTCTGATGTTATTTTACTTTATTGTCATGCACTCAAAATGTTTTCTACTCTTCTTCTTTCCAGCACAGCAGCTGAGATGTTTCTACTCCATTTCTCTTTCAAACAAGGCCTCATTCTCATTGACTTTCAGAAACTGCTCGTCCTCATCAGGGTTACGGGGGTGGGGGAGGCGGGGCTTACACTGGACAGGTCACCTGACATTCACAGGAACAACCATTCACTTTCACATTCACAGCTATGGGCAATTTAGACAACCCAATTAGCCAAGCATATTTTTGGAAGGTGGGAGGAAGACAGAGTACCCACACACGGGGAGAGCATGACAAGATTTGACTGCGAGGCAGACGTACTCACCACTAGACCGCCGTGCTGCCTCAACTTTGAATGAGAAACCACAAACTTAAAGCAACCACAGCCTGGATGCTAAATTGCTGTGAAAAATCTTTTAAAGTAGAACGGCGTTGTCTGGCTACCTTTTTACAAGCACAGCAATCACATTTCACTTTTCATTGTAAACATATTTCTCTGCTAATGGAATATTCTCTATGAATTATTGACAAGGCAAACTTTAATGATCATACTATCACACAGAGACCTTTTTAAACATTCCCATTTGTGTTGACTCCTTAATGTAAATATAACTAGCACTGCACCTTCAGGCCCCTTCTACACTAAACCGGCTAAGATTCCATCCATCCATCCATCTTCTTCCGCTTATCCGAGGTCGGGTCGCGGGGGCAGCAGCCTAAGCAGGGAAGCCCAGACTTCCCTCTCCCCAGCCACTTGGTCCAGCTCCTCCCGGGGGATCCCGAGGCGTTCCCAGGCCAGCCGGGAGACATAGTCTTCCCAGCGTGTCCTGGGTCTTCCCCGTGGCCTCCTACCGGTCGGACGTGCCCGAAACACCTTCCTAGGGAGGCGTTCGGGTGGCATCCTGACCAGATGCCCGAACCACCTCATCTGGCTCCTCTCCATGTGGAGGAGCAGCGGCTTTACTTTGAGCTCCCCCCGGATGACAGAGCTTCTCACCCTATCTCTAAGGGAGAGCCCTGCCACCCGGCGGAGGAAACTCATTTGGGCCGCTTGTACCCGTGATCTTGTCCTTTCGGTCATAACCCAAAGCTCATGACCATAGGTGAGGATGGGAACGTAGATCGACCGGTAAATTGAGAGCTTTGCCTTCCGGCTCAGCTCCTTCTTCACCACAACGGATCGATACAGCGTCCGCATTACTGAAGACGCCGCACCGATCCGCCTGTCCATCTCACCATCCACTCTTCCCTCACTCGTGAACAAGACTCCCAGGTACTTGAACTCCTCCACCTCCGATTTCGGGGGGTGGGGTGGGCGTGGTCGGGGGTGGGGATCGGGGCGTGGTTATGGGTGGGGGCGGGGTTAGGGGCGTGGTTAAGAGGGGAGGAGTATATTTACAGCTAGAATTCACCAAGTCAAGTATTTCATATATATATAAGTCAAGTATTTCATATATATATATATATATATAAGAAATACTTGACTTTCAGTGAATTCTAGCTATATACTGTATATATTAGAGATGCGCGGATAGGCAATTATTTCATCCGCAACCGCATCAGAAAGTCGTCAACCATCCGCAATCCACCCGATCTAACATTTGATCAGAACCGCATCCGCTCGCCATCCGCCCGCACCCGCCCGTTGTTATATATCTAATATAGACGATGCAAGGCATTAGTGAGGTTATAAAGCTTTTGCCTGTTAAAGAAAGGAGACTGATCCAATGCAGCACAGACATTCGCGTGCCACGCTGTCACGACCCAGACGCACACCAGTGCGCAATCATATGGGAGCCGCGCTGAGCGCACCTCCAAGCGCGTCTCGCTGCCGGCGACGGCCGGGTATATGGGCCCGACGCTCCAGCGCCATCCATTTTCAGGGCTAGTTGATTCGGCAGGTGGGTTGTTACACACTCCTTAGCGGGTTCCAACTTCCATGGCCACCGTCCTAGCTGCTGTCTATATCAACCAGGGTGAGCCCCACCCCTTTCGTGAGCGCACTGCGCGCGGAGTGACCCCTGTTACGCGCCCCCGGCAACAGGGGTGGCGGGCAGGTAAGCTGCGCGGGCGGAGCGCGCGGAGTGACCCCTGTTACGAGCCCCCGGCCACGGGGGTGGCGGGCAGGTAAGCTGCTTACCTGCTGCGCGTGACGCCGGCCGCGGCGAAGGCGGACGAGGCGGGGTGTCGGTGAGGTGGGCGCGGTGGTGACCCTGGACGTGCGTCGGGCCCTTCTCGCGGATCGCCTCAGCTACGGCTCCCGGTGGGGCCCTCTCGGGGGAAGGGGCCTCGGTCCCGGACCCCGGCGAGGCGTCCCTTCTCCGCTCCGTAAAAGTGTCCATCTCTTTTTTTTTTTTTCTTCTGTTGTGGCATATGCTGCAGGTGCCTGCTCGTTTTTCGTATGTGGCTAACAACATTTAACTATGTATATATATTTCCCAATTGGTTTAACTGCCACCCGCCTGAATCTATTTAAAATCTAATTGTTCTTTATTTCAACCACCCGACCCGACCCGACCCGCGGATAAAATCTAATTTTTTTTAATTTCATCCGCCCGATCCGCGGATAATCCGCGGACTCCGCGGTTGTGCCCGCAAACCGCGCATCTCTAGTGTGTATATATATATATATATATATATATATATATATATATATATATATATATATATATATATATATATATATATATATATATTTATATATAGTTTATTATATACCGTATATATATGTATATATAAATAAAATAAATACTTGAATTTCAGTGTTCATTTATTTACACATATACACACACATAACACTCATCTACTCATTGTTGAGTTAGGGGTTGAATTGTCCATCCTTGGTCTATTCTCTGTCACTATTTTTCCAACCATGCTGAACACCCTCTCTGATGATGCATTGCTGTGTGGCACGCACAAAAGTGCTTTCATCAAATGCACTAGAGTCTGGAATCTTCCATCTCTCCCTAGCATGGCCCAAAACCGGTCAATCTTTGCTTCCTGAGGAAGATCTTCAGTGCCAAGCACTTGGTAGTCCACTACTTCTTCCCGGAGGCTATCCAGGTCCAATCGCAGCTGTGGCTTGGAACTTACAAGCTGTTATGATAGTAGAGTATGTGTGTGTGTAGCCCTTTAATAGGTGAGCATGTGAGGTGAGTGACGTCAGTGAGTGTGTGGGCGAGAGAAGAGAGGGAGCGGTAGCGTGAGTGCGGGCGGGGACTAGTTTGTTTTGTGTTGGATTGGCTGTGTGCAAGCAATCAATAAAGCAAGATTTGCAACTAATCGCCGGACTCAGGCAGGAAAGGTGCAACAAAGCGTATTTCTTCATCTTACTCGCCGTAAGCGTCGCCATGGCTGTATCTTCCTCGTTCTTCTGCTTCGTCTCCTTGTTGTGTGCGCAGTTGTGCACTGCACTCTCTAAAAGCCCTAGATGTTATTGATGTTATAGATGGCAGTATTGTCCTGTTTAAGAGTGTCACAACATTGCTGTTTACGGCAGACGAACTGCTTTACGGTAGACGAAAACACGACTGCTGTTGTTGTGTGTTGTTGCCGCGCTGGGAGGACGTTAATGAAACTGCCTAACAATAAACCCACATAAGAAACCAAGAACTCGCCCTCCATCATTCTACAGTTATAATGTGTTTGGGCAGGCACGCTGTTTATATCGTGGGAAAGCGGACTCAGGTCCGCATGGAGCTGGAGGGGGCGTGGCCTCCATTTCGGGAGATTTTCGCGAGAAAATCTGTCCCGGGAGGTTTTTGGGAGAGGCGCTGAATTTCGGGAGTCTCCGGGAGGGTTGGCTAGTATGTACTATGGTCATCTAATGAGTTACTATGGTCATGTAATTAGTTACTAGGGTCATCTAATCAGTTACTAGGGTCATCTAATTACTTACTATGATCATCTAATTAGTTACTATGATCATCTAATTAGTTACTATGGTAATGTAAGTCAGACGAGGCACCAAGCAGTGTGGGTGGGGAGTGTTTCCACAGAGTGAAATGTGGGTGTCAGGGACAGACGTGGAAGGAGATTTTGACAACAAAGTTGTAAAGCTTAGTGATCTATCACATATATCAGATTGTAGGTGGTTTTTTTACCCTTCGCGTTCATATTTCGCTGTGTTTGTTGCATTTTTGTTGCGTTTCGCTTGATTGTAAAATATGTGGATGGAGAGGGGTATTGACATTCATATGTTGTCAATATTCAGTGTTTTATCCTTCATAGTTAATATTTTAACATTCTTTATTTCCATGTACATTCTGGGTGTCTCATTCAGTCAAAACATTTAAAACTCCATTCTGTTTCTTAAGGCCATCTGTCGTATTGTTTTTAGCATTCAGACATTATTGTGAGGTTTTGTATTAGTGTTCCTAAAAATAGATATACCGGCCCCCAGACACTTTTTTTTCTAAATTTGTCCCCCCCCGAGGCAAAATAATTGCCCAGGCCTGCTCTAAGGGGTGCCTTGAGGAACGCATCAGTTATGTAAATCACGAGTTTGGACTCCTGGTGTTTTATGTTTGCTCGCTAGGTTCAAATGTCAACGCGGAGATCGGCCATGGCGTTTACAGTGGTCCCACTTCCTTTACACCAGTGCTTCTACAACTTGTTTAGTTTTTTACCAAGTCCCACATGAGAAAAGACTTGGCTCACTGAGTACTACCATAATGACCAACATTCACATACAGTATCGTAGTAGGCCTAAGTATTCAATAAAACAAGTAAGGTTTTATATAACATATATGTTTAATGCATAATACACAGTTTGAACGGTAACACTGTGTTTTGAATACATGAAAATAAAACACTGTACTTTAATACAATGATTCTTTGGTGTAGCGCTAGATAGAGCCCGCGCACCACCAGTTGTACACTTACCACTGTTCATACTTGCCAACCTTGAGACCTCCGATTTCGGGAGGTGGGGGGTGGGGGGCGTGATTGGGGGCGTGGTTAAGATAGATATATATAAGAAATACTTGACTTTCAGTGAATTCTAGCTATATATGTTTTTATTTATTACATATATATATATATATATATATATATATATATATATATATATATATATATATATATATATATATATATATATATATATATATATATATATATATATAAATAAATAAAAGAAATACTTGAATTTCAGTGTTCATTTATTTACACATATACACACACATAACACTCATCTACTCATTGTTGAGTTAAGGGTTGAATTGTCCATCCTTGTTCTATTCTCTGTCACTATTTCAGAACACACACATTATACAAATATACATTATGAAATCAATCAGAAAACGGGAGTTCTAATTTGGGAGTCTGAATTAGGATCAGAAGTTCCCATATAAACATACTCAGTGGCCTAGTGGTTAGAGTGTCTGCCCTGAGATCGGTAGGTTGTGAGTTCAAACCCCGGCCGAGTCATACCAAAGACTATAAAAAAAATGGGACCCATTACCTCCCTGCTTGGCACTCAGCATCAACGGTTGGAATTGGGGGTTAAATCACCAAAATGATTCCCGGGCACGGCCACCGCTGCTGCCCACTGCTCCCCTCACCTCCCAGGGGGTGATCAAGGGTGATGGGTCAAATGCAGAGAATAATCTCGCCACACCTAGTGTGTGTGTGACAATCATTGGTACTTTAACTTTAACATTAACTTTATTGCGCACTCACGTCGCCTTTTTGTATTGATTACTGCAGCTATGCACTGGATTCATTCACAAATACAAACTACAACTCACAAACACTTTAGAGTTAGGCGCCACAATCAGAATGTGTACTTAAACTTATAAAGATCACATGGATATTATTCAGTGAGTTGATTCACCAAAACTAACCTGTTATACAGGAGGAAAAAGCACACAGGACGTTTCAATTGTTCACAGACTGGTCGCTCTCATCAGAATGACAAGACACTTCCGGTCTGCAGGTGATAGCATTCAATTGGGAAGAAACGCCCTACTGCCCCCTACTGACCAATGTGAATACTGATAAATGTGTAATGACAGCTCCAAAAACGAATTCAAACCACAAAATAAACTAAATAAATCAACACAAAAATGTGACCCATTATGGGTGGGTCACATATGCATGTACAGTAGATGGCAGTATTGTCCTGTTTAAAAGTGTCACAACATTGCTGTTTACGGCAGACCAACTGCTTTACGGTAGACGGAAATTTGACTGCTGTTGTTGTGTGTTGTTACCGCGCTGGGAGGACGTTAATGAAACTGCCTAACAATAAACACACATAAGAAACCAATAACTCGCCCTCCATCATTAGCTATTTACAGGTAAAAGCCAGTAAATTAGAATATTTTGAAAAACTTGATTTATTTCAGTAATTGCATTCAAAAGGTGTAACTTGTACATTATATTTATTCATTGCACACAGACTGATGCATTCAAATGTTTATTTCATTTAATTTTGATGATTTGAAGTGGCAACAAATGAAAATCCAAAATTCCGTGTGTCACAAAATTAGAATATTGTGTAAGGGTTAAATTTTGAAGACACCTGGTGCCACAAACTAATCAGCTGATTAACTCAAAACACCTGCAAAGGGCTTTAAATGGTCTCTCAGTCCAGTTCTGAAGCCTACACAAACATGGGGAAGACTTCAGATTTGACAGCTGTCCAAAAGGCAACCATCGACACAAGGAGGGAAAGACACAAAAGGTTATTGCTGAAGAGGCTGGCTGTTCTCAGAGCTCTGTGTCCAAACACATTAATGGAGAGGCAAAGGGAAGGAAAAACTGTGGTCAGAAAAAGTGTACAAGCGATAGGGATCACCGCGCCCTGGTAAAGATTGTGAAAAAAAACCCATTCAAAAATGTGGGGGAGATTCAGAAGGAGTGGACAGCTGCTGGAGTCAGTGCTTCAAGATCCACCACCAAGAGACGCTTGAAAGACATGGGTTTCAACTGCCGCATACCTCGTGTCAAGCCACTGTTGACCAAGAAACAGCGCGCAAAGCGTCTCACCTGGGCTAAGGAAAAAAAGAGCTGGACTGCTGCTGAGTGGTCCAAAGTCATGTTTTCTGACAAAAGCAAATTTTGCATTTCCTTTGGAAATCGAGGTCCCAGAGTCTGGAGGAAGACAGGAGAGGCACAGGATCCACGTTGCCTGAAGTCTAGTGTAAAGTTTCCACCATCAGTGATGGTTTGGGGTGCCATGTCATCTGCTGGTGTCGGTCCACTCTGTTTCCTGAGATCCAGGGTCAACGCAGCCGTCTACCAGCAAGTTTTAGAGCACTTCATGCTTCCTGCTGCTGACCTGCTCTATGGAGATGGAGATTTCAAGTTCCAACAGGACTTGGCGCCTGCACACAGCGCAAAATCTACCCGTGCCTGGTTTACGGACCATGGTATTTCTGTTCTAAATTGGCCCGCCAACTCCCCTGACCTTAGCCCCATAGAAAATCTGTGGGGTATTGTGAAAAGGAAGATGCAGAATGCCAGACCCAAAAACGCAGAAGAGTTGAAGGCCACTATCAGAGCAACCTGGGCTCTCATAACACCTGAGCAGTGCCAGAAACTCATCGACTCCATGCCACGCCGCATTAACGCAGTAATTGAGGCAAAAGGAGCTCCAACCAAGTATTGAGTATTGTACATGCTCATATTTTTCATTTTCATACTTTTCAGTTGGCCAACATTTCTAA
Organism: Nerophis lumbriciformis; assembly: GCF_033978685.3. Classification (NCBI taxonomy): domain Eukaryota; kingdom Metazoa; phylum Chordata; class Actinopteri; order Syngnathiformes; family Syngnathidae; genus Nerophis; species Nerophis lumbriciformis. The sequence continues at coordinate 7,886,373 of NC_084559.2, forward strand.
AAATCCCTTTTTTGTATTAGCCTTAAGTAATATTCTAATTTTGTGACACACGGAATTTTGGATTTTCATTTGTTGCCACTTCAAATCATCAAAATTAAATGAAATAAACATTTGAATGCATCAGTCTGTGTGCAATGAATAAATATAATGTACAAGTTACACCTTTTCAATGCAATTACTGAAATAAATCAAGTTTTTCAAAATATTCTAATTTACTGGCTTTTACCTGTATATTGTGAGAAAGCGGACGTGTGAACAGGCTGTCAACACGTCACTCAGGTCACGCCCCCTCCAGCTCCGCCTGAATTTCGGGAGATTTTCGGGAGAAAATTTGTCCCGGGAGGTTTTCGGGAGAGGCGCTGAATTTCGGGAGTCTCCCGGAAAAATCCGGGAGGGTTGGCAAGTATGTCACTGTTTGACAATCACTGCTGCATACAACAGGAGCGCTGGAGTGGTGTTTTTTTTAAAGGAATTTGCTGCAAAATGTTTTTTCTCCCAAGTTTTGAACTGAACTCGCGGGCCGTTACAGCCCACGGACCGCCTGTTGCATACCCCTGCCATAGATCATGATTTGTTTTTGTGCATCTCTTTCATATGCATAAATCAAATATTGGCTCAGTTCCAAATCAATATACTTCCAGATGCACTTCATTTTTTTCTTTTCTGCAGGTTTTCAAGGCGAGGTCATTAAAAATGCTCTTTCTTTGTTACTGCCTTGGTGTGAATAATGCTTTGAGCGCAATAATCGGATGCAAATGCAGATTAAAGGTTCTCATCTGTCTTGTTTCATGCTGCAAAGAAGTCCAGGGGGAGTGATGCAAGTACAGGAAGTGTCTTTTCATGACTCCCCGTGCAAATCAACTCAACACGCTTGTGTTTTGGACAAATACTTCTCGAAGATGAGTTGTTTTTTTTAAAGTAGTGACAGTTCTAGATATGGACCGCATGGGCAATATTTCACTCAGTATGTTTACATGCACTAAAAAAAAACACAAAACATTATTGACTTACATACTTAAGTTAAAACTAGCTTTTAAAAAGATTTGTCAAAACATTGATAAATGTTTTGCATGCAACATGCAGCTCGTAATTTGGATTTACTTTTTGAAGAAACCCCACCTTCCGCCCGAGTGCAGCTGGGATAGGCTCCAGCACCCCTGTGACCCCGAGAGGGACACGCAGTAGAACATGGATGGCTGGATGGACTTAAAAGTAGCCAACGTGCCATTTACAGTCTTTATTACCTTTGGTCTATCATCTCATCCTGGTTCCAAATTGTCTGAGGGGCCCATGTCATGATGCGTGGTCCGGATCATGTTTTGGTTATGTTCTCTTAGTTTTAGACTCCATAGTTCCTGTTTTTGTGTGCACCCTTGTTTGTTTTAGTTACCATGGCGACTTATGATTTCCACCTGCCTCTGGTGTTCGGGACACGCACTTGTTTCCAATCAAGAGACATGATTTAAGCCCACCTTTGCCAGTCAGTCGTCCTGGCGTCATTATTGGTTTCATGCCACAGTTTCATGTTGTTCTATGCCATAGTTCATGTTAGTTGTTTCATGCCACAGTTTCATCGTGTTCCATGCCATAGTTCATGTTAGTTGTTTCATGCCACAGTTTCATAGTGTTCCATGCCATAGTTCATGTTAGTTGTTTCATGCCACAGTTTCATGGTGTTCCATGCCATAGTTCATGTTAGTTGTTTCATGCCACAGTTTCATGGTGTTCCATGCCATAGTTCATGTTAGTTGTTTCATGCCACAGTTTCATAGTGTTCCATGCCATAGTTATGTTAGTTGTTTCATTCCACAGTTTCATAGTGTTCCATGCCATATTTATGTTAGTTGTTTCATTCCACAGTTTCATAGTGTTCCATGCCATAGTTCGTGTTAGTTGTTTCATGCCACAGTTTCATAGTGTTCCATGCCATAGTTCATGTTAGTTGTTTCATGCCACAGTTTCATAGTGTTCCATGCCATAGTTCATGTTAGTTGTTTCATGCCACAGTTTCATAGTGTTCCATGCCATAGTTCATGTTAGTTGTTTCATGCCACAGTTTCACAGTGTTCCATGCCATAGTTCATGTTAGTTGTTTCATGCCACAGTTTCATAGTGTTCCATGCCATAGTTCGTGTTAGTTGTTTCATGCCACAGTTTCATAGTGTTCCATGCCATAGTTCATGTTAGTTGTTTCATGCCACAGTTTCATAGTGTTCCATGCCATAGTTCGTGTTAGTTGTTTCATGCCACAGTTTCATAGTGTTCCATGCCATAGTTCATGTTAGTTGTTTCATGCCACAGTTTCATGGTGTTCCATGCCATAGTTATGTTAGTTGTTTGTTTCTTGCTATGCTATAGTTTATGCTCGTTGTTTGCTTCACGCTATTGTCACGCAACCCTCTACGTAAGTCTTGTTTATTTCATGCCACAGTTAAGAGAGTTTTTGCCTGTTATTTTGTAGTTAGATTAATAAATATGTTCCTACCTTCACGCCTTGTCCGGAATAGTCCGATTGCTTCCCAGGAGAACAAACCTCGCAGTAAACTGCACCCCCCGCCCCCGTCATGACACCTCATACATTAAGCTTGCACAAAAACCTGACATTTGCCCTTTTTCACAACAAAGTTGAGATGTATCATGACCACCGATACCCAGAGGTGGGTAGAGTAGCCAGAAATTGTACTCAAGTAAGAGTACTGTTACTTTAGAGATTTATTACTCAAGTAAAAGTAAGGAGTAGTCATCCAAATATTTACTTGAGTAAAAGTAAAAAGTATGTTGTGAAAAAACTACTCAAGTACTGAGTAACTGATGAGTAACATACACACTCATATATATATATATATATATATATATATATATATATATATATATATATATATATATATATATATATATACACATACATATACATTGATATATACAGTATATAATTTATATGTATTTATTTAGCTGTTTTTGTTTCCATGTTAAAGGTGTTTTACTGAATATACATGCATGTTTAACATATAGATTCCTTTCTTTCATGAAGACAAGAATATAAGTTGGTGTATTACCTGATTCTGATGACTTGCGTTGATTGTAATCAGACAGTAGTGATGATAACGTCCACGTTTTCAAATGGAGGAGAAGAAAAGTTCCTCCTTTCTGTCTAATACCACATGAAAGTGGTGGGTTTTTGGCATCTTATTTGTCCAGCTTCCATATTCGTTTTTATACACTTTACAAGAAATACATTGGCGGCAAACTCCGTAGCTTGCTAGCTTGTTTGCGCTGGCTTTCGGAGACTCTTGTTTTGAAAGTACATGCGCGATGGAGCGGCACTTTTATTGTGAAGACAGGAACGTCCTCATGTGCGGTCAGTCTTTAGGCTTTTGACGGGATGTACGGTTGAAATAAAAAATAATCTTTTTTCCTTCACACTTTTGATTGATTGATTGGAACTTTTATTAGTAGATTGCACAGTACAGTACACATTCCGTACAATTGACCACTAAATGGTAACACTCCAATAAGTTTTTCAACTTGTTTAAGTCAGGTCATGTGACCACCTGGCTCTGTTTGATTGGTCCAACGTCACCAGTGACTGCATCTGATTGGTGGAACGAAGTGAAACGTCACCAGTAAGGCAGGCACTATGAAGGTCTGTCTGACAGACCAAAACAAACAAAGCGTCCATTAACAGATCGATAAAAATTAGTAGCGAGTAGCAAGCTGAATGTAGATAAAAGTAGCAGAGTAAAAGTAGCGGAGTAAAAGTAGCGTTTCTTCTCTATAAATATACTTAAGTAAAAGTAAAAGTATGTTGCATTAAAACTACTCTTAGAAGTACAATTTATCCCAAAAGTTACTCAAGTAGATGTAACGGAGTAAATGTAGCGCGTTACTACCCACCTCTGCCGATACCAATAGCGAGTTACTTAGTAACTAATATGACGTCTTTTTTCATTGACGACAAATCTAACGCGTTACTATTTCCAAACCAGTAGTCAGATCAAAGTTTAGTTAATCCAAGTCACTGTGCGTTACTATTTTTTATTTTTTCTATTTTCCCTCGTAAAAATAAATTGTATTTCTTCTTGCCGTCTTGGAAAGTGACGTCACGTAAGCGACAAGTCACGTTTTTGGCCTGAGGAAGACACACGTGTGCGACACCGAAGTAAACAACAATGATAAACTTGTATGACTGAAAAATGCTGATAGCAACCTAACCTACCATCCACATCTCACTCCCCAGATTGTAAATAATTCAATGTATATACTCTGATGATGAACTTGTGTGATGACTGTATTATGATGATAGTATATATTTGTACCATGAATTGATTAACGTGGACCCCGACTTAAACAAGTGTAAAAACTTATTGGGGTGTTACCATTTAGTGGTCAATTGTACGTAATATGTACTGTACTGTGCAATCTACTAATAAAAGTTTCAATCAATCAATCAATTGAACCCAATGTAAGACAAACGGGAGTAAAATAAACAATTGGTAACTCCACTTAAAATGTTGCATTAGACACTGCACATTGATAGAGTTCTGTGAAAATGATGGTCTTGTGTACAAATTTAAAGAAAGTGAAGAATGTGTGATTTACTGCAATACTGTTAGTCTCATAGAACTGCTTCTATTGTTCTATCAATACACAGTGAAGCCTAGAAGGCAGGGAATAGCTCAACTCTCTTGAAAAGTTTCTACCTCAGTGATACCTAGAAGAGTTTTTATTTATCCTTTATTTGGATTTTTTGTTCAATCCTCGATGGGCCGTGACTTAAAGTTTATTTCCTTTTTGGATACACGGAAATCAAGACTACCGTATTTTCCGCACTATTAGCCACACCTAAAAACCACAAATTTACTCAAAAGCTGACAGTGCGGCTTTTAACCCGGTGCGCTTTATATATGGATAAATATTAAGATTCATTTTCATAAAGTTTCGGTCTCGCAACTTCGGTAAACAGCCGCCATCTTTTTTCCCGGTAGAACAGGAAGCGCTTCTTCTTCTACGCAAGCAACCGCCAAGGTAAGCACCCGCCCCCATAGAACAGGAAGCGCTTCTTCTTCTACTGTAAGCAACCACCCGCCCGCGTAGAAGAAGAAAAAGCGCGCGGATATCACCGTACGTTTCATTTCCTTTGTGTGTTTACATCTGTAAAGACCACAAAATGGCTCCTACTAAACGACAGGGATCCGGTTCATGAAAAGACGCAATCTCTCCATCCGCACACGGATTACTATTTCACAGCAACTGATATTCCTGTGAACCGCACTGTGGATATAACGGGAGCACGTACGGTGAATATTCGCACCACAGGGAATGAGAAGTCATCCTTCACTGTGGTTCTAGCTTGCCATGCTAACTTCCACTCATGGTGATATTCAAAAGGAAGACCTTGCCAAAAGAGACCTTTCCAGCCGGCGTCATCATAAAAGCTAACTCGAAGGGATGGATGAAGAAAAGATGAGCGAGTGGTTAAGGTAAGTTTAAGTTTACGCGAAGAGGCCGGGTGGCTTTTTTCACGCAGCTCCGTCCATGTTGATATACGTATGTTTGTGATTGCACATTTGCGTACATTTTGGGAGTGAACAGAGTTGTTAGAACGCTGGTTTTTAATATATTATTAAAGTTTGACTGACCTATCTGACTGTTTTTTTGACATTCCTTTAGCGCAGTTAGATGCGGCTTACAACACCGGGCGGCTTATAGGTGGACAAAGTTTTGAAATATGCCGTTCATTGAAGGCGCGGCTTATAACCCAGGGCGCCTTATGGTGCGCAAAATACGGTAAGTTCATTTTGTTTTTGAAACGGCACCAATTTTTTCCTCAGACTTTTACTATAGAAGTGTTTTGTCAAGAAAATTATTTGTGATATGTCCATTTTCCAAATGTGCTTGTTCTATTTTGGGCCCAAGTAAAACAAAGAAAAAATCTGAAGTTGTCGTAGTTGTATTTTTAAGTTTTCATGCCATGATTTTACTCGTCCGGCCCACGCGGGAATAGATCTTCCTCCACGCGGCCCCTGAGCTCAAATGTGCTCGACACCCCTGCTTAAATACATCTGAATTTTTACTTGCACACCAAGAAGGTCTAGAACAGTGGTTCTTAACCTGTGTTCGATTGAACCCTAGGGGTTCAGTGAGTCGGGCTCAGGGGTTCGGCGGAGGTCGAGACACACCCGTGTAAATACAAACTTCTCTCTATCGGCGTATTACGGATACGACAACAGCAGAAGTCAGACTGATTTGCAGGTGTGTAATTTGTTGTTAGTTTCAGTTTATGCATTGTGTTGGTTTTGTTGTTTGAACAAGGTGATGTTCATGCACGCTTCATTTTGTGCACCAGTAAAAAAACATGGTAACACTTTAGTATGGGGAACATATTCACCATTAACTAGTTGCTTATTAACATGCAAATTAGCTAGTCATTATTAAGTACTTATTAATGCCTTATTTGGCATGGCCTTACTATAACCATAACCCTCTAACCCTGGCCCTAACCCTCTAACCCTAACCAAATAACTCTAAATTAAGTATTTGTTACTTATAATATGTTACCCATACTAAAGTGTTACCAAAAACATATAATTTTGTCTTGAATTTGAAAAAAAAACATTTTATTTTTCACTAAAGAAGGGTTCGGTGAATGCGCATATGAAACTGCTGGGGTTCGGTACCTCCAACAAGGTTAAGAACCACTGGTCTAGAAGAACCCCTGCTGTAGCCCTAGCAGACCTAGACTAAGCAGATGAGATCTGCCTGGTGGCTGATCGCGTGGAGCAGGCACAGGAACTCCTGAACAGAGTGGAGGTGGAATGTGCCAGGGTTGGCCTCAGACTGAACGCAAAGAAGACCGAGGTAATCACCTATAACCTACACATGGACAACCCGCCAATAACAACATCATATGGCAACGCTCTGCGAGAGGTCAATGACTTCAAGTACTTGGGTTCCTGGATGAACTCCACAGACCAAGACCTTAAGGTCAGGAAGGCACTAGCGCGGAGGGCCCTGAACGGTATGTCAAGAGTGTGGTGCTCGAATCTCCCTTGACACATAAAGCTGAGTCTATTCCACGCCACTGTGGAGTCTGTCCTCCTGTATGGCTGCGAAAGCTGGACCCTGACGCCCACCCTGCAGAAGTCCCTATATGGGTGCTACACCAGAATGATACGAGCTGTTCTGAATGTGGACCAGAACATCCACATCACCAACAAGGACCTGTACGGGCAACTGCCGAGGCTCAGCAAGAAGGTAGCAGCTAGGAGGATGAGGCTGGCCGGCCACTGCCACAGACATCGGGAGCTCCCGGCCAGCAGGCTGGTCCTTTGGCAACCAACGCACGGGCATCGATCGCGAGGACGTCCCGCGCTAACGTACATGGACATCCTGAAGAAAGATGCTGGAGCTGTAAGCTCTACAGAGCAGGCCGGGTGTATGGAGAACCGGAATGATTGGAGATTCCGATGGAAGCTCGTCTGAGGACGACTGCGAGAGACAATGTTTTCTGGAAGTGAACGTATGTTTATTTTTAGTAGGAAGTGATGATCATGCCATGGGCTGGCCTGTCCGCAAGGGTGAGGGGGGGAAAAATCATGGGTCGGATTGGTGTAGCTAAAACTAAGCCACCATCATAAGTCCACATCGCTGTCAATGTAGTGGGACGATGGGAAATATCGAATAAAACAATCACTATGGTAACAGATGATGTAATAGAAGCCCCAATGATGGAATTTTTGATTGCTAGTGTTAAGTTCCACTCTTCTACTCCAAAAAGGACCCATGGACAACTCACGATTTCCAATTGATCAACTTTTTATTTTCCAACTTGAAGCATTGTTGGTTTCATTTCAGTTGATCTTCAAATAATCATCAGCAGTTTAAACAAACACATTAGGATAGTTCAGTAAGCAAATATTCAAGCTTGCAGGTTCAAGTTAAGCATATCAAATATCGGCAACACCGATGCATCGGCGCATGCGTCGAGCTAATAGAGCAAAACCCTGTATCGGTGCGCGTATCATGAGCTGTTTTGGTCACGTGACCGATACGCGAACTGTATCGCACTAACGCCTCCTCTGTGCCCTGAGAACGGGTCTTTTCTACAGCCGGAGAAATAATAACTAAGAAGAGAAATCGTCTAAAATTTAATACGTTGGAAAAACTGGGTTTTTTTTATATAAAAATGTGTAAAGAATAAGTAAAAAAAATTCCCAGTCCACAAGCATCCTCATTCACAACACCTTCTCTTAGATTTCCATGTTATGATACATGTTCACATTATTTATTGACTGTATCTAAAAAAGATACAAATATTTTTTTATTTAAATGAAGATATGAAATAATCCTAAATGAAATACAATGACTTGGTTTATATTATTGTATATACTAGGTCATAAAATCAGTGTCAGTTGAGTCGGTCCATAGGTTGCCTGTGGGGATTTTTAATGTCCAGCAGATGTCAGTATTTAGTGACACAGTATCAATACAGTTTTGCAATGTGTCGAAGGGCTTCATGACGCCTCATCAACCCATCACTAATATCAAACAAAGCATTTCGATCGTCATCAAATGAAGCATATTCACCGACCATTGGTGTGTTTGGAGAAACTTGAGTGGATCTTGCGGTTGTGGCTGCTTGCTGTTCTTCCTTCCATGTAGTTTGTTTGGTGAATGAGTCTGACTGAAGCGCCTTCCTTTTCAGGTGCCTTCAATCAGTCATTTTGGCAGCCATTTTACCTTGGCATTCTGGGAATTGTAGTTTGCAATGATTTTGACCATGTAGGGCATCACTTCTGAGTTTTTAACTCCACAGATAGTAAGCAGCATTTATTACAAAAAACATTGGGGAAGCAAAGTCATTATTGCTTTTTAACTAAAGTATTCATATTTTGTCGAAAGTAGAACTTTCAGTGAAGCTCAATTCCAGAGGAAAACAAGTTGTATCATGTTCCCCTGTGATATGTTGCTGTTCCCCTGTGATATGTTGCTGTTCCCCTGCGATATGTTGCTGAATGACTTCAAGCATCTTTCTGGATGCGTGTTGGGGGGACAGTCCACATGCACGTCCTCCATGTTACCAAGTCAAATTTCCCACAGTTCCTGGCACTTCCTTCCACCGGTATGTCAAGGCAGTAGCCATGAAAAAACAAGGCAGCTGGACTAGATGGGAGAGTGTAAAAGACAGATCTCTAACCTGGCAGGACATCTGGAGCATGGAAGGCCACCGGATCAAGTTCCTGCTGTGTTCTACATATGATGTCCTGCCCACCCCATCAAACCTCCATACTTGGGGAATGGTAGAGAGCCCCAGCTGCACACTCTGCGGGAAGATAGCTAACCTGGAGCATGTCCTCTCCTCTTGTCACTCAAGTTTAGCAGATGGCAAGTTCCGGTGGCGTCATGACCAGATCCTTGCTCAGCTGGCAGAGGGTGTTGAGCAGGCCAGGAAGAAGACAAGGCACCTCTCTAATGGGCCTCGCTTCATCCACTTCCTCAGGGCAGGTGAAAGCGCAGCAGCAGGAGGGAGGAACAAAGGAGCCCTGGCCACGGCAAACGACTGGGAGATGCGGGCCGACCTGAAGAAGCAGCTCAAATTCCCAGAGGAGATAGCCCACACTACCCTGAGACTTGATATTGTTCTGTGGTCTAGAGGAACCAAACAGGTGGTGCTTATCGAGCTGACAGTACCTTGGGAAGAGAGGATGGAGGAGGCGTACGAACGCAAGCTCAGGAAGTACCAAACCCTCATTCTCGAGAGCCAGCAAAATGGATGGAAGGCCTGGAACCTACCGGTGGAGGTCGGCTGTAGAGGTTTTGCGGGGCGGTCGCTCTGGAGAGCCCTCGGACTGCTAGGGATCGAGGGGCTGGCTAGGAAGCGGCTGGTAGCCAACACCACTAAAAGGGCAGAGGAAGCATCACGCTGGATTTGGATACAAAGAAAGGTGCGGTGGCAGAGCCGACCTACTGAAGGACTAGGGACATAGAGTTGGGTGGCATTCGGCAGGGGTAGATCCAGGACGCTGGATCTGCCGTCGAGCCCCTCCGAAGCGTCATGGGCTTAATTCGACGAAACGTTGATGACGGGGGGTGCCCATTTGAGAACCTGCTGATGCCAACCAACTCATGTCCAGTTGAGGTATGCGGTCAAGCTTAGTCTTGGCTCAGGGAGGCGGACGTCCCTGCCATGCAGAGTCCCGCCGGTGCCTTGATGGAAGGAGAGATGAAGAGAGCGAGGCCACAGGCTCACAGATGGTGCAGGGGCGAGTACCTGTAAAGGTGAGCCAGTTGCGATACCCTTATCGTATTTTGCATATTCCCCTGTGATATGTTGCTGTTCCTCTGTGATATGTTGCTGTTCCCCTGTGATATGTTGCTGAATGACTTCAAGCATCTTTCTGGATGCGTGTTCGGGGGACAGTCCACATGCACGTCCTGCATGTTACCAAGTCAAATTTCCCACAGTTCCTGGCACTTCCTTCCACCGGCCTGCGGATTGAATGAATGCCACTGACACGTCAAAACAGGAGCCATATTGCATCTGAAGAGTTTGGATGCACTCATTCATACATAAAGAAACAAATGCATTCACAAAGCAAGCGCACAGAATGAAATATTAAAAGAAGTCTATTCAATCAGGCAAATCACATTTTCCTCACACACGACTGAGCAAGTTACCATACGGTCCTCACATTGAAGCCATTTTAATAGACATATTTACATATTGCGCAATCATTGGAATAGAAACCTCATGCAACAATGAGGCATTTTTACATTTACTGCATTTTCTGTGCCAAACGGTGCAGAATCACCCGAGCATAAAAGTTAGCCACAAGTTTGCACCCGCTGACAAAATCACCTAAGTTATGTTAAATTGTCTTTAATTTGTGTCGGTGCCTCTTTGTTTGACTGACGGCTGATGTGCCGCTTCTCACTCCCTCACACACTTTGTGCTAAACTGCAGCTGCTGTGGCCCTGCATGACAAAAAGTAGGGTGGATTTTTTTAATTATTGTACGAGGTGTGTGACAAAAGTTCAACACTGGTGACTTGCAAAAGTAGTCACCCGATTTGGATATTTTAGCCTTTTACTTATTTTATAAAGTGGCCAATGTACAAACTGTAAATGGTACATAAAAAGAGAACACAACAAATCCTTTTCAACTTATATTCAATTGAATAGACTGCAAAGACAAGATATTTCATGTTCACACTGAGAAACTTTTTTCTCTCGCAAATAATCATGAACTTAGAATTTAATGGCAGCAACACATTGCAAAAGAGGCATTTTTACCAGTGTGTTACATGGCCTTTCCTTTTAACAACACTCAGTAAAGGTTTGGGAACTAAAGAGACAAATTTTTGAAGTGAAATTCTTTCCCATTCTTGCTTGATGTACAGCTTAAGACAGGGGTGTCAAACTCAAATACAGAGTGGGCCAAAATGTAAAAGTGAACAAAGCCGCGGGCCAAGGTTGAACAAATGAACCTTTTAATAGGGACCTAAACAAGTTTTGCATTGAATATTGAACAAGCAAGGCTTATATAACTTTATAGTGACATGCAAAATCTAGTTTCAAATAATAATAATAATAATTAAAAAACATCAATGGCATATCAAATACAATAAAAAAAAAAATGGAATGCCTCTTTTCTATTTGCAGCCTGCTGAGGTAAATATCAACATTAACTTTTTCCACAGGCTAATAAATTTGAAAATAAAATAACAATGAATAAACCAACCATTCAGGACTTTAAACTGCTCACTGATCTAATCTGATGTGCCCAAGCCAGATACCTGCCATCTTTTCTTGGATGCTATTTCATTCATGTCGAGGCTCAGGCTTTGAGCTGAGGCAACCTTCATTATCCAACCAAGGTGTTCATCAGTCATTATATCTTGTAGTCCACCCGGACCACAGTCTTGGGGGCGTGCCTTAAAGGCACTGCCTTTGACGTCCACTTGTCATCCATTCTAACAACGTGCCGGCCCAGCCACAAGATATGTTGTGGCTTCTGGGTTAGGGGTTCTGGGTTAAAAATATTTTCCCCCCATCTTTTCAAATTTTAAATCATTTTTTAAAAATGCTCCAGGGAGCCACAAGGGCAGCACTAAAGAGCTGCACGTGGCTCGAGAGCCGCGGGTTGCTGACCCCCGAGCTATTGGGTCAGCACAAAGACTGCATGCATCAGCCGTGTGCATAAATATTACTATCTGTCAGTAGTTTCCACTTACCTTTGACTTTTTATGTATACCTATTTTTATTGTGGTGAAATTCCCAGCATATATTACAGAAATGCGTAACTTTGACAGTATCGTTTTATACAGTTAAGCAAAATGTAGTGTAGCGATTGAACTAAATAACATTTTGAGCAGTAAATGTAACTGCCAATGTTCTTGAAAACTGTGTTCCTTGACCTTGGCTTGCTTGAGCTTCTAACCCAAAGACTTTAGTACTCCCAAATAGTCCACAAACATGAACAACATCCAAGGGCAATAAGTGGTGTTTTCTTCCTTCCACTGGCAGCGTTTATACAAGCAGCATCCAGCTCATTAAGAGCTGTTGACTCTGCATTAAACACCGAGAAAACACAATAAAGTGCACCGTTAATGCGTCTACTCATTCAACAAATATATCTACTTGGGAAAAAAAGACAGCTGTATTTTTTTTGTTGGTAAAATACGAAGATTTCATATGTGAGTCAGAAAATGTAAGAAATAAAACACCAGAGAAAGTAAAATACTATTTCATATATATTTCATTTTTGTGCACTGGCTCAATCTGCAATAAACCCTTCTTGCCTCTACTTATTCCATCTCTACTCCATAACACATATTATATACCTTTACATTACAATGTCATCATTAATACAAATGATCAATAAATCCCCTCATCCTTCACTGCTGACTCAGCTGCTTCCTGTTATACAGACTACTGAAACATGTCAAATATATCCTGCTCTATACATCTTAAACAGCCCATATGTACCCTATTTTTACCACTATAAGGCCCCACTTAAAATACTTTCATTTTCTCAAAAATCAACAGTGCATTATAACCCGGTGCGCCTAATGTACGGAATGATGCTGGTTATGCTTACCAGAGGTGGGACCAAGTCATTGTTTTGCAAGTCACAAGTAAGTCTCAAGTCTTTGCCCTCAAGTCCGAGTCAAGTCCCGAGTCAAGACAGGCAAGCCCCGAGTCAAGTCCAAAGTCAAGACTGGAAAGTCTCAAGTCAAGTCCTAAGTCCTGCATTTTGAGTTTCGAGTCCTTTCAAGTCCTTTTAACCACAGACTAATATATTAACACAGATTGTGTATGCTTTTCAAACGCTGTATTTATTTATTAAAACAAGTGCATTTTAAATTGCAGGAAAGAAAATTGTGCTGACATTGCACTTTATAATAGCACTATTAACCAGTCATTTTAAACATTAACTCATTCCTTTATAGAACAAACACATTGAAAAATAAAGTGCAAATGTACTTATTTGTACAAAAGTGTTAACATTGAAAAAACATGACATATACGTGAACATAACAAAAAAGTTGTACTTTTTATATGTCAGGGCCCTATGCTGCATTGCATTTGCAAAAGACCAAATTAGCCAAAAGTCTGTCAGTCATTTGTGCACGATGGTGGCGTAGTATGATGCCACCATGGCTAAAAACTCGCTCCACTGGAGCACTGGAGGCAGGCACTGCCAAGACTCTCATGGCCACTCGGAACAGTGAAGGAAGAGTCTTCATGTTCAATGCCCAGAACAAAAGGGGGGAGAGAGTTGTTTTGGGTTGGTGCACTACTTGTAAGTGTATCTTGTGTTTTTTATGTTGATTTAATTAAAAAAAGAAAAAAAGAAAAATTATTTCTTGTGCGGCCCGATATCAATCGATCCACGGACCAGTACCGGGCCGTGGCCCGGTGGTTGGGGACCACTGAGGTAAACAACCAACAGTATGTCAGAAAGCTAGCTAAAACGGTACACATATTCATAATATAGTATACATTTTAACTGACCTTTATTTGACTATTTTTGTCTTTTTTTAGGTGGCTAAAATACGCGGTGCTGCTGACCGCCGTCTAACGTTACGTGTGATATATTGACTAACGTAACCCTGCTTAAAAAAAATCACTGAACAAAAAGTATGAATAAGGTAGTGAACTGCAACAGATTCCCGTGTTTGCAATAACGTTATAACGTTAGCAGTGAGTTTACAGCCTCACTGATTTAACTACACAGCAAATAAAAGTCACGTTACTTAGCCAATAAACGT
>NC_084559.2:8210645-8320645 GCF_033978685.3 Nerophis lumbriciformis
TGCCCGAAGATGTACAATTATAAAATGTAGGTCTAAGTCAGACCTACATAGAAGTTTTTGTTTCATGTTTCTCAGACCGTCCTAGTGGGAGTTACAGGCAGCGTAGTTTTTTCTTCTTCCTAGGGGGCGCTAGAGCGCAATTTTGAGTTTTGGGGTTCGTTTTTTTTATTAAAAGGCAATTTTCGCACCCGGCGGAGGAAACTCATTTCGGCCGCTTGTACCCGTGATCTTGTCCGTTCGGTCATGACCCAAAGCTCATGACCATAGGTGAGGATGGGAACGTAGATCAACCAGTAAATTGAGAGCTTTGCCTTTCGGCTCAGCTCCTTCTTCACCACAACGGATCGATACAGTGTCCGCATTACTGAAGACGCCGCACCGATCCACCTGTCGATCTCACGATCCACTCTTCCCTCACTCGTGAACAAGACTCCGAGGTACTTGAACTCCTCCACTTGGGGCAAAATCTCCTCCCCAACCCGGAGATGGCACTCCACCCTTTTCCGGGCGAGAACCATGGACTCAGATTTGGAGGTGCTGATTCCCATCCCAGTCGCTTCACACTCGGCTGCGAACCGATCCAGTGAGAGCTGAAGATCTTGGCCTGATGAAGCCATCAGGACCACATCATCTGCAAAAAGCAGAGACCTAATCCTGCAGCCACCAAACCAGATCCCCTCAACGCCCTGACTGCGCCTAGAAATTCTGTCCATAAAGGTTATGAACAGAATCGGTGACAAAGGGCAGCCTTGGCGGAGTCCAACCCTCACTGGAAAAGTGTCCGACTTACTGCCGGCAATGCGGACCAAGCTCTGACACTGATCATACAGGGAGCGAACCGCCACAATAAGACAGTCAGTTACCCCATACTCTCTGGGCACTCCCCACAGGACTTCCCGGGGTACACGGTCGAATGCCTTCTCCAAGTCCACAAAGCACATGTAGACTGGTTGAGCAAACTCCCATGCACCCTCAAGGACCCTGCCGAGAGTATAGAGCTGGTCCACAGTTCCACGACCAGGACAAAAACCACACTGTTCCTCCTGAATCCGAGGTTCGACTATCCGGCGTAGCCTCCTCTCCAGTACACCTGAATAGACCTTTCCGGGAAGGCTGAGGAGTGTGATCCCACGATAGTTGGAAC
Source organism: Nerophis lumbriciformis (assembly GCF_033978685.3). NCBI lineage: Eukaryota > Metazoa > Chordata > Actinopteri > Syngnathiformes > Syngnathidae > Nerophis > Nerophis lumbriciformis. The sequence goes on from NC_084559.2 coordinate 8,211,790, forward strand.
ACACCCTCCGGTTCCCCTTCTTAAAGAGAGGGACCACCACCCCGGTCTGCCAATCCAGAGGTACCGCCCCCGATGTCCACGCGATGTTGCAGAGTCTTGTCAACCAAGACAGCCCCACAACATCCAGAGCCTTAAGGAACTCCGGGCGGATCTCATCCACCCCCGGGGCCTTGCCACCGAGGAGCTTTTTAACTACCTCGGCAACCTCAGCCCCAGAAATAGGAGAGTCCACCACAGTCTCCCCAGACCCTGCTTCCTCATAGGAAGACGTGCTGGTAGGATTGAGGAGGTCTTCGAAGTATTCCCTCCACCGATCCACAACATCCGCAGTCGAGGTCATCAGAACACCATCCCCACCATACACGGTGTTGACACTGCACTGCTTCCCCTTTCTGAGGCGGCGGATGGTGGTCCAGAATCGCTTCGAAGCCGTCCGGAAGTCGTTTTCCATGGCTTCCCCGAACTCCTCCCATGTCCGAGTTTTTGCCTCTTGGTCATATTCAAGTCGTGAAATGTAAATGGAGTATTTGTGACGTTTTTTGGATGGTTATTTATTGAGGTTTATGGGCGGGATAGAGGACCTCCCATTGGCTGCATTGTAAGCGGACTTTTATTAATGCTTATTTACGAGTTAAAATGCATACAAAAAAAGACATCCATTGTCTTGTCTTTGTGAACGATAGGGAACATTCCAAACACATTGCAGTTCTCCTTGAAGGGATATCATTCTCGGTGAACTTAAATGTATTCAATAATACAAACCTCCATCCATCCATCCATCTTCTTCCGCTTATCCGAGGTCGGGTCGCGGGGGCAGCAGCCTAAGCAGGGAAGTTCAGACTTCACTCTCCCCAGCCACTTCGTCCAGCTCCTCCCGGGGGACCCCAAGGCGTTCCCAGGCCAGCCGGGAGACATAGTCTTCCCAACGTGTCCTGGGTCTTCCCCGCGGCCTCCTACCGGTCGGACGTGCCCTAAACACCTCCCTAGGGAGGCGTTCGGGTGGCATCCTGACCAGATGCCCGAACCACCTCATCTGGCTCCTCTCGATGTGGCGGAGCAGCGGCTTTACTTTGAGCTCCCCCCGGATGGCAGAGCTTCTCACCCTATCTCTAAGGGAGAGCCCCGCCACCCGACGGAGGAAACTCATTTCGGCCGCTTGTACCCGTGATCTTGTCCTTTCGGTCATAACCCAAAGCTCATGACCATAGGTGAGGATGGGAACGTAGATCGACCGGTAAATTGAGAGCTTTGCCTTCCGGCTCAGCTCCTTCTTCACCACAACGGATCGATACGGCGTCCGCATTATTGAAGACGCCGCACCGATCCGCCTGTCGATCTCACGATCCACTCTTCCCCCACTCGTGAACAAGACTCCGAGGTACTTGAACTCCTCCACTTGGGGCAAAATCTCCTCCCCAACCCGAAGATGGCACTCCACCCTTTTCCGGGCGAGAACCATGGACTCGGACTTGGAGGTGCTGATTCTCATCCCAGTCGCTTCACACTCGGCTGCGAACCGATCCAGTGAGAGCTGAAGATCTTGGCCAGATGAAGCCATCAGGACCACATCATCTGCAAAAAGCAGAGACCTAATCCTGCAGCCACCAAACCAGATCCCCTCAACGCCTTGACTGCGCCTAGAATTCTGTCCATAAAGGTTATGAACAGAATCGGTGACAAAGGGCAGCCTTGGCGGAGTCCAACCCTCACTGGAAACGTGTCTGACTTACTGCCGGCAAAGCGGACCAAGCTCTGGCACTGAGCATACAGGGAGCGGACTGCCACAATCAGACAGTCCGATACCCCATACTCTCTGAGCACTCCCCACAGGACTTCCCGAGGGACACGGTCGAATGCCTTCTCCAAGTCCACATAACACATGTAGACTGGTTGGGCAAACTCCCATGCACCCTCAAGGACCCTGCCCAGAGTATAGAGCTGGTCCACAGTTCCACGACCAGGACGAAAACCACACTGTTCCTCCTGAATCCGAGGTTCGACTATCCGGCGTAGCCTCCTCTCCCGTACACCTGAATAGACCTTACCAGGAAGGCTGAGGAGTGTGATCCCACGATAGTTAGAACACACCCTCCGGTTCCCCTTCTTAAAGAGAGGAACCACCACCCCGGTCTGCCAATCCGTTTAAAAAAAGTGTTGTTTTTTTAGTCACTTTGAAAGGAAATACACGTTTTGTAGTGTGTAACCGTTTGAATATGAGGCTAGAGAAATGCAGCAAGTGGAATGCTGAGGCTGTTTTTGGAAAAATAAAAATAATAAATCCACCACAAATGCAATATTGTTCACATTTGATGCGTGTAAACATCATTCACCCATTTCATGTAAGATGGTTTTATACATATGTTCATGTGATAACAGCGTCTGGCATGCCATCAAATTGGATTACTGTCCACATCCAAATGGAAAAAGCCTATGCTGCAGATTTATTTTTCTTGTCACAAAGATTAGTGGAATGTCATTGAGGACAGCTCTATTTAGTATTTACTTCCCACATTGTGTGCTGGAGAATACAAGCACATCTCCTCCGCTTTACAACTATTTTCCTTTCAATGTGAAACAGTAGGCACTGTACGTACATACATACACACACATATATATATATATATATATATATATATATATATATATATATATATATACAGGTAAAAGCCAGTAAATTAGAATATTTTGAAAAACTTGATTTATTTCAGTAATTGCATTCAAAAGGTGTAACTTGTACATTATATTTATTCATTGCACACAGACTGATGCATTCAAATGTTTATTTCATTTAATTTTGATGATTTGAAGTGGCAACAAATGAAAATCCAAAATTCCGTGTGTCACAAAATTAGAATATTACTTAAGGCTGCGTTGACCCTGGATCTCAGGAAACAGAGTGGACCGACACCAGCAGATGACATGGCACCCCAAACCATCACTGATGGTGGAAACTTTACACTAGACTTCAGGCAACGTGGATCCTGTGCCTCTCCTGTCTTCCTCCAGACTCTGGGACCTCGATTTCCAAAGGAAATGCAAAATTTGCATGGTTGGGTGATGGTTTGGGGTGCCATGTCATCTGCTGGTGTCGGTCCACTCTGTTTCCTGAGATCCAGGGTCAACGCAGCCGTCTACCAGCAAGTTTTAGAGCACTTCATGCTTCCTGCTGCTGACCTGCTCTATGGAGATGGAGATTTCAAGTTCCAACAGGACTTGGCGCCTGCACACAGCGCAAAATCTACCCGTGCCTGGTTTACGGACCATGCTATTTCTGTTCTAAATTGGCCCGCCAACTCCCCTGACCTTAGCCCCATAGAAAATCTGTGGGGTATTGTGAAAAGGAAGATGCAGAATGCCAGACCCAAAAACGCAGAAGAGTTGAAGGCCACTATCAGAGCAACCTGGGCTCTCATAACACCTGAGCAGTGCCAGAAACTCATCGACTCCATGCCACGCCGCATTAACGCAGTAATTGAGGCAAAAGGAGCTCCAACCAAGTATTGAGTATTGTACATGCTCATATTTTTCATTTTCATACTTTTCAGTTGGCCAACATTTCTAAAAATCCCTTTTTTGTATTAGCCTTAAGTAATATTCTAATTTTGTGACACACGGAATTTTGGATTTTCATTTGTTGCCACTTCAAATCATCAAAATTAAATGAAATAAACATTTGAATGCATCAGTCTGTGTGCAATGAATAAATATAATGTACAAGTTACACCTTTTGAATGCAATTACTGAAATAAATCAAGTTTTTCAAAATATTCTAATTTACTGGCTTTTACCTGTATATATATATATATATATATATATATATATATATATATATATATATATATATATATATATATATATATATATATATATACCAGTGACGTGCGGTGAGGTTGATGGCTGGTGAGGCACTGACTTCATCACAGTCAGATTTACAAACATATGAACCCTAAAGAGTATCTTATTCACCATTTGATTGGCAGCAGTTAACGGGTTATGTTTAAAAGCTCATACCAGCATTCTTCCCTGCTTGGCACTCAGCATCAAGGCTTGGAATTGGGGGTTAAATCGCCAACAATTATTCCCGGGCGCGGCGCCGCTGCTGCCCACTGCTCCCCTCACCTCCCAGGGGGTGATCAAGGGGATATGTCAAATGCAGAGGACAAATCATTGCTACTTTAACTTAACTTTAACTTTACACATACAAACTGTAGCACACAAAAAAGCACATTTAATTAAAAAAACTTTATTATGGTCTTACCTTTACTTATAAGTGCGGGAACAGTGGTGTTGGTGTTGGAGGAGTTGTGAATGAATGAAATATGAAATCCGTGCTGCAGTCTGCAGGTGTACCTAATGTTGTGTCCCTGCAGTCGTTCACGGTTCCTCCGGCGCGAGCATTGTTGTTTTTGCACTTTTTGGCTTCTTGTTAAGTGACTTTTTTTTGGGTGGATTCTGTCTTGCACGTGGAGGGTTTGGGTGTGGGCTTTGGTTGGTGTGGCGCTCCCGTCGGGAGGTGCATTAACCGGCACCAGGAGGCGGGATTACTGCGAGCCTCAGCCAGTGCGTCTTCGCAGCAGTTTTCTGATTGCTCAGGACAAGAAATACGTTACACACATACAGTTGTTGACAAAATACACTGTACATTATATACCTCAGCTAACTAAACTATGGAAATGTATAATATAATTCATATAGCAATACGGTCTCACTGCACAGCAGGCCAGCAGTTAGCCGAGTCATTGCGCAATCCATGTTGAGGCACTGAGTGACGTGCCTCAACGTGACGTGTCTCTTCTCAGTATTTGAACGGCAAATGTGAAAATTCAGCGATTTTGAATAAAAAATAATCTAAAACTGGTGAAGTTAAATGGAAAATAACTTTATAGTATAATCACTGAATACATATAACAATTTAATAGATTTTTTTTCTTTTTACATTTTTTTTCTTTCCATGATGGCAGGTGAGGCCCCGCCTCCAGTGACCGCACGTCACTGATACATACACACACATATATATATATATGTATATATATATATATATATATATATATATATATATATATATATATATATATATATATATATATATATATATTGTTGCGTTTTGGACCAGTTGTTCCTCCCAGGGAATTCAAGTCACAATTCGCTCCCAAGCTCTTTACGACACTTTAAAGCTGAGTTGAAAAACCACCAGAGACAGAATAGGTATTTTGTTGTATATTCTCAAAGCTTTGCCAATATACATTTTAACCCTAGAACATTCTATTGCGCCTCCCAAAAATGGTCTGTCTTCCCGATCCCACCACCCTCTCTCTCTTCCCATCTCTGTAGACAAAACAAATGCTAGTCAAAACACATTCCAAAGAACTCAAGGTTAACACACAGTTTACTTGCAGACAGAGCAGCATGAGAAGAAATGGAAAACACGAGCTGTTTTCAAATATGACTATGAAATAAGAGAAGTACAACTTAAATTCGGATATATGTAAATATCTGCCTCCGACAATTTATATATATATATATATAAATATATATATATATATATATATATATATATATATATATATATATATATATGTGTATATATATATATATATATATATATATATATATATATATATATATATATATATATATATCCAGTCCCCAGGAACTTCCCTGTTTTTCACCATTTTTTTTTTGAAACAGGAAGCATCATTTCTTAGCTATACTGAAGGTTTATTGTTTCTTTCACTCCAAATACATTCCTTTAATGCCTTGACGCTATCAGGAACAGGCTGTTCTGAAAAACACCCCCAAAGACGACCTCAAAGATGGACGCTTTTGACCTTCCTTTTTTTCAATAACACCTGGTGTCGAACTTTGAGATCGGCCCCAGTCCACAAAAACATTTCAACATCACACCCAAGTTAATTGGGCATACATGCACGCACCCGCCCCTTCCTCAACCAACGCCTTCACCGCTGCTTATTTCCTGGGGTTATGGATGGCCAATAGCGCTTTATAGCAGCAGGCCGGCCTCCAGGGACTCAAATCCCCCCTCTCTGTTGCGAGTTGTTGTGATTATATGTATCATGTTTATGTGTGCTATGCTATGTGAGGGTTTTTCCCTTGGACTCAGTCCGGACCCCTCCCGAGGGTCCAGCCTTAGACTGATATTTTTTACTCTTCCCCCCTTTCCCAATATCACCTTTTTCCCACCTTTTTTAAGGAGCGCCATAAGTGAATGACCCGTAGGCGGTCCCGTCTTGTCTCCCTGTAACGTATGTCTGCTCTTAGTGGGACTGTGCCGAAAGTCAATCAATCAATCAATCAATGTTTATTTATATAGCCCTAAATCACAAGTGTCTCAAAGGGCTGCACAAGCCACAACGACATCCTCGGTACAAAGCCCACATAAGGGCAAGGAAAAACTCACCCCAGTGGGACGTCGATGTGAATGACTATGAGAAACCTTGGAGAGGACCGCATATGTGGGTAACCCCCCCCCCCCTCCAGGGGAGACCGAAAGCAATGGATGTCGAGTGGGTCTGACATAATATTGTGAGAGTCCAGTCCATAGTGGATCCAACATAATAGTAAGAGTCCAGTCCATAGTGGGGCCAGCAGGACACCATCCCGAGCGGAGACGGGTCAGCAGCGCAGAGATGTTCCCAGCCGATGCACAGGCGAGCGGTCCACCCCGGGTCCCGACTCTGGTCAGCCAGCACTTCATCCATGCCCCCCCCCCCCCCACAAGGAATAGGGGAGCTGAGGAGAAAATAAAATAAACGGCAGATCAACTGGTCTAACAGGGGGGCTATTTAAAGGCTAGAGTATACAAATGAGTTTTAAGATGGGACTTAAATGCTTCTACTGAGGTAGCATCTCTAATTGTTACCGGGAGGGCATTCCATAGTACTGGAGCCCGAATAGAAAACGCTCTATAGCCCGCAGACTTTTTTTGGGCTCTGGGAATCACTAATAAGCCGGAGTTCTTTGAACGCAGATTTCTTGCCGGGACATATGGTACAATGCAATGGACAAGATAGGACGGAGCTAGACCGTGTAGTATTTTATACGTAAGTAGTAAAACCTTAAAGTCACATCTTAAGTGCACAGGAAGCCAGTGCAGGTGAGCCAGTATAGGCGTAATATGATCAAACTTTCTTGTTCTTGTCAAAAGTCTAGCAGCCGCATTTTGTACCAATTGTAATCTTTTAATGCTAGACATAGGGAGACCCCAAAATAATACGTTACAGTAGTCGAGACGAGACGTAACGAACGCATGAATAATGATCTCAGCGTCGCTAGTGGATAAAATAGATCGAATTTTAGCGATATTACGGAGATGAAAGAAGGCCGTTTTAGTAACACTCTTAATGTGTGATTCAAACGAGAGAGTTGGGTCGAAGATAATACCCAGATTCTTTACTGATTCGCCTTGTGTAATTGTTTGGTTGTCAAATGTTAAGGTGGTATTATTAAATAAATGTCGGTGTTTAGCAGGACCGATAATCAGCATTTCCGTTTTCTTGGCGTTGAGTTGCAAGAAGTTAGCGGACATCCATTGTTTAATTTCATTAAGACACGCCTCCAGCTGACTACAATCCGGCGTGTTGGTCAGCTTTAGGGGCATGTAGAGTTGGCTGTCATCAGCATAACAATGAAAGCTAACACCGTATTTGCGTATGATGTCGCCTAGCGGCAGCATGTAAATACTAAAGAGTGCAGGGCCAAGAACCGAACCCTGAGGAACTCCGCACGTTACCTTAACATAGTCCGAGGTCACATTATTATGGGAGACGCATTGCATCCTGTCAGTAAGATAAGAGTTAAACCACGACAAAGCTAAGTCTGACATACCAATACGTGTTTTGATACACTCTAATAAAATATTATGATCGACGGTATCGAAAGCAGCGCTAAGATCAAGAAGCAGCAACATAGATGACGCATCAGAATCCATCGTTAGCAGTAGATCATTAGTCATTTTTGCGAGGGCTGTCTCCGTAGAGTGATTTGCCCTGAAACCAGATTGAAAAGGTTCACAGAGATTGTTAGACACTAAGTGTTCATTTAGCTGCTGTGCGACAATTTTTTCAAGGATTTTCGAAATAAAGGGCTAGGTGGGACACCGGTCGGTAGTTTACCATGAGGTCAGGATCAAGGTTAGGTCTTTTGAGCAGAGGATGAATAACCGCTTTCTTGAATGCTAGGGGAACAGTGCCAGAGGAGAGTGATAAGTTTATAATATTTAGCACTGATGGACCTAATAATACAAAAATCTCCTTGATAAGTTTCCCAGGAAGTGGGTCAAGTAAACATGTTGTTTTTTTTATCCCACTTACACGCCGTAATAGTTCCTCTAATGTTATTTCATCAAAAAGAGAGACTATTTTGTATTGCAGTATCCGTCGTAGATACAGTTGTATCTGTGTTCATAGAACCCAGTTGTAGCTGGTATGCGTTGTCTTTAATCTCCTTTCTAATTTTCTTATTAAAGAAATTCATAAAGTCATCTGCCGAGTGGGTGGAGCTATTGGGAGGAGTCCCTTGTTGGGTTAGCGATGCTACTGTACTAAACAAAAATTTAGGGTCGTTTTTGTTGAGGCGGATGAGATTTGAGTAATATTTAGCTTTAGCTAAGGTAAGCATGCGTTTATACGATATTAAACTATCACTCCATGCTTGATGGAAAACCTCAAGCTTGGTCGCGCGCCATTTGCGTTCCAACTTTCTACATGATAATTTAGAAAGTTGAAAGTGAAATTTCAGTTCTTATGTGTCTTGTACATGTTAAAGAATGAACAATAATAAAGCATCTTGAATCTTGAATCTTTACACAAGGTGTGTACACGTGTGGGCTAAACAGTGAAGCACTTACCTTCAGGTTGTATGTCTCACATCGGGTATGGATTAACCCGTACTCCTATTGTGACCCGCACATTGTTGCCTCTATCTGCATGGAGCAGAAAAGAAGAAAATGCATTGTGCAGGTCAATTGTCCATCCAGTAAATACAAAGTCAAGCTGGGCCCTGCATCATTGCTAACAATGATGAGACTAAAATGAGATGAGCAGCATTAGGAGATGATAAATCCTCCACATCTGACGGATTATGGTTATGTTGACAAATGCTGCTCAAAGAAGATGTGATTACATTGTGAATATTACAGTCAGGAAAGGAGGATTTACAAATGAAAAAAAAAGCAACACATGTTGGATGACTTTTGAGTTGGTTTTAGACGGCTGACAGTTATTTGTCTGCAGGGAACTCTCTGGCTGTAATCCCTCATCTTGACACGTCATTTCCCTCACTTATATTATCCATAGCCATATCCATCCATATGATCTATAATATCTGTTTTTAGAGAAAGAACATTTAGCATTGTACTTCTCCGCCATACTGACGAATCGCCCTTGATGCCTTCTTAGGTTCTCCTGCATTGTAGCGGCGCTGCTGTGAAGTCATTTCTAATTTGCACAGTTTACACAGCACCTCAAAAGGTTTATTTGTTTCCTACAGCTGTTCTGATCACTGTTATGCTGCCAACGCTGATACCCATCATCAGGGGCGCCGCTCGGGATTTTGGGCCCCATGAAAAGAATCTTTACTGGGCCCCCAACACAGTGTCATTATTTTTTCTGTATTATAATTTCATCATCATTAGGGGCCTCTCTGGGCCCTCCTCCATCATGGGCCCCTAGAACATACCGTATTTTCCGCACCATAAGGCGCCCTGGGTTATAAGCCGCGCCTTCAATGAACGGCATATTTCAAAACTTTGTCCACCTATAAGCCGCCCGGTGTTGTAAGCCGCATCTAACTGCGCTAAAGGAATGTCAAAAAAACAGTCAGATAGGTCAGTCAAACTTTAATAATATATTAAAAACCAGCGTGATGTGGGCGCGCATGGAGTCGTATATCAACATGGACAGAGCTGTGTGAAAAAAGCCACCCGGCCTCTTCGCGTAAACTTAAACTTACCTTAACCACTCGCTCATCTTTTCTTCATCCATCCCTTCGAGTTAGCTTTTATGATGACGCCGGCTGGAAAGGTCTCTTTTGGCAAGGTCTGCCTTTTGAATATCACCATGGGTGGAAGTTTCTGGCCATTAGCATGGCAAGCTAGAACCACAGTGAAGGATGACTTCTCATTCCCTGTGGTGCGAATATTCACCGTACGTGCTCCCGTTGTATCCACAGTGCGGTTCACAGGAATATCAGTTGCTGTGAAATAGTAATCCGTGTGCGGATGGAGAGATTGCGTCTTTTCATGAACCGGATACCTGTCGCTTAGTAGGAGCCATTTTGTGGTCTTTACAGATGTAAACACACAAAGGAAATGAAACGGTAATATCCGCGCGCTTTTTCTTCTTCTACGCGGGCGGGTGGTTGCTTACAGTAGAAGAAGAAGCGCTTCCTGTTCTATGGGGGCGGGTGCTGACCTTGGCGGTTGCTTGCGTAGAAGAAGAAGCGCTTCCTGTTCTACCGGGAAAAAAGATGGCGGCTGTTTACCGAAGTTGCGAGACCGAAACTTTATGAAAATGAATCTTAATATTTATCCATATATAAAGCGCACCGGGTTATAAGGCGCACTGTCAGCTTTTGAGAAAATTTGTGGTTTTTAGGTGCGCCTTATAGTGCGGTAAATACGGTACTTGCCAACCTTGAGACCTCCGATTTCGGGAGGTGGGGGGTGGGGGGTTGGGGGGCGTGGTCGGGGGCGTGGTTAAGATATATATATATATATATATATAAGAAATACTTGACTTTCAGTGAATTCTAGCTATATGTATATATACATATATATATATATATATATATATATATATATATATATATATATATATATATATATATATATATATGTATATATATATATATATATATATATATATATATATATACATAAATAAAAGAAATACTTGAATTTCAGTGTTCATTTATTTACACATATACACACACATAACACTCCTCTACTCATTGTTGAGTTAAGGGTTGAATTGTCCATTCTTGTTCTATTCTCTGTCACTATTTCAGAACACACACATTATACAAATATACATTATAAAACCAATAAGAAAACGGGAGCTCTAATTTGGGAGTCTGAATTAGGATCAGAAGTTCCTATATAAACATTGCGCACTCACGTCGCCATTTTGTATTGATTACTGCAGCTGTGCACTGGATTCATTCACAAATACAAACTACAACTCACAAACACTTTAGAGTTAGGCTCCACCATTAGAATGTGTACTTCAACTTAAAAAGATCACATGGATGTTATTCAGTGAGTTGATTCACCAAAACTAACCTGTTATACAGGAGGAAAAAGCACACAGGACGTTTCAATTGTTCACAGACTGGTCGCGCTCATCAGAATGACAAGACACTTCCGGTCTGCAGGTGATAGCATTCAATTGGGAAGAAACGCCCTACTGCCCCCTACTGACCAATGTGAATACTGATAAATGTGTAATGACAGCTCCAAAAACTAATTCAAACCACAAAATAAACTAAATAAATCAACACAAAAATGTGACACATTATGGGTGGGTCACATATGCATGTACAGTAGATGGCAGTATTGTCCTGTTTAAAAGTGTCACAACATTGCTGTTTACGGCAATGTTGTGAACAGGCTGTCAACACGTCACTCAGGTCCGCAAGGAGCTGGAGGGGGCGTGGCCTCCAGCTCCGCCTGAATTTCGGGAGATTTTCAGGAGAAAATTTGTCCCGGGAGGTTTTCGGTAGAATCGCTGAATTTCAGGGGTCTCCCGGAAAATCCGGGAGGGTTGGCAAGTATGCCCTAGAATCCGTCTCCTTTACCGCCCCTTTTCGGCGCCCCTGCCCATCATCTATAAGTGAGATCAGCCAATGTATTAATCACAATCACAATCAGAAATACTTTAATAATCCCCGAGGGGAAATTAAGATTTTCAGCACAATCCCATTCAAGAGCAGACAAACATTACAGAGAGACAGAACAGGATCAAACATTACAGGGAGACAGAACAGGATCGCTGACGGCTCTGCCAACTTCCGGCGCCCCCTTACAAAAAAGATGAAAATTAGCAAATTTGGCGTCAGACGAAAAAATCTTCAATGGTCTCCATCTTTCAAAGGCATCCCTGATACAAATCCTCGTTTTGTTCCTGGCTTTGTCACGAATAAGTTGAGAATCATAACGACGCCTTTGAGATTTACTAAGGTCTGACATGTTTAGTAACTTTACCAGTGGCAGTAGCTGGACGAAGAGGGAGGTGCGTAACTAGCAACCTGGATGTGACACACTCACAGACTTTCTAATTGGTCGGAGGGCGGGACATGGGAATGAAAAGAATGACAGTATTTCGAGCGTAAATGACATGTTTTGATGTGTTCTATACATTCTACATCACTAATAATAGCATCTGTGTTTCATCCACCATGTTTAAAGGTTGCAGGAGTGCATGAGTTGTTAAGATTGGGATAAGGCAAGTACAGGAACAGCTTTCATTAATGTGACCTATCATTTCTAATTCGGCTGTGCCTCGTTGCCTATTTTAAATTCCAAATTCCGAGGTCAATTGAACCTGGAGTAGCACTATACAGTAAGTCCACAAATCATCCCAGTCCTAGTCACTTGTCCATCCATCCATCTTCTTCCGCTTATCCGAGGTCGGGTCGCGGGGGCAGCAGCCTAAGCAGGGAAGCCCAGACTTTCCTCTCCCCAGCCACTTCGTCCAGCTCCTCCCGGGGGATCCCGAGGCGTTCCCAGGCCAGCCGGGAGAGATATTCTTCCCAACGTGTCCTGGGTCTTCCCCGCGGCCTCCTACCGGTCGGACGTGCCCTAAACACCTAAACACATCCTGACCAGATGCCCGAACCACCTCATCTGGCTCCTCTCGATGTGGAGGAGCAGCGGCTTTACTTTGAGCTCCTCCCGGATGGCAGAGCTTCTCACCCTATCTCTAAGGGAGAGACCCGCCACCCGGCGGAGGAAACTCATTTCGGCCGCTTGTACCCGTGATCTTGTCCTTTCGGTCATAACCCAAAGCTCATCACCATAGGTGAGGATGGGAACGTAGATCGACCGGTAAATTGAGAGCTTTGCCTTGCGGCTCAGCTCCTTCTTCACCACGGATCAATACAGCGTCCGCATTACTGAAGACGCCGCACCGATCCGCCTGTCGATCTCACGATCCACTCTTCCCTCACTCGTGAACAAGACTCCGAGGTACTTGAACTCCTCCACTTGGGGCAAGATCTCCTCCCCAACCCGGAGATGGCACTCCACCCTTTTCCGGGCGAGAACCATGGACTCGGACTTGGAGGTGCTGATTCACATCCCAGTCGCTTCACACTCAGCTGCGAACCGATCCAGTGAGAGCTGAAGATCCTGGCCAGATGAAGCCATCAGGACCACATCATCTGCAAAAAGCAGAGACCTAATCCTGCAGCCACCAAACCAGATCCCCTCAACGCCTTGACTGCGCCTAGAGATTCTGTCCATAAAAGTTATGAACAGAATGGGTGACAAAGGGCAGCCTTGGCGGAGTCCAACCCTCACTGGAAACGTGTCCGACTTACAACCGGCCTTGCGGACCAAGCTCTGGCACTGATCATACAGGGAGCGGACTGCCACAATCAGACAGTCCGATACCCCATACTCTCTGAGCACTCCCCACAGGACTTCCCGAGGGACACGGTCGAATGACTTCTCCAAGTCCACAAAGCACATGTAGACTGGTTGGGCAAACTCCCATGCACCCTCAAGGACCCTGCCCAGAGTATAGAGCTGGTCCACAGTTCCACGACCAGGACGAAAACCACACTGTTCCTCCTGAATCCGAGGTTGGACTATCCGGCGTAGCCTCCTCTCCAGTACACCTGAATAGACCTTACCGGGAAGGCTGAGGAGTGTGATCCCACGATAGTTAGAACACACCCTCCGGTTCCCCTTCTTAAAGAGAGGAACCACCACCCCGGTCTGCCAATCCAGAGGCACCGCCCCCGATGTCCACGCGATGTTGCAGAGTCTTGTCAACCAAGACAGCCCCACAGCATCCAGAGCCTTAAGGAACTCCGGGCGGATCTCATATACCCCCGGGGCCTTGCCACCGAGGAGCTTTTTAACTACCTCAGCAAATTTTGGTCCAATATGGCTCTTTCAACATTTTGGGTTGCCGACCCCTGATATAGAATAATGAACTTAAAGTTGTATGTTTCATCTAAATACGTTTATTAGGTGAGAAGTGATGTTTGAATGTAGCAGCCATTAGCGGAGAGGTTTCCTGATGCCATTAACATGCCAGTCTGCATGCATGGGCGTGTGCCTGCTAGCCAGTAGTGATAATGGAGGCTTGTCTGTGCTCGCTCCACCACTGACTGAATCATGCAGCTGACAGCTCGTAGAGGATGTTGTTAACATGCCAACGTGGGCTCGTACCCTCATGCTGGCACGCTGCAGCTGCCCGTCGCCTAATTCACACTCATTTATTTGGCGGCCGCTTGACCCACATTGGGACGAGTGCAAGGAGGAAGCATCTATAAACAATATGTCAACTAACTTGAATTCCAATTGTAAGAATCCGATCAGTACACAACTCCTTCATTCCTGTAGAGCAGGGGTGGGCAATTCATTTTTACCGGGGGCCGCATGAGCAACCCGAGCACTGCTGGAGGGCCACACCCACAATATTTCAATTACATTTTGCTCAAATTATTTTTGATATACCGTAAGATAAATAATAATAATGATAAAAAATTCATTTAACCTAACTTAACTTAATACAAAAGCAGATTGCTTTTGATGGTTTTATTTTTAACACTGTCTTACACAACACTTCTTGATGTACCGTATTTTCCGCACCATAAGGCGCCCTGGGTTATAAGCCGCGCCTTCAATGAACGGGATATTTCAAAACTTTGTCCAACTATAAGCCGCCCCGTGTTATAAGCCGCATCTAACTGCGCTAAAGGAATGTCAAAAAAACAATCAGATAGGTCAGTCAAACTTTAATAATATATTAAAAACCAGCGTGATGTGGGCGCGCATGGAGTCGTATATCAACATGGACGGAGCTGCGTGAAAAAAGCCACCCGGCCTCTTCGCGTAAACTTACCTTAACCACTCGCTCATCTTTTCTTCATCCATCCATCCCTTCGAGTTAGCTCTTATGATGACGCCGGCTGGAAAGGTCTCTTTTGGCAAGGTCTTCCTTTTGAATATCACCATGGGTGGAAGTTTCTGGCCATTAGCATGGCAAGCTAGAACCACAGTGAAGGATGACTTCTCATTCCCTGTGGTGCGAATATTCACCGTACGTGCTCCCGTTGTATCCACAGTGCGGTTCACAGGAATATCAAAAGTCAGTGGAACCTCGTCCATGTTGATAATGTTCTCTGGCCGGATCTTTTTTTCAGCTATCTTGTTTTTACATTATGCACGGAAAGTAGCCAGCTTTTCTTGAAAGTCTTTAGGCAGTTGCTGTGAAATAGTAGTCCGTGTGCGGATGGAGAGATTGCGTCTTTTCATGAACCGGAAACCTGTCGCTTAGTAGGAGCCATTTTGTGGTCTTTACAGATGTAAACACACAAAGGAAATGAAACGTAATATCCGCGCGCTTCTTCTTCTTCTACGCGGGCGGGTGGTTGCTTACAGTAGAAGAAGAAGCGCTTCCTGTTCTATGGGGGCGGGTGCTTACCTTGGCGGTTGCTTGCGTAGAAGAAGAAGCACTTCCTCTTCTACGGGGAAAAAAGATGGCGGCTGTTTACCGTAGTTGCGAGACCGAAACTTTATGAAAATGAATCTTAATATTAATCCATATATAAAGCGCACCGGGTTATAAGCCGCACTGTCAGCTTTTGAGTAAATTTGTGTTTTTTAGGTGCGGCTAATAGTACGGAAAATACGGTATGTAAAAATGTCAATTTCTGTCACTTCATCCTGCATCCTCTTTAAAAGTCCAACATTTTTCCCCGTCAGATTTGGACAACCATCTGTTGTCACACCTGCCAGCTTGTCCCATTTCAGTCCTAACATGTCCAAACACACATTTATTTACCTATGTCAGGTGTCGGCAACCCGCGGCTCCGGAGCCGCATGCGGCTCTTTGATCACTCTGATGCGGCTCAGCAGCTTACTTGCCGAACCCCCCGATTTTTCCGTGAGACTTCCGGAATTCAGTGACTCTCGCAGAGAACTCCCGGGATTAATATTCACCGATTTTCACCCTTACATCTATAATAAGGGCGTGCCATGATGCCCTCTACAGTCTGTATTAATAGTGTGCCAACCCAACCACTTGTTATACAGTATGCATCTTCTACTTGCTCACGTACGTGACAGCAACGCATACTTGGTCAACAGCCACACAGGTTACACTGACGGTGACCATATAAAACAACTTTAACACTCTTACTAATAATGCGCCACACTGTGAACCCACACCAAACAAGAATGACAAACACATTTCGGGAGAACATCTGCACCGTAACACAACATAAACACAACAGGACAAATACCCAGAATCCCATGCAGCCCTGACTCTTCCGGGCTACATTATACACCCCTGCTACCACCAAACCCCGCCCCCACCCCAAGCCTGCTCCCTCACACATCAACCCCCCCTCTGTGCGTCGGTTGAGGTGGGCGGGGTTTGGTAGCGGGGGTGTATAATGTATCCCGGAAGAGTTAGGGCTGCATGGGATTCTGGGTATGTGTTCTCTTGTGTTTATGTTGTGTTACGGTGCAGATGTTCTCCCAAAATGTGTTTGTCATTCTTGTTTGGTGTGGGTTCACAGTGTGGCGCATTATTAGTAAGAGTGTTAAAGTTTTTTTTATACCGCCACCTTCAGTGTAACCTGTGTGGTTGTTGACCAAGTATGCCTTGCTGTCACTTACGTGAGCAAGCGGAAGCCCACACAACGTGGGGCTGATCAAGCACGCTGGTTGTAGTGGGCGCTATATGCTGTACCATCTCGGCACGCATGACGCTGACAATCGCCATTCATATAAAACCCGTGTGCCGCACCAGCTTTCAAATTCCATATTAAGGAGTGGGCAGCGTGTCTGAGACCCCTGGTTTATACATAGCACAGAGCAAAAAAAAAACTTTGAATGCAGTGTTATTTCATTTTAAATTTCAAAAAATGTTTGCGTCTCCCATTGTTTTCTATAATTTGTGAAACTGATTAAAATGGCTCTTTGACTGGTAAAGGTTGCCGACTCCTGACCTATGTGAACAAGTCACTACCTGTGGTTGTCTCTTTAATTGACTGCATGGCTGCCAGCTACTCTGCGATTTGAAAGTCTGCAGTTATCCTACGTAAGAAGATGAGCAGCTGGGCGGTGTCACGTGCATCGCAGCTCTCATCCAAAGCCAGCGAAAAACAGTCAAAGTCGGCCGTTCTGTTCTTCAGCTGAAGCTCCAAGTTTCCAGCGATGGTCTCAACCCGCCTCGTTACAGTGCGTCGGGAGAGTGACACGTTCTCAAATGCGCCCCTCTTCTCCGGGCATTTCAGCTTAACATAGTCCAATAAGCACTCCTTAATAAACTCTCCGTCAGAAAACGCTTTACTTTTTCTGGCGATTTTGTGAGAAATGACGAAACTTGTCCTGACGGCTGCATCTCTGGGGGTGGGAAATTTGGCAAAAAGTCCTTGTTGGGTTTGCAGTTTTACCATCAACGCATCACACAAATTAAGCACACGGCTTTACCTTTAATTTCTGTAAAGAAGTACTTGGCAGTGTCGTGTCATTATATTGGCGACATGTTTAGTGCAGCAGTACCTCAACTTACAAGCCTAAATGTGATCTTTGTATTATATCTTATTTGTTATTGCAAGACATTTGATAAAAGTACAGTAAAGTTTAAGGTGTGTTTCTTGATTGCACGCTAAAAAGTGTTAATACTGTAAGTAATGTACTAATTAAGCACCAGCTGTTTGATTGTAACGTGACTCTTAGTTGTAGTTTCCATTAATACTGTCATGATCTGTGGTCTGGATCATGTTTTTGTTATTTTCTGTTAGTTTTAAGACTCCATGGTTCCTGTTCGTGTGCACCCTTGTTTGTTTTAGTTTCCATGGCGACTTATGATTTTCACCTGCCTCTTGTGTTCAGGACACACCTGTTTCTAATCAGGAGACCATTATTTAAGCCTGTCTTTGCCAGTTAGTCGTCCTGGCGCCATTGCTTGTTTTCATGTGTTATCATAGTTTGTGATTGATTGATTGATTGATTGATAGTCCACTGTTGTATTGACAACATGACTAAGCATTCTGACCCTCTCATCCGGACACAATGACATTGTTTTGAGAAATACACTTAGGGCCAAATCTACTAAATATTTCTGTGTACTAAAACACGTGCAAACATGCACTATGGAGGCTGTGTGCAGAGGATTGCGTCTTTTAAATGAGCAAAATTTAGCATTTAGCGTCTGCTTTTATGTATATGCAGAATATATGCCGTTTATCAGAACACCCACATTACTCGTAGAAGGAGATGTAAATATAATCATTTAGCACGCACAATATGATTCATCAAGACTAAAACTGTTCTGAGGTCGCTATTTTGCATCTTTATTTAGCACATCTGTTGTCAGGACAAGGACTTTTACGCAAATTACTGCGTGGATTGTTTTCCCGGAATGCAAACGAACCTGACTGGACATGGCGTGCAGGAAAAAAACATGATTTAATTACTCAAAAGTACAAACAAAAGTGTACAAACAAAAAGCGCTCACAACAGAGGCACAAAACTTAACGCAGGGAACAAAACTAACACTAAGACAGAAACTATGGACATGAAACAAAACTACACTTACTGTGACGTGAAACGAGCATGAAACTATGGCATGGATAATAAGCATGAAAATGTCATCCGAGTAATGTCAGGAGTAATGTCATCAGAGTAGTAAGAGTATCTTTATGTCGCCAGGCTGACTACCTGGCAACTACAGGCTTAAATAGTCTCATGATTAGTGACAACAGGTGCGTGAGTCCAACACATGACAGGTGAAACTAATAAGTTGACATGGCAAAACAAGGGAGCGTAAACAGGAACTAAAAGAGTCAGAACATAACCAAACAAAACCTGACCACAGAACATGACATCTGCAGTGTTTGTGCAAACTGGCACAGTTATAAGAACATGTTTGCAAATGGTTGAGAAAGTAAGCAAATGCTATGCAAAAACATACAATGGAGACAATATGTGTGTGTATTAGAGATGCGCGGTTTGCGGGCACAACCGCGGAGTCCGCGGATTATCCGCGGACCGGGCGGATGAAATAAAAAAAAAATAGATTTTATCCGCGGGTCGGGTCGGGTCGGGTCGGGCGATTGAAATAAAAAAAAATTAGATTTTAAATAGATTCAGGCGGGTGGCAGTTAAACCAATTGGTAAATATATATACATAGTTAAATGTTGTTACCCACATACGAAAAACGAGCAGGCACCTGCAGCATATGCCACAACAGAAGAAAAAAAAAAAAGAGATGGACACTTTTACGGAGCGGAGAAGGGACGCCTCGCCGGGGTCCGGGACCGAGGCCCCTTACCCCGAGAGGGCCCCACCGGGAGCCGTAGCTGAGGCGATCCGCGAGAAGGGCCCGACGCACGTCCAGGGTCACCACCGCGCCCACCGCACCGACACCCCGCCTCGTCCGCCTTCGCCGCGGCCGGCGTCACGCGCAGCAGGTAAGCAGCTTACCTGCCCGCCACCCCCGTGGCCGGGGGCTCGTAACAGGGGTCACTCCGCGCGCGCAACTTACCTGCCCGTCACCCCTGTTGCCGGGGGCGCGTAACAGGGGTCACTCCGCGCGCAGTGCGCTCACGAAAGGGGTGGGGCTCACCCTGGTTGATACAGACAGCAGCTAGGACGGTGGCCATGGAAGTTGGAACCCGCTAAGGAGTGTGTAACAACCCACCTGCCGAATCAACTAGCCCTGAAAATGGATGGCGCTGGAGCGTCGGGCCCATATACCCGGCCGTCGCCGGCAGCGAGACGCGCTTGGAGGTGCGCTCAGCGCGGCTCCCATATGATTGCGCACTGGTGTGCGTCTGGGTCGTGACAGCGTGGCACGCGAATGTCTGTGCTGCATTGGATCAGTCTCCTTTCTTTAACAGGCAAAAGCTTTATAACCTCACTAATGCCTTGCATCGTCTATATTAGATATATAACAACGGGCGGGTGCGGGCGGATGGCGGGCGGATGCGGTTCTGATCAAATGTTAGATCGGGTGGATTGCGGATGGTTGACGACTTTCTGATGCGGTTGCGGATGAAATAATTGCCTATCCGCGCATCTCTAGTGTGTATAAACAAAGTACTGTAATATTAAAATATTGGACATATTTTCTATTCAACAATGATATATTATAATTGTATATCTGCTAGATCAGTGGTCCCCAACCTTTTTGTAACTGCAGACCGGTCAAAGCTTGAAAATGTGTCCCACAGACCCTAACCCTAACCCTAACCCTAACCCTATTTTTTTTTTTTTTTTTTTTTTTGTCATAAAACAATACAATCATGTGTGCTTACGGACTGTATCCCTTGCAGACTGTATTGATATATATTGATATATAATGTACGAACCACAATATTAATAACAGAAAGAAACAACCCTTTTGTGTGAATGAGTGTAAATAGGGGAGGGAGGTTTTTTGGGTTGGTGCACTAATTGTAAGTGTATCTTGTGTTTTTTATGTTGATTTAATAAAATTAAAAAAATTAAAAAAAAATGTTTTAGTTAATTTTTTTATTTTTTTGACATTTCTTGTGCGGCCCGGTACCAATCGATCCACGGCCCGGTGGTTGGGGAGCACTGTGCTAGATAACTGAAGGGGCTGATTAAAACAGAGTAAATTGGGGTTTTTTTTGGTATCTGCTGGTGTGTTCGTTTTTTCCATATGGGAGATTATTTTGAATAATAGTATACTTTATCTCCTATACAACACATGTCTTGCATTATGCATTTTCTTGTACCTGGATCATTCAGATCACCACAACATCTCTCAGAGCGCACCTTCTAAAAAGTACTAAAACAATTTAGCCCAGAAAAGTTGGTTCAGTTATATTTGTGTGCTGCTTGTCAACAACATGCACAACATGTTGGACCATACAGCAGGGCCGGCCCGTGGCATAGGCCGTATAGGCAAATGCTAAGGGCGCCGTCCATCAGGGGGCGCCACGCCAGTGCCACAAATGTGGGAGAAAAAAAAAAAGAAAAAAAAAAGTTGTTACTATTATTTCTAAATACAAAAAATAATCCCACGTTAATTAAAATGCAAAGTAAAGCCTATTTAATAGAAATATTATTTGTTACAACATAACGCCCCCCCCCCCCCTCCCCCCCCCCCCCTTCCCTGCACGGTGCGCCCCCTCCCTTCCCGTATCATGACTCTTTTTGGACGTCACCACATCAAAAAATCAACACAAGATGTCAAAACGGCCAAAACTGTCAGGTGCCCAGGGAAGAAAAAAGAGAAAAGAAGAGGAGGAGAAACGAGAAAAGACAGAGGTAGCAGGTAGGTAACGTTAGCCTACATGAAATGATTTGTCTGTTACAGAATGTGATAGTAACCTGGCTTTTTAGCATTAAGCTAATGTTACATGATTCGGCAATTGCTAATCAATAAATAGCTAGTTCTGTTTTAACGTCGGGTTAATATTGTGGAGGGGGCTAAATTGTTATGGAAAATAATAATGTAATGTTAGCTAATTACATTCCTCAGGGACATTTGTATTAGATCTTTTAAGCAGGTGTTTTTTTGTTTACATTGTTATTGCCTTCTGGTTAGCTAATGTTTGCCCTGCAGGTAATAGTCACTTTTCCACCCCTTTATATATTAGGTATAGTTGTAAGTAAAAAAAAAAGGTCAAAGACAAAGCTAATCGGTTTCTTGTGAGTATATACACTTCACTGCCGATGTGGGGGGGCGCCACCTAAAATCTTGCCTAGGGCGCCAGATTGGTTAGGGCCGGGCCTGCCATACAGTATATGATGCCATAAATGTAGAGGGAAATGAGTGTCTCCATGGTGACCACTGGTATACACGCACAAACCTCCTTCAAATAGGGCGGGCTGCACCACTTTTGCACTGGTTAATAATTCTCCACGTAATCTTAAGAGATCAGATTAGAAGATCACACAGCACTAATAGTGTCATGTCTGTGTAATCATGTTTTGTTTTGAGTCATGTTTTGTTTAGTTTCTGGCTTTTCACTCCCTTGTCTTGTTTGCATGATTACCCATTAGTTTCACCTGTTCCACGTTTGGACTCATTGTGCACTCTTGATTGTCACCATGGCAACCCATTGGTTTTCGCCTGTCGCGTCGCGCACCTGTTTCACGTCTTGAGTCACGCACCTGTTTTTGTTAATCATGTCTGTAGTATTTAAGTTCAGTGTTTTTCAGTTTGTCTGTCTGACGACCTCACCACATTTATGCTTATGTACACTCTTCATCCTCTAAGATCCTGCTTCATGTCCCTTGTCAAAGTGAATTTTTGTTCCATGTTTATAGTCTTTTTGTTTTTTCATAGTTTGTTCTCCGCCACTGTGCGTGCTTTTCATTTGTACCTTTTTGCTATAGTCTTTTGGTTTCACAGTTTATTCTCCGCCACTGTGCGCGCTTTTGTTTGATCCTTTTTTGTAGTTCTAGTGTTTCAATAAAAAAAATGTACCTTCATTCCCGTCTCGCCCGTGCCAACTTTCCGTTGCATCACGGAAAAGCAAACACCCAAGATCAAGTTATGACAAATAGTACACACAATTTTATAGTTTGCACACACTGTTTAGCACTTGTTTTTTGGATCTTAGTAGATCAGGCCTTGACTGTTTTGTAAAAATCAACGATGATCCGAGAATTGTAACAAAGCCTCTAAAATGTTTTTTTAATTTTGAGACAAAGTCGCTAAATTGGCAAAACACCAATCCCTGCTGCAACGTCTTTGTATTCTCTGGTTGACCAGGTGCATTATTATGTGTTTCTGAGCGGATTTGGTCCAAATGTGCTTGTGGGGGTTCACAAAAAAACAAAAATGTATGGGAAAAACCTGCCGAGGTGTTATTAATGGACATTTCCTTCCAGCATAGATAGATAGTTGACTGAAGGAGAGCAACACAACATGGATCTTAGATCTTTAATAGAGTTGTTGTCCTTGTGCTAACAGAACATTGACAGTTCACTTATGTTGCACTGAACATATGCCGGCAGCCCCCCATGATTTAGCACACCATTGGGTCTATTGAGAGACAGCATCAGCATCACCATAAATATGAACTAACTTTATGTACGCTGAGGGAAATGTGTTCTGCATGCAGCTGATGCTGGTAAAAGTGACACTTAAATGACTTCGCTGAAGGCTAACAAGAAGGTCTTTCTTTCCTTTTGTGCATAACTCTGAAGATGTCATTGGTTCATGTCTTCTTAAGTGGTGTCACTTTTTGTTTTGTCAAGTAACAAAACGCAGCAAAATGATATTTACAAGCTGTTGGTACTAAAAGCTAAGAAAACAAAATGACAGTCTAATTGAGATGACAGTTTCTGAGCACTTTTCAATCTTAAAATCCTTAAACACAAAACTGACAAGCCGATTTTAGCAGAACTTGGTGGAGGTTTTTAGTACGGGTCAAGTAAGAAGTCACACAATTTTGGTCCGGATCTGGTGTAAAAATGGTGAAAATTGCATTTTTTTGCATTAATTTTGGTATTACTTGCAGCATTTCTACATGCAGAGGGCTGGTGTACCTAATATTGTAACCGATGAGTGTGTTTGAAGTGCAGCGTAACACAAAACTAACAAGCCGATTTTAGCAGAACTTGGTGGAAGTTTTTAGTACGGGTCAAATAAGAAGTCACACAATTTTGGCCCAGATCTGGTGTAAAAATGCTAAAAATTGCAATTTTTTGCATTGAATTTGGTGTTACTTGAAGCATTTCTACAAATGTATTACTTGTGGCATTACTAAATGCAGAGGGCTGGTCTACCTAATATTGTGATCGATGAGTGTGTTTGTTTTGCAGCGTAATACAAAACTAACAAGCCGATTTTAGCAGAACTTGGTGGAGGTTTTTAGTACGGGTCAAGTAAGAAGTCACACAATTTTGGCCCAGATCTGGTGTAAAAATGGTGAAAATTGCATTTTTTTGCATTAATTTTGGTAATACTTGCAGCATTTCTACATGCAGAGGGCTGGTGTACCTAATATTGTAACCGATGAGTGTGTTTGAAGTGCAGCGTAACACAAAACTATCAAGCCGATTTTAGCAGAACTTGGTAGAAGTTTTTAGTACGGGTCAAGTAAGAAGTCACACAATTTTGGCCCAGATCTGGTGTAAAAATGCTAAAAATTGCAATTTTTTGCATTGAATTTGGTGTTACTTGAAGCATTTCTACAAATGTATTACTTGTGGCATTACTAAATGCAGAGGGCTGGTCTACCTAATATTGTGATCGATGAGTGTGTTTGTTTTGCAGCGTAATACAAAACTAACAAGCCGATTTTAGCAGAACTTGGTGGAGGTTTTTAGTACGGGTCAAGTAAGAAGTCACACAATTTTGGCCCAGATCTGGTGTAAAAATGGTGAAAATTGCATTTTTTTGCATTAATTTTGGTATTACTTGCAGCATTTCTACATGCAGAGGGCTGGTGTACCTAATATTGTAACCGATGAGTGTGTTTGAAGTGCAGCGTAACACAAAACTATCAAGCCGATTTTAGCAGAACTTGGTAGAAGTTTTTAGTACGGGTCAAGTAAGAAGTCACACAATTTTGGCCAAGATCTGGTGTAAAAATGGTGAAAATTGCATTTTTTTGCATTAATTTTGGTAATACTTGCAGCATTTCTACATGCAGAGGGCTGGTGTACCTAATATTGTAACCGATGAGTGTGTTTGAAGTGCAGCGTAACACAAAACTAACAAGCCGATTTTAGCAGAACTTGGTGGAAGTTTTTAGTACGGGTCAAGTAAGAAGTCACACAATTTTGGCCCAGATCTGGTGTAAAAATGCTAAAAATTGCAATTTTTTGCATTGAATTTGGTATTACTTGAAGCATTTCTACAAATGTATTACTTGTGGCATTACTAAATGCAGAGGGCTGGTCTACCTAATATTGTGATCAATGAGTGTGTTTGTTTTGCAGCGTAACACAAAACTAACAAGCTGATTTTAGCAGAACTTGGTGGAGGTTTTTAGTACGGGTCAAGTAAGAAGTCACACAATTTTGGCCCAGATCTGGTGTAAAAATGGTGAAAATTGCATTTTTTTGCATTAATTTTGGTATTACTTGCAGCATTTCTACATGCAGAGGGCTGGTGTACCTAATATTGTAACCGATGAGTGTGTTTGAAGTGCAGCGTAACACAAAACTAACAAGCCGATTTTAGCAGAACTTGGTGGAAGTTTTTAGTACGGGTCAAGTAAGAAGTCACACAATTTTGGCCCAGATCTGGTGTAAAAATGCTAAAAATTGCAATTTTTTGCATTGAATTTGGTATTACTTGAAGCATTTCTACAAATGTATTACTTGTGGCATTACTAAATGCAGAGGGCTGGTCTACCTAATATTGTGATCAATGAGTGTGTTTGTTTTGCAGCGTAACACAAAACTAACAAGCTGATTTTAGCAGAACTTGGTGGAGGTTTTTAGTACGGGTCAAGTAAGAAGTCACACAATTTTGGCCCAGATCTGGTGTAAAAATGCTAAAAATTGCAATTTTTTGCATTGAATTTGGTATTACTTGAAGCATTTCTACAAATGTATTACTTGTGGCATTACTAAATGCAGAGGGCTGGTCTACCTAATATTGTGATCGATTGCAGCGTAACACAAAACTAACAAGCCGATTTTAGCAGAACTTGGTGGAAGTTTTTAGTACGGGTCAAGTAAGAAGTCAGAAATGTTAGCCAAAATCTGGTGTAAAAATGCTAAAAATTAAATGTTTTACTTCTGATATTACTTGAAGCATTTCTACAAAGGGGGTCCATGACTATATGCAGAGGGCTGGTGTACCTAATATTGTGACCGATAAGTGTGTTTGTTTTGTAGCGTAACACAAAATTAACAAGCCGATTTTAGCAGAACTTCGTGGAAGTTTTTAGTACGGGTCAAGTAAGAAGTCACACAATTTTGGTCCAGAATTGGTGTAAAAATGCTAAAAATTGCATTTTTTTGTATTAAAATTTGGTATTAATTGCAGCATTTCTACAATGGTATTACTTGTCGTATTACTAAATGCAGAGGGCTGGTGTACCTAATGATCGATGAGTGTGTTTGTTTTGCAGCGTAACACAAAACTGACAAGCCGATTTTAGCAGAACTTGGTGGAGGTTTTTAGTACGCATCAAATAAGAGGTTACACAATTTTGGCCAAAATCTGGTGTAGAAATGCTAAAAATTGCATTTTTTGGGGGAGTTGAGGCAAATGGATGATTTAGGCTGAGAGATACATGCAAACCAAATATTACCAAATATCTATTTCATTTTTTTATTTTTATTTTTTTTTTTATTTTGACTTTGAGTCACTAGAAAAGAACGCTATATAAATATAATTCACTTCAATGCAATTCATTTCATTACAGATGATAATTGAGAACCTCACTGTCGTTGCCAAGGCACTGCTTCCTATGAGGAAGCAGTGCCTGGGGAATCTGTGGTGGGCTCTCCTATTTCTGGGGCTGAGGTTGCCGAGGTAGTTAAAAAGCTCCTCGGTGGCAAGGCCCCCGGGGGTGGATGAGATCCGCCCGGAGTTCCTTAAGGCTCTGGATGTTGTGGGGCTGTCTTGGTTGACAAGACTCTGCAGCATCGCGTGGACATCGGGGGCGGTACCTCTGGATTGGCAGACCGGGGTGGTGGTTCCTCTCTTTAAGAAGGGGAACCGGAGGGTGTGTTCCAACTATCGTGGGATCACACTCCTCAGCCTTCCCGGTAAGGTCTATTCAGGTGTACTGGAGAGGAGGCTACGCCGGATAGTCGAACCTCGGATTCAGGAGGAACAGTGTGGTTTTCGTCCTGGTCGTGGAACTGTGGACCAGCTCTATACTCTGGGCAGGGTCCTTGAGGGTGCATGGGAGTTTGCCCAACCAGTCTACATGTGCTTTGTGGACTTGGAGAAGGCATTCGACCGTGTACCCCGGGAAGTCCTGTGGGGAGTGCTCAGAGAGTATGGGGTAACGGACTGTCTTATTGTGGCGGTTCGCTCCCTGTATGATCAGTGTCAGAGCTTGGTCCGCATTGCCGGTAAGTAAGTCGGACCCGTTTCCAGTGAGGGTTGGACTCCGCCAAGGCTGCCATTTGTCACCAATTCTGTTCATAACCTTTATGGACAGAATTTCTAGGCGCAGTCAGGGCGTTGAGGGGATCTGGTTTGGTGGCTGCAGGATTAGGTCACTGCTATTTGCAGATGATGTGGTCCTGATAGCTTCCTCCGGCCAAGATCTTCAGCTCTCACTGGATCGGTTCGCAGCCGAGTGTGAAGCGACTGGGATGAGAATCAGCACCTCCAAGTCCGAGTCCATGGTTCTCGCCCGGAAAAGGGTGGAGTGCCATCTCCGGGTTGGGGAGGAGATCTTGCCCCAAGTGGAGGAGTTCAAGTACCTCGGAGTCTTGTTCACGAGTGGGGGAAGAGTGGATCGTGAGATCGACAGGCGGATCGGTGCGGCGTCTTCAGTAATGCGGACGCTGTATCGATCCGTTGTGGTGAAGAAGGAGCTGAGCCGGAAGGCAAAGCTCTCGATTTACCGGTCGATCTACGTTCCCATCCTCACCTATGGTCATGAGCTTTGGGTCATGACCGAAAGGACAAGATCACGGGTACAAATGAGTTTCCTCCGCCGAGTGGCGGGGCTCTCCCTTAGAGATAGGGTGAGAAGCTCTGCCATCCGGGGGGAGCTCAAAGTAAAGCCACTGCTCCTCCACATGGAGAGGAGCCAGATGAGGTGGTTCGGGCATCTGGTCAGGATGCCACCCGAACGCCTCCCTAGGAAGGTGTTTCGGGCACGTCCGACCGGTAGGAGGCCACGGGGAAGACCCAGGACACGCTGGGAAGACTATGTCTCCCGGCTGTCCTGGGAACGCCTCGGGATCCCCCGGGAGGATCTGGACGAAGTGGCTGGGGAGAGGGAAGTCTGGGCTTCCCTGCTTAAGCTGCTGCCCCCGCGACCCGACCTCGGATAAGCGGAAGAAGATGGATGGATGGATGGAATTGAGAACCTTAACGATAACTCCTTTCCCTGGCAACTAATTACATTTATGAAGCAGTAAGGGGAAAAGTGATTAGTAACTTGACTATTTTTGAACGTAATTAGCCACTGCTCACAACATTTAAAAAGGACATGATAGCAGTGAATGTGATGTTTGTTGTGTGACGTGCATGGCCTGCAGCCAGCGAGCCACTGAAGCATCACTTAACTGTCAAGAAGAAAGAAGATCACTATTTCAATGGGGAGATTTGTTTTCCTTCTATTTGTGTCAAGTTAAGAAGTGCACACCTCCGCTGTGCAGGACCTCCTGAGCCATTAAAGCGTGGCTACAGCCATTGTGCCTGCGGGCGACATGGAGTGTGTGCAGCCTTAAGCCCCATGCAGCCGTTGGCAGGTGTCCAACATGACTCACTTCTCTAAGAGCTCCTCCCATAATAACCAGCAGCCCCTATATTCCTAATTAAAGATGAATGCACCCTTGGCCAAAAAAGCCTTTTATTAACGCACAAGAGTCTTGCAGATATTTACACTTAGCCATCTTTATTGTCCTCAAACAATGGTAGAGGAGAAGGCTGATTGCTGTCTCACCTTTGACTCGAGTGCAGGTGTTCTCAAACTGTAGCACATGCATAAAAATGACTTGATTAAAGTACAGTGTTTTATTTTCCTATATTCAAACTAATGTAGTCCCAATACCAATATTTTGGTACTTTTCAGTTTGTCAATAGTGCTTGTGTGTTTTTTTTCCTTATTTTTGATGTTTCATACTGGAGTTAAAGCACGTTGTATTGCAACTTGCCTGCAGGGCCGGCCCGTGGCATAGGCCGTATAAGCAAATGCTAAGGGCGCCGTCCATCAGGGGGCGCCACGCCAGTGCCACAAATGTTGGAGAAAAAAAAATAAATAAAAAAAATGTTGGTATTATTATTTCTAAATACAAAAAATAATCCCACGTTAATTAAAATGCAAAGTAAAGCCTATTTAATAGAAATATTATTTGTTACAACATCCCCCCCCCCAGCACGGTGCGCCCCCTCCCTTCCCGTATCATGACTCTTTTTGGACGTCACCACATCAAAAAATCAACACAAGATGTCAAAACGGCCAAAACTGTCAGGTGCCTAGGGAAGAAAAAAGAGAAAAGAAGAGGAGAAACGAGAAAAAGACAAGAGGTAGCATAGGTAACGTTAGCCTACATGAAATGATTTGTCTGTTACAGAATGTGATAGTAACCTGGCTTTTTAGCATTAAGCTAATGTTACATGATTCGGCAATTGCTAATCAATAAATAGCTAGTTCTGTTTTAACGTCGGGTTAATATTGTGGAGGGGGCTAAATTGTTATGGAAAATAATAATGTAACGTTAGGTAATTACAGTACTCCCACCTTACATTCCTCAGGGACATTTGTATTAGATCTTTTAAGCAGGTGTTTTTTGTTTACATTGTTATTGCCTTCTGGTTAGCTAATGTTTGCCCTGCAGGTAATAGTCACTTTTCCACCCCTTTATATATTAGGTATAGTTGTAAGTAAAAAAAAAAAGGTCAAAGACAAAGCTATTCGGTTTCTTGTGAGTATACACTTCACTGCCGATGTGGGGGGGCGCCACCTAAAATCTTGCCTAGGGCGCCAGATTGGTTAGGGCCGGGCCTGCTTGCCTGTGTATTAAAAGTGTTGAATGAATAAAGTTTGATTGTTTGAGTGAGGAGACAAATTTCACTTGAAAATACACCCTGACTGGACTGCTCTTTTTGAGCAAATAAATGATGTCCATTCAAATAAAACAAAAAAATTACATTTGTTTCAAAATATTGGGTCTTGATCACGCAAGCAAGTAATTGACGTGTCCATCGTGAATAATCACACTTTTGAATTTTGAATAATCACGAATGAAAAAAATAATAATAATTCGACAGCATTAATCTTAACACAAAATTAGCAAGGAGGCCAACCTACTGTATGTCATGTGTATACTGTAAATATATGTATGTGTACTTGACCACCAACCCCAAAGAACTGAAAAATTTGCATTAATATAGCATCCAGGCTAACAACCATGTAAAAGCAATTAAACTGTCTATCAACAATCTAAGCCAGGGGTCCCCAAACTTTTTGACTCGGAGGCAGCATTGGGTTAAAAAAAATGTGGCCAGGGGCCGGGCTCTGTATATATATATATATATATATATATATATATATATATATATATATATATATATGTATGTGTGGGGAAAAAAATCACAAGACTATTTCATCTCTACAGGCCTGTTTCATGAGGGGGGGTACCCTCAATCATCAGGAGATTTTAATGGGAGCATTCGCATACCATGGTTTATATAGGACACAGAGTGGGTGGGTACAGGCTGGCCTAGGGGCGTGGTGATTGGCTCATGTGTTACCTAGGAGGTGTTTCCGTCTATGTTGTTACAATTTCGCTGCGCTTGTTGAGGGATGACAGGTCTGGACGGTAAATAATAAACAGTTTCTCTTTCAAGCATAGGTTGCATCTTTTATTACCACTATTGTAAGGTGTGCTGGATGCAAGAATTTGCCATGTTATTGAATATTCAACATTATTGTCTTTGAGGTCCCAAATGTGTTTGCTGAGTTCTGTGGTATTTCGCAGGTTTTTGTTCCTGAAAGAAGCCTTGTGATTGTTCCATCTGGTTTTGAATTCTCCCTCGGTTAATCCTACAAATGTGTCAAATGTGTTAATGTCCTTGCGTGTTACCTTAGATTGGTAGACAACTGATGTTTGTAAGCACCCCCCGTTGAGAGGGCAATCGGGTTTCTTTCGACAGTTACATCCTTTGTTGGTTTTGGAGTCGCTCTGTCTGGGGGCCGACGGCTCATTTGCAATTGTTTTGTTGTGGTTTGAGATGATTTGTCGTATATTGTTCATGCAGCTGTAGCTCAATTTAATGTTGTTCTTGTTGAATACTTTTCATAGGGTGTTGTCTTTGGGAAAGTGTTTGTCAATCAGATTGAGGAATTTGTGTCCAATGTTCGTTGAGACGTTTTTGCTGTATGGGGGGGTTGTACCAGATGATGTCGTTTCGTTTTCTGTTCTTTTTTGGCTGGTTTCCTGGCGTGGGTTCATAGGTGAGGGTGAAATTGTATCCGCTTTCATCAAGGGCTTTTTGGTACGGGGGGGTTGCTTGGTCAAATTCAGCTTTGCTAGATGACAGCATCGATAGCCTTTTATTGATTCCGGTAGGTATTCTTTTCGTGGTGGTGGGTGGGTGGTTGCTGTCATGGTGCACGTATTGGAGTGTTGTGTTGGGTTTCGTGAATGGTTGGTAGCTATATATATATATATATATATATATATATATATATATATATAAAATCAGAGCGCGATGATGCCACTTATCGATGGGAAAATACATTAGACAATACCAATTGCCTGTGCGGCTAGGAGACACCGAGAGTAACAAGTGGTAGAAAATGGATTAGAAAAGGACAGATTGGCCGTATTTTGGGAACCTCTGAACTAAGCTATAGCTTCCCCATCTCAGTTGTTTAAGGAATCAATTATTTTGTTAAAAATCCTTTGTGTAAAAGCCTAAAAGACAAATACTGAGAGACTAACTATTTACAATTTAACGTGAAAAACTCGGAAAGTCCTCTAACCTCAAATTCAGCCATATTACAGTACTCTAGAGAAGACTATGTAGGTGAGGTACGATCCTAATTGTATTCATTTCCATGCTACAATTTGACAGGTGGCACCCTGTGGTGTGGACAAATAATGATCCTGAAAAATCAACTCCATTGTACATGTAGTATGAAAAGATATACATTGTTGATATTTACTATTTCAGTTATGACTCTCACTAAAAGAAAGCAGGCATTGACAAAAACACTTCTGGAAGAAATGCAGAATGAAATGAACCTGCATGTGTTCATGTGGTCAACAGCCATTGTTCAACCACCGTATGCTAACTAAATGTTGACTACCAGATACTACTTCACTGTCATTCCCTGTTTTATATGCGCCGCGTTTACATGTTCTCATTTGGCAAACATTTGTATCCAAGGTGATTTACAAGTGAGGGAAATCACTTAGGCCTCCACAGAAGACCCTGGAATATTAAGTACTCAGTCAGACCGAGTGCAAGGGGTTCAGGTAAAGATGTGCACAGTAAGTGCAAGTTGGCCATGTTTGGCAGTGGGAGGTGCTCTAAGGAATCAAGTGTCAAGAGATCATAGAATATAGAGTACACCCACACTCTAATAGCACTTGACTACTTCTTCAGTCTTGTCCCCTCTGCAAACTCTCAAATTCTGTTCTCCAAATATGTAGTCATTGACGAGGTGAGGTTGACAGCCATGTTTAGAGTGAACAAAAACAATGCAGGAATAGTCATAGGTAGGGATGGGAATCGAAAACCGGTTCTGAACCTGATGTATCAGTTCCTTGGAATCGATTGCCATCTATTCAAACGGTTATTTTAGTGGATCTAGTTAATAGTGTGAGAGTCCAGTCCATAGTGGATCTAGTTAATAGTGTGAGAATCCAGTCCATAGTGGATCTAGTTAATAGTGTGAGAGTCCAGTCCATAGTGGATCTAGTTAATAGTGTGAGAGTCCAGTCCATAGTGGATCTAGTTAATAGTGTGAGAATCCAGTCCATAGTGGATCTAGTTAATAGTGTGAGAGTCCAGTCCATAGTGGATCTAGTTAATAGTGTGAGAATCCAGTCCATAGTGGATCTAGTAAAAAGTGTGAGAGTCCAGTCCATCGTGGATGTAGTTAATAGTGTGAGAGTCCAGTCCATAGTGGATCTAGTTAATAGTGTGAGAATCCAGTCTATAGTGGATCTAGTTAATAGTGTGAGAGTCCAGTCCATAGTGGATCTAGTAACAAGTGTGAGAGTCCAGTCCATAGTGGATCTAGTTAATAGTGTGAGAGTCCAGTCCATAGTGGATCTAGTAAAACGTGTGAGAGTCCAGTCCATATTGGATCTAGTTAATAGTGTGAGAATCCAGTCCATAGTGGATCTAGTTAATAGTGTGAGAGTCCAGTCCATAGTGGATCTAGTTAATAGTGTGAGAGTCCAGTCCATAGTGGATCTAACATAATAGTGTGAGAGTCCAGTCCATAGTGGATCTAGTAAAAAGTGTGAGAGTCCAGTCCATAGCGGATCTAGTTAATAGTGTGAGAGTCCAGTCCATAGTGGATCTAACATAATAGTGTGAGAGTTCAGTCCATAGTGGATCTAACATAATAGTGTGAGAGTCCAGTCCATAGTGGATCTAGTTAATAGTGTGAGAGTCCAGTCCATAGTGGATCTAGTTAATAGTGTGAGAGTCCAGTCCATAGTGGATGTAACATAATAGTGAGAGTCCAGTCCATAGTGGATCAAGCATAATATTGTGAGAGTCCAGTCCATAGTGGATCTAACATAATAGTGAGAGTCCAGTCCAAAGTGGATCTAACATAATAGTGAGAGTCCAGTCCATAGTGGATCTAACATAATAGTGAGAGTCCAGTCCATAGTGGATCAAGCATAATATTGTGAGAGTCCAGTCCATAGTGGATCAAGCATAATATTGTGAGAGTCCAGTCCATAGTGGATCTAACATAATAGTGTGAGAGTCCAGTCCATAGTGGATCTAACATAATAGTGAGAGTCCAGTCCATAGTGGATCTAACATAATAGTGTGAGAGTCCAGTCCATAGTGGATCTAACATAATAGTGAGAGTCCAGTCCATAGTGGATCTAACATAATAGTGTGAGAGTCCAGTCCATAGTGGATCTAACATAATATTGTGAGAGTCAAGTCCATAGTGGATCTAACATAATATTGTGAGAGTCAAGTCCATAGTGGATCTAACATAATAGAGAGAGTCCAGTCCATAGTGGATCTAACATAATAGTGTGAGAGTCCAGTCCATAGTGGATCCAGCCAAATATTGTGAGAGTCCAGTCCATAGTGGATCTAACATAGTAGTGTGAGAGTCCAGTCCATAGTGGATCTAACATAATAGTGTGAGAGTCCAGTCCATAGTGGATCTAGTACATAGTATGAGAGTCCAGTCCATAGTGGTTCTTTGACTCTGCTCCATTGGACTGGAGGGCTATGTTTGAAAGCCACTTAGTCCTCATCCATCCATCCATTGTGTTTTCTAAAATATTGCACTCTTCCACCCTTATTGATGACCTCTGCAGGAACTCGGAAGAAACATTTATCCTTTTTGCGATTTGAACGGTTCGTATAGCTCAAAACAACCCAAGCATAGGGCTTTTTTTCTTTGAGAAAGGTTAAATGGCACCTGTAGTACCCATTGAGAACCGAGCTCGCTTGACCAACCACGCATAATTAATGACCCGGACGTGATGCCATGCAAATTCAAGCAGTCGCATAGACTGTAATATTGTACATGCTCATTGTTATATATTGTATATATTATATACGCGTGGCACAGTTGGGAGAGTGGCCGTGCCAGCAATCTGAGGGTTACTGGTTCAATCCCCACCTTCTACCATCCTGGTCACGTTCGTTGTGTCCCTGAGCAAGACACTTCACCCTTGCTCCTGACTGGTTAGCACCGTGCTTGGCAGCTCCCACCATCAGTGTGTGAATGGGTGAATGTGGAAAATAGTGTCAAAGCGCTTTGAGTTCCTTAACAAGGTAGAAAAGGGCTAAACAAGTGCGACACATTTACCATTTACAATATCCATCCATCCATCCATCTTCCTCCGCTTATCCGAGGTCGGGTCGCGGGGGCAGCAACCTAAGCAGGGAAGCCCAGACTTCCCTCTCCCCATCCACTTCGTCCAGCTCTTCCTGTGGGACCCCGAGGCGTTCCCAGGCCAGCCGGGCGACATAGTCTTCCCAACGTGTCCTGGGTCTTCCCCGCAGCCTCCAACCGGTTGGACGTGCCCTAAACACCTCCCTAGGGAGGCGTTCGGGTGGCATCCTGACCAGATGCCCGAACCACCTCATCTGGCTCCTCTCCATGTGGAGGAGCAGCGGCTTTACTTTGAGCTCCCCCCGGATGACAGAGCTTCTCACCCTATCTCTAAGGGAGAGCCCCGCCACCCGGCGGAGGAAGCTCATTTCGGCCGCTTGTACCCGTGATCTTGTCCTTTCGGTCATAACCCAAAGCTCATGACCATAGGTGAGGATGGGAATGTAGATCGACCGGTAAATTGAGAGCTTTGCCCTCCAGCTCAGCTCCTTCTTCACCACAACGGATCGATACAGCGTCCGCATTACTGAAGACGCCGCACCGATCCGCCTGTTGATCTCACGATCCACTCTTCCCTCACTTGTGACCAAGACTCCGAGGTACTTGATCTCCTCCACTTGGGGCAAGATCTCCTCCCCAACCCGGAGATGGCACTCCACCCTTTTCCGGGCGAGAACCATGGACTCGGACTTGGAGGTGCTGATTCTCATCCCAGTCGCTTCACACTCGGCTGCGAACTGATCCAGTGAGAGCTGAAGATCCTGGCCAGATGAAGCCATCAGGACCACATCATCTGCAAAAAGCAGAGACCTAATCCTGCAGCCACCAAACCAGATCCCCTCAACGCCTTGACTGCGCCTAGAAATTCTGTCCATAAAAGTTATGAACAGAACCGGTGACAAAGGGCAGCCTTGGCGGAGTCCAACCCTCACTGGAAAAGTGTCCGACTTACTGCCGGCAATGCGGACCAAGCTCTGGCACCGAGCATACAGGGAGCGGACCGCCACAATCAGACAGTCCGTTACCCCATTCTCTCTGAGCACTCCCCACAGGACTTCCCGAGGGACACGGTCAAATGCCTTCTCCAAGTCCACAAAACACATGTAGACTGGTTGGGCAAACTCCCATGCACCCTCAAGGACCCTGCCGAGAGTATAGAGCTGGTCCACAGTTCCACGACCAGGACGAAAACCACACTGTTCCTCCTGAATCCGAGGTTCGACTATCCGGCGTAGCCTCCTCTCCAGTACACCTGAATAGACCTTACCGGGAAGGCTGAGGGGTGTGATCCCACGATAGTTAGAACACACCCTCCGGTTCCCCTTCTTAAATAGAGGAACCACCACCCCGGTCTGCCAATCCAGAGGTACCGCCCCCGATGTCCACGCGATGCTGCAGAGTCTTGTCAACCAAGACAGCCCCACAGCATCCAGAGCCTTAAGGAACTCCGGGCGGATCTCAATTACCCCTGGGGCCTTGCCACCGAGGAGCTTTTTAACTACCTCAGCAACCTCAGCCCCAGAAATAGGAGAGCCCACCACAGACTCCCCAGGCACTGCTTCCTCATAGGAAGACGTTTACCATATAAACATATAATATATCAGTATATATCATATACTGTATATGTAATATGTAAATATTACATAAATGTTATATTTTATTTTGCTACTATGGTACATTTTTAGTCTACTTTATACCTTACACTTTCCATCCTTTGTAACTGAGCTACTGTGTGGAACAATTTCCCTTGTGGATCATTAAAGTTTGTCTAAGTCCAAGACTTGAATGACATTTAAGGTCCTAATCATTAAGGTGCTAAACTTAATTAAAGTCTGTTGTCCTTAAATCCAATGTTTTCTTTTTCCTAGCATCAACATATTGCCTTTTCAAACAATGTTGGGTGGATCTCTATCTTCCGGAAGGCACATATATGTGTTAGGAATATAATACCAATGAATGGTTACATTAGTAATTCTAAGTGGCACCCAACCATAAAATCCCAATGGATATCTTAGCCAGTCAAGAGCATATCATTTATTTTCTAAAGTACATGAGAGGCTTTGTAATTGAAATGATGTTGTGTTGTCTAGTCCAATCAAAGTCTTTCATAATACGACTCACCAAAGGAGTGCCATTTATTCATGTGTTTACAGATGTGTCGGCTGTGTAGTCACAAGTGCTTAACAGTGATGGGGGGAAAAAACAGTTTATTGTCTAAGTAATTGCAGTTTAGTTTATTTTATGATACCTTTGGAGCACAGCTTGGCAATTTGGAATCCAAACAGGCAAGAAATGTTGAGATAAAGGTTACATGTGTTTTGCCGACTACAGTCTTAGGACAGACTGGAAAGGCTGATTGCTTCAACCCTTTACTTTTACCATTCTATTAATTGGACGAAAACAAGCCCACAATGCCCTCTTCTCTCAACAATTGGCAGAAAGTAAACCAATCAATCAATCAATGTTTATTTATATAGCCCTAAATCACAAGTGTCTCAAAGGGCTGCACAAGCCACAACGACATCCTCGGTACAAAGCCCACATAAGGGCAAGGAAAAACTCACCCCAGTGGGACGTCGATGTGAATGACTATGAGAAACCTTGGAGAGGACCGCATATGTGGGTAACCTCCCCCCTCTAGGGGAGACCGAAAGCAATGGATGTCGAGTGGGTCTGACATAATATTGTGGGAGTCCAGTCCATAGTGGATCCAACATAATAGTAAGAGTCCAGTCCATAGTGGGGCCAGCAGGACACCATCCCAAGTGGAGACGGGTCAGCAGCGCAGAGATGTTCCCAGCCAATGCACAGGCGAGCGGTCCACCCCGGGTCCCGACTCTGGACAGCCAGCACTTCATCCATGGCCACCGGACCTGTGCCCACCCCCCCCGCCACAAGGGATAGAGGGGAGCAGAGGAGAGAAGAAAAGAAACGGCAGATCAACTGGTCTAACAGGGGGGCTATTTAAAGGCTAGAGTATACAAATGCGTTTTAAGATGGGACTTAAAGGCTTCTACTGAGGTAGCATCTCTAATTGTTACCGGGAGGGCATTCCATAGTACTGGAGCCCCAATAGAAAACGCTCTATAGCCCGCAGACTTTTTTTGGGCTCTGGGAATCACTAATAAGCCGGAGTTCTTTGAAGGCAGATTTCTTGCCGGGACATATGGTACAATGCAATCGACAAGATAGGACGGAGCTAGACCGTGTAGTATTTTATACGTAAGTAGTAAAACCTTAAAGTCACATCTTAAGTGCACAGGAAGCCAGTGCAGGTGAGCCAGTATAGGCGTAATATGATCAAACTTTCTTGTTCTTGTCAAAAGTCTAGCAGCCGCATTTTGTACCAACTGTAATCTTTTAATGCTAGACATAGGGAGACCCCAAAATAATACGTTACAGTAGTCGAGACGAGACGTAACGAACGCATGAATAATGATCTCAGCGTCGCTAGTGGATAAAATAGAACGAATTTTAGCGATATTACGGAGATGAAAGAAGGCCGTTTTTAGTAACACTCTTAATGTGTGACTCAAAGGAGAGAGTTGGGTGGAAGATAATACCCAGATTCTTTACTGATTCGCCTTGTGTAATTGTTTGGTTGTCAAATGTTAAGGTGGTATTATTAAATAAATGTCGGTGTTTAGCAGGACCGATAATCAGCATTTCCGTTTTCTTGGCGTTGAGTTGCAAGAAGTTAGCGGACATCCATTGTTTAATTTCATTAAGACACGCCTCCAGCTGACTACAATCCGGCGTGTTGGTCAGCTTTAGGGGCATGTAGAGTTGGCTGTCATCAGCATAGCAATGAAAGCTAACACCGTATTTGCGTATGATGTCGCCTAGCGGCAGCATGTAAATACTAAAGAGTGCAGGGCCAAGAACCGAACCCTGAGGAACTCCGCACGTTACCTTAACATAGTCCGAGGTCACATTATTATGGGAGACG
Organism: Nerophis lumbriciformis; assembly: GCF_033978685.3. Classification (NCBI taxonomy): domain Eukaryota; kingdom Metazoa; phylum Chordata; class Actinopteri; order Syngnathiformes; family Syngnathidae; genus Nerophis; species Nerophis lumbriciformis. The sequence continues at coordinate 8,250,627 of NC_084559.2, forward strand.
CATTGCATCCTGTCAGTAAGATAAGAGTTAAACCACGACAAAGCTAAGTCTGACATACCAATACGTGTTTTGATACGCTCTAATAAAATATTATGATGGACGGTATCGAAAGCAGCGCTAAGATCAAGAAGCAGCAACATAGATGACGCATCAGAATCCATCGTTAATATGGATTAAGACAGACCTATTTTACATCTGTACGTTCCTTCTTGGTGATTTCCTAATAAGTTCTTCTAAAGGGTTGTGCAAAGTTCAGACATGGACAGAAAAGGTGTTTGCAACAAAGCCTCCTATTTAAGCAAAGGACTACCAAAGCCAGATTGGAGTGCTGAGGGCTTCGTTAATCCTGACCAATATACACATAAATTGGGGGAATCCAATTCAGTTTTAAACAAATCCTTTTGTGATTCTAGCAAATAATCCTAGACGGAACATTTAATAATAGATATATGAGCAGTGATTTTTCCGTGCGAGGGCTTTGAGAAGCCTGGTTCCTGGTATGATATTTCAACAAAGAACAAATAATATGATGGATGTCCCCATCAAAAGAAACATTGCTATCTAATAACTGACAACTGAAATGATGCATTGCTTATACATTATGTTGAGCATTATATGATATCCTGTTATTGTTTGTGTCTGTCATTCTTCTCATTCTGATAGTGAGCTTCCTCTTCTTTGTCATATTAAGTGTTGCCAGCTGTCGTGTGTGAGGATGAATACAGTTTTTATTAGACTTTTATTAGTAGATTGCACAGTACAGTACATATTCCGTACAATTGACCACTAAATGGTAACACCCGAAAAAGTGTTTCCACTTGTTTAAGTCGGGGTCCACGTTAATCAATTCATGGTACAAATATATACTATCATCATAATACAGTCATCACACAAGTTCATCATCAGAGTATATTATTTACATTATTTATAATCCGGGGGGTGGGATGTGGAGGGGGTTGGGTGGGTTAGGTTGGGTTGCTATCAGCATATTTCAGTCATCAACCATTATATCATCTGAGAAATGGACATTGAAACAGTGTAGGTCTGACTTGGTAGGATATGTACAGCGAGCAGAGAACATAGAGAGATCAGAAAGCATAAGAACAAGGATATACATTTGATTATTTACAGTTGATTTGTAAAAGATTATTTTACCCCAAACACGACGACACTTCGTGAAGACAGGTTTCCTTCTTGTTTTCATGTGGGGGGGTTTTGCCTTTTGGTTGGGGACCCTTTGGGACTGTGTGACAAGGGGTGGCACTTTCCTGACTTCTGCGGTTCTTTTTTGTGAACTTCTGGATCTGCCTCCCGGGAGCCTTTTGGCCATGGAGACCAGCTGCTGGGTCTCTGCCACACCAGAGTCCGTTTGGAGAGACTGGAGGAGATGTGGATGAAGAGACAGGACTGCGGAGCTGGTGCTGAGCTCCGGGACGGACAAGCTTCACAGTGTCTTGGCTGAATGAGCAGGTATCGTACACCTCGGTCTCCTTGGACGCATCCTCGCTCATCCATGCGGACTGGACACTGGCCGAGAGTTAGTGGACGGCCGAGGGTGGAGTCGGATCTCTTGGTTGCTTTGTTGGGTCTGCTCATGTCTCTGACCATGCACCCCCCACCCCAGCAGACGATGGTGTGGAACGCCGCAGAGGCCATCACAGTGTATATGTTTTATTTATTTATTTTTTTGTAGCTGTATGTAGAAGTGGCTGGTTGAATCAGATCTGCTCTTTTAATGTCTTTAATGTCTTTTGTGTTCTTTGAAGTTTCCCTCTTACACACGTGCTTATGTGTGCTATGGCTATGAGTTAATGTTTGATCCTGTTCTGTCTCCCTGTAATGTTTGTCTGCTCTTGAATGGGATTGTGCTGAAAATCTTAATTTCCCTTCAGGGATTATTAAAGTATTTTCTGATTCTGATTCTGATTCATGCATCGGCATATAACCGGTCTATTAGGGTCAGAATCCTTGCTAGTTGGTAAGGGGTCACATACATAAGGGGCGTGGGGGTGGGAACAGTCAGATGTCTGATGGGTGTTACGTTGAAGTTGCAGCAATGCAATGTCCAGAGCACAATTATTGAGGTGGTGAAGAGTGAGGTAATAAGATGGTCGGGGGGGCTGTTCATTTAGCAGTCTCACAGCCTGGGGATACAGACTGTGAGACATTCTGGTGGTCCTGGCGCCAATCCATCTATACCTCCTTCCAGAGGGTAGCAGGTTGAAGAGGCCATGTGCTGGGTGGTATCTGTCCTTCAGGATGTTATGTACTCGCTTTAGGCAGCGAGTTGTGTACATGGCACTCATCTCTGGGAGTATCGTCCTTGTAATTTTACCCGCCGCTTTAACCACTCGCTGGAGGGCCTGTTGGTTCGCTTTAGTGCAGCTAGCAAATCACACTAAAAAGCCGTAAGTGAGGACACTGCTGATGGCACAGTTGTAAAAGTTTACCATTGATTTCTGCCAAATGTTTGCGCATTTTAGTTTCCTCAAAAAAAAAAGACGTTGTTGGGGCTTTCCGACTGTAGAAGCAGTGTTAATGTCCCAATATAGATCTTCTGTTATGTTCACCCATAAGAATTTGAAATGTTTGACCCTTTCTACAAGATTGTTATTAATTAAAAGTGGAGAGTGTTTGTTCTGTCCTTTCCTGGGGAGGCTACAATTAGTTCTTTGGTTTTGTTAGTGTTAAGAACCAAGTTATTGTTAGCACACCCTGTTGGACTTCTGCACTGTATGCTGTCTCTTCATTGTTGCTGATGACCGTGGTGTCGTCGGCATATTTGACAGTGAGATTGGATGTTGAAGAGGCTATGCAGTCATGTGTGAAGAGGGTGAAGAGCACAGGGCTTAGCACACAACCCTGTGGGGCACCGGTGTTGATGGTGAGCGTGGCAGAAATGTGCTCGCCTAGTTTCACATACTGTGTGCGATTCGTGTGCGACTTTGATGTCAAGTCGCTTTTCCAAGTCTATAATTTTTGCTATTTATTTTGGATTTTTTTCCCATGGACTTTTTAGGGATGAACCTATACTATTAGCAATTGTATATTGGATTAGCCTACAGTATAATGTATGCATACTTGCCAACCCTCCCGGATTTTCCGGGAGACTCCCGAAATTCAGCGCCTCTCCCGAAAACCTCCCGGGACAAATTTTCTCCCGAAAATCTCCCGAAATTCAGGCGGAGCTGGAGGCCACGCCCCCTCCAGCTCCATACGGACCTGAGTGACGTGTTGACAGCCTGTTCTCACGTCCGCTTTCCCACCATATAAACAGCTAATGATCGAGGGCGAGTTCTTGGTTTCTTATGTGTGTTTAATGTTAGGCAGTTTCATTAACGTCCTCCCAGCGCGGTAACAACACACAACAACAACAGTCAAGTTTTCGTCCCACGTAAAGCAGTTGGTCTGCCGTAAACAGCAATGTTGTGACACTTTTAAACAGGACAATACTGCCATCTACTGTACATGCATATGTGACCCACCCATAATGTGTCACATTTTATTGTTGATTTATTTATTTTATTTTGTGGTTTGAATTCGTTTTTAAAGCTGTCATTACACATTTATCAGTATTCACATTGGTCAGTAGGGGGCAGTAGGGCGTTTCTTCCCAATTGAATGCTATCACCTGCAGACCGGAAGTGCCTTGTCATTCTGATGAGCGCGACCAGTCTGTGAACAATTGAAACGTCCTGTGTGCTTTGTCCTCCTGTATAACAGGTTAGTTTTGGTGAATCAACTCACTGAATAATATCCATGTGATCTTTATAAGTTGAAGTACACATTCTGATGGTGGAGCCTAACTCTAAAGTGTTTGTGAGTTGAAGTTTGTATTTGTGAATGAATCCAGTGCACAGCTGCAGTAATCAATACAAAAAGGCGACGTGAGTGCGCAATGTTTGTATAGGAACTTCTGATCCTAATTCAGACTCCCAAATTAGAGCTCCCGTTTTCTTATTGATTTTTATAATGTATATTTGTATAATGTGTGTGTTCTGAAATAGTGACAGAGAATAGAACAAGGATGGACAATTCAACCCTTAACTCAACAATGAGTAGATGAGTGTTATGTGTGTGTATGTGTAAATAAATGAACACTGAAATTCAAGTATTTCTTTTATTATATATATATATATATATATATATATATATATATATATATATATATATATATATATATATATATATATATATATATATATATATATATATATATATATATATATATATATATATATGTATACATATATATATACACACATTCTTAGACAAGTTATGACATACATTCATACTTGCCAACCTTGAGACCTCCGATTTCGGAAGGTGGGGGCGTGGTCGGGGGTGGGGCGGGGTATGTGGTTGGGGGCGTGGTTAAGATATATATATAAGAAATACTTGACTTTCAGTGAATTCTAGCTATATAGATGTATATATTTTATTACATATATATATATATATATATATATATGTAATAAAATATATACATCTATATCTATATCTATATATATATATATATATATATATATATATATATATATATATATATATATGTAATAAAATATATACATCTATATACATCTATATATATCTATATATATATATATATATATATATATATATATATATATATATATATATATATATATATGTATGTGTGGGGAAAAAAATCACAAGACTATTTCATCTCTACAGGCCTGTTTCATGAGGGGGGGTACCCTCAATCATCAGGAGATTTTTTTTTTTTTTTTTTTTTTTTTCCCCACACATACATATATTGCGCTCTACTACGGTATCGAGCACTATTTTTTGGATAACCTTATTAAGACATATATATATATATATATATATATATATATATATATATATATATATATATATATATATATATATATACATATATATATATATATATATATTTAAGACATATATATATATATATATATATATATATATATATATATATATATTTATATATATATATATATATATATATATATATATATATATATATATATATATATATATGTAATAAAATATATACATATATATAGCTAGAATTCACTGAAAGTCAAGTATTTCTTATAGATATATCTTAACCACGCCCCCCAACCACAGACCCCGCCCCACCCCCGACCACGCCCCCACCCCCCCACCCCCCCACCTCCCGAAATCGGAGGTCTCAAGGTTGGCAAGTATGAATGTATGTCATAACTTGTCTAAGAATTGATAAAGTAAGCATGTTTCCCAAGCCGGTAAATATGTCTTTGTCATTTAAATGTAATTATTGTCATCGCCAATGGCTGCACGTACCGTACTAATAATGATGCAAAATGACTGCACGTACCGTACTATTAATGATGCAAAATGACTGCACGTACCGTACTAATAATGATGCAAAATGACTGCACGTACCGTACTAATAATGATGCAAAATGACTGCACGTACCGTACTAATAATGATGCAAAATGACTGCACGTACCGTACTAATAATGATGCAAAATGACTGCACGTACCGTACTAATAATGATGCAAAATGACTGCACGTACCGTACTAATAATGATGCAAAATGACTGCACGTACCGTACTAATAATGATGCAAAATGACTGCACGTACCGTACTAATAATGATGCAAAATGACTGCACGTACCGTACTAATAATGATGCAAAATGACTGCACGTACCGTACTAATAATGATGCAAAATGACTGCACGTACCGTACTAATAATGATGCAAAATGACTGCTGCAATGCTGCTTGGGACTTTTGTATGTATTTACTGCATGTTTTGCATATCCTCAATGTTATTTGTCCACATATCAGAAGATGCATTATGTCATTTAATCGACACAATTCCGACCTCACGAGCACGTAAACCTGCAAGGGAGTATTGGAATCAGCCAAGTGCTGGTAACGTAATAAGCACTCCCTTCTAAAAAGAGCCTTGATTCCATTTAAAGGAGGGCAGTGAGTATGTGTGCACCCTTTGCTCAAGGCTTTCATCTTGCATATAAATCATCCCCGCTGAAAGTTGGAATATTTCAGGTCTCCGGGCGTGCTCCGTATCGCCAGCCAAGACTGCATTAATGACGGTGCGGCGCCACCAGCGAATTAAGCCAATTTCAAATATCGGACAAAATGTTGAAATGAGTGAGTGAGTCGGTCTCCTCTTTCTGTGCTTTTTCCAGATACCGCTGCAGCTGAGAGCCATGACGTACGGCTGCGAGCAGTCAGTGCTGGACTACTGCCACGCTCACCTGCACTTCAACACGGAGCCCCGCATTCAGGAGACGGACAGTCGCAGGCCGAGCAGGTACCAGCGGGGCCCGACGGCCGAGCCTGTGTCGTCTTTCTCCCGGACCCGTTCCCTCCGACAGTAAACAGCAGTAAATAATCTGCAGACTTTTTGGAATAAAACAAGGTGTTGAAGGGAAGGTGTGCTGGTAAAGAAGCAACAGAGACAGTTAATCTGCTGAAGAGCATCCAGGGCCACAGGGTAATGAGGAGGACATCATTCTCAGTGGAAATATAAGTCTGCTATTGATTGATGAGTCCCTGACCCATCAAACCCTCAATATGCCTCAATTAGCCAAGGAGGCTGAACAGCAGCCTGACTTTTAATGTTCCGCTCCTGCTCTCGCGCTGCTTGTTGAGGAGTGTCAAGGATAATACTTCACTCATTTGTTAATCCCATGAAAAATATTCTGTATTTTTGCCACTTGTCCACGTCTGGGTGCCTCTGCTGTGTCAGGTAAAGTAAACAAACGCAAAAGGCTTAAAAAAAAAACAAACACCAGACGTGAGAAACTGTGTTGGAAGTATTTTTCTGCTGCTTTTTTGTTCCGATCATTATGAATCTGTCGGGGAAGAAGACTCTGGACCACTTTCATGTACACGCTAAATTACAGAATGGACGAAAAATAGTGTCACATGTACAGCCAGAAAATAGTATTTGTCATTATGCTGATTTGCATCGCCACAAGGTCCAGCCCCCGCTTCTGCTCCACCTGGGTCCTCTGAATGAGAGTCAAGCGCGTTAGGCATTGAGCTAAAAGCCCGGGCTGTCAACTCCTCATCCAGCGCTCCTTCTTAAGGCAGGGATATTTGACTAGAATGTTCTGGGGGACACATTTCCAGAGAGCACTATGGGCCTGATTTACTAAGATCTAAATACCATGCACTTAACAGCGTGTGCAATCTATAAAATAGTGTGTGCTCTTAGTGGGCGTGTTGCGTACGATTTACTAAGACTGCGTGTGCAAGTGAAAATTGGTGCAGACCTCTTTTGTCATGATCCGTGGTCCGGATCATGTTTTTGTTATGTTCTGTTAGTTTTAGACTCCAAAAGTTCCTGTTTTTGTGTGCACCCTTGTTTGTTTTAGTTACCATGGCGACTTATGATTTTCACCTGCCTCTGGTGTTCGGTACACGCACCTGTTTCCAATCAAAAGACATGATTTAAGCCCACTTTTGCCAGTCAGTCGTCCTGGCGTCATTATTGGTTTCATGCCACAGTTTCATGTTGTGCTATGCCATAGTTCATGTTAGTTGTTTCATGCCACAGTTTCATGTTGTTCTATGCCATAGTTCATGTTGGTTGTTTCATGCCACAGTTTCATGTTGTGCTATGCCATAGTTCATAATAATAATAATAATAACTGGGATTTATATAGCGCTTTTCTAAGTACCCAAAGTCGCTTTACATGTAGAACCCATCATTCATTCACACCTGGTGGTGGTAAGCTACTTTCATAGCCACAGCTGCCCTGGGGTAGACTGACGGAAGCGTGGCTGCAATTTGCGCCAACGGCCCCTCCGACCACCACCTATCATTCATCATTCAATTCACCGGTGTGAGTGGCACCGGGGGCAAAGGGTGAAGTGTCCCGCCCAAGGACACAACGGCAGCGGATTTTGGATGGTAAGAGGCGGGGAGCGAACCTGCAACCCTCAGGTTTCTGACACGGTTGCTCTACCCACTACGCCATGCCGCCCCATGTTAGTTGTTTCATGCCACAGTTTCATGTTGTGCTATGCCACAGTTCATGTTAGTTGTTTCATGCCACAGTTTCATGTTGTTCTATGCCATAGTTCATGTTAGTTGTTTCATGCCACAGTTTCATGTTGTGCTATGCCATAGTTCATGTTAGTTGTTTCATGCCACAGTTTCATGTTGTTCTATGCCATAGTTCATGTTAGTTGTTTCATGCCACAGTTTCATGTTGTTCTATGCCATAGTTCATGTTGGTTGTTTCATGCCACAGTTTCATGTTGTTCAATGCCATAGTTCATGTTAGTTGTTTCATGCCACAGTTTCATGTTGTTCTATGCCATAGTTCATGTTAGTTGTTTCATGCCACAGTTTCATGTAGTGCTATGCCAGAGTTCATGTTAGTTGTTTCATGCCACAGTTTCATGTTGTGCTATGCCATAGTTCATGTTAGTTGTTTCATGCCACAGTTTCATGTTGTTCTATGCCATAGTTCATGTTAGTTGTTTCATGCCACAGTTTCATGTTGTGCTATGCCATAGTTCATGTTAGTTGTTTCATGCCACAGTTTCATGTTGTTCTATGCCATAGTTCATGTTAGTTGTTTCATGCCACAGTTTCATGTTGTGCTATGCCATAGTTCATGTTAGTTGTTTCATGCCACAGTTTCATGTTGTTCTATGCCATAGTTCATGTTAGTTGTTTCATGCCACAGTTTCATGTTGTGCTATGTCATAGTTCATGTTGGTTGTTTCATGCCACAGTTTCATGTTGTGCTATGCCATAGTTCATGTTAGTTGTTTCATGCCACAGTTTCATGTAGTGCTATGCCATAGTTCATGTTAGTTGTTTCATGCCACAGTTTCATGTTGTTCTATGCCATAGTTCATGTTGGTTGTTTCATGCCACAGTTTCATGTTGTTCTATGCCATAGTTCATGTTAGTTGTTTCATGCCACAGTTTCATGTTGTTCTATGCCATAGTTCATGTTGGTTGTTTCATGCCACAGTTTCATGTTGTTGTATGCCATAGTTCATGTTAGTTGTTTCATGCCACAGTTTCATGTTGTTCTATGCCATAGTTCATGTTAGTTGTTTCATGCCACAGTTTCATGTTGTTCTATGCCATAGTTCATGTTAGTTGTTTCATGCCACAGTTTCATGTAGTGCTATGCCATAGTTCATGTTAGTTGTTTCATGCCACAGTTTCATGTTGTTCTATGCCATAGTTCATGTTGGTTGTTTCATGCCACAGTTTCATGTTGTTGTATGCCATAGTTCATGTTAGTTGTTTCATGCCACAGTTTCATGTTGTTCTATGCCATAGTTCATGTTAGTTGTTTCATGCCACAGTTTCATGTTGTGCTATGCCATAGTTAATGTTAGTTGTTTCATGCCACAGTAAGTCTTGTTTGTTCTCTGTCCATAGTTCATGCTAAGTGTTTGTGTCTATGTTTCCTGCGTTAAGTCTTTTTCGTTCTTTAGCCTCTCGTGCGAACGGCATGCTTTCCGTTTGTTTTAGTTCCTGTCTTTTGTGATGTGTAGTATTCATTAATAAATAAACATGTTCCTACCTTCAAGTCCTGTCCGGAATAGTCCGTTTGCATCCCGGGAGAACAAACCAGAAAAATCATAAGTCGCCATGGTAACTAAAACAAACAAGGGTGCACACAAAAACAGGAACTATGGAGTCTAACACTAACAGAACATAACAAAAACATGATCCGGACCACGGATCATGACAACTTTATTTAAATGAGTATTTTGCGTGTAATACAGGTTCATAACCATGGAGACACTCATTTACCGCACACTCGTTTTATCACCGCCTACCTGTGGCGTATTCAAACCTGCAGGAGACATTTACTACTTTTTATGGGCGTTTTAGAAGCAGTCGTGCTTGCAGCTACATTATTTTTTTTCTTACCATCTAAGGTGCGCTCACGCAAAAAGAGGAGAGGTGCCTTGAGGAACGCCTCAGTTATGTAAATCACAAGTTTGGACCAATGTCTTTACAGGGGTCCAAGTTCCTCTGTACACCATAGGTCAATGTCTTTATAGTGGTCCAAGTTCCTCTGTACACCATAGGCCATGTCTTTACTGTGGTCCAAGTTCCTCTGTAAACCATAGGCCATGTCTTTACAGGGGTCCAAGTTCCTCTGTACACCATAGGCCATGTCTTTACAGGGGTCCAAGTTCCTCTGTACACCATAGGCCATGTCTTTACAGGGGTCCAAGTTCTTCTGTACACCATAGGCCATGTCTTTACAGGGGTCCTAGTTCCTCTGTACACCATAGGTCAATGTCTTTATAGTGGTCCAAGTTCCTCTGTACACCATAGGCCAATGTCTTTACAGGGGTCCAAGTTCCTCTGTACACCATAGGCCATGTCTTTACAGGGGTCCTAGTTCCTCTGTACACCATAGGCCATGTCTTTACAGCGGTGCAAGTTCCTCTGTACACCATAGGCCATATCTTTACAGGGGTCCTAGTTCCTCTGTACACCATAGGTCAATGTCTATATAGTGGTCCAAGTTCCTCTGTACACCATAGGCCATACCTTTACAGGGGTCCTAGTTCCTCTGTACACCATAGGCCATGTCTTTACAGTGGTCCAAGTTCCTCTGTACACCATATGCCAATGTCTTTACAGTGGTCCAAGTTCCTCTGTACACCATAGGCCATGTCTTTACAGGGGTCCTAGTTCCTCTGTACACCATAGGCCATGTCTTTACTGTGGTCCAAGTTCCTCTGTACACCATAGGCCATGTCTTTACAGTGGTCCAAGTTCCTCTGTACACCATAGGTCAATGTCTTTATAGTGGTCCAAGTTCCTCTGTACACCATAGGCCAATGTCTTTACAGGGGTGCAAGTTCCTCTGTACACCATAGGCCATGTCTTTACAGGGGTCCAAGTTCCTCTGTACACCATAGGCCATGTCTTTACAGGGGTGCAAGTTCCTCTGTACACCATAGGCCAATGTCTTTACAGTGGTCCTAGTTCCTCTGTACACCATAGGCCATGTCTTTACAGGGGTGCAAGTTCCTCTGTACACCATGGGCCATGTCTTTACAGTGGTCCAAGTTCCTCTGTACACCATAGGCCATATCTTTACAGGGGTCCTAGTTCCTCTGTACACCATAGGTCAATGTCTTTACAGTGGTCCAAGTTCCTCTGTACACCATAGGCCATGTCTTTACAGGGGTCCAAGTTCTTCTGTACACCATAGGCCAATGTCTTTACAGTGGTCCAAGTTCCTCTGTACACCATAGGCCATGTCTTTACAGTGGTCCAAGTTCCTCTGTACACCATAGGCCATGTCTTTACAATGGTCCAAGTTCCTCTGTACACCATAGGCCAGGTCTTTACAGGGGTCCAAGTTCCTCTGTACACCATAGGCCATATCGTTACAGGGGTCCTAGTTCCTCTGTACACCATAGGCCATTTCTTTACAGGGGTTCAAGTTCCTCTGTACACCATAGGTCAATGCCTTTATAGTGGTCCAAGTTCCTCTGTACACCATAGGCCATGTCTTTACAGGGGTCCAAGTTCTTCTGTACACCATAGGCCAATGTCTTTACAGTGGTCCAAGTTCCTCTGTACACCATAGGCCATGTCTTTACAGTGGTCCAAGTTCCTCTGTACACCATAGGCCATGTCTTTACAATGGTCCAAGTTCCTCTGTACACCATAGGCCAGGTCTTTACAGGGGTCCAAGTTCCTCTGTACACCATAGGCCATACCTTTACAGGGGTCCTAGTTCCTCTGTACACCATAGGCCATGTCTTTACAGTGGTCCAAGTTCCTCTGTACACCATATGCCAATGTCTTTACAGTGGTCCAAGTTCCTCTGTACACCATAGGCCATGTCTTTACAGGGGTCCTAGTTCCTCTGTACACCATAGGCCATGTCTTTACTGTGGTCCAAGTTCCTCTGTACACCATAGGCCATGTCTTTACAGTGGTCCAAGTTCCTCTGTACACCATAGGTCAATGTCTTTATAGTGGTCCAAGTTCCTCTGTACACCATAGGCCAATGTCTTTACAGGGGTGCAAGTTCCTCTGTACACCATAGGCCATGTCTTTACAGGGGTCCAAGTTCCTCTGTACACCATAGGCCATGTCTTTACAGGGGTGCAAGTTCCTCTGTACACCATAGGCCAATGTCTTTACAGTGGTCCTAGTTCCTCTGTACACCATAGGCCATGTCTTTACAGGGGTGCAAGTTCCTCTGTACACCATGGGCCATGTCTTTACAGTGGTCCAAGTTCCTCTGTACACCATAGGCCATATCTTTACAGGGGTCCTAGTTCCTCTGTACACCATAGGTCAATGTCTTTACAGTGGTCCAAGTTCCTCTGTACACCATAGGCCATGTCTTTACAGGGGTCCAAGTTCTTCTGTACACCATAGGCCAATGTCTTTACAGTGGTCCAAGTTCCTCTGTACACCATAGGCCATGTCTTTACAGTGGTCCAAGTTCCTCTGTACACCATAGGCCATGTCTTTACAATGGTCCAAGTTCCTCTGTACACCATAGGCCAGGTCTTTACAGGGGTCCAAGTTCCTCTGTACACCATAGGCCATATCGTTACAGGGGTCCTAGTTCCTCTGTACACCATAGGCCATTTCTTTACAGGGGTTCAAGTTCCTCTGTACACCATAGGTCAATGCCTTTATAGTGGTCCAAGTTCCTCTGTACACCATAGGCCATGTCTTTACAGGGGTGCAAGTTCCTCTGTACACCATAGGCCATGTCTTTCAATTGGTCCAAGTTCCTCTGTACACCACAGGCCATGTCTTTCCAGTGGTCCAAGTTCCTCTGTACACCATAGGCCATATCTTTACAGTGGTCCAAGTTCCTCTGTACATCATAGGTCATGGCTTTACAGGGGTCCAAGTTCCTCTGTACACCATAGGCCAATGTCTTTACAGTGGTCCAAGTTCCTCTGTACACCATAGGCCAGGTCTTTACAGGGGTCCAAGTTCCTCTGTCCACCATAGGCCAGGTCTTTACAGTGGTCCAAGTTCCTCTGTACACCATAGGCCAATGCCTTTACAGTGGTCCAAGTTCCTCTGTACACCATAGGCCATGTCTTTCCAGTGGTCCAGGTACCTCTGTACACCATAGGCCAATGCCTTTACAGAGGTCCAAGTTCTTCTGTACACCATAGGCCAGGTCTTTACAGGGGTCCAAATTCCTCTGTACACCATAGGCCATATCTTTACAGGGGTCTTAGTTCCTCTGTACACCATAGGCCATGTCTTTACAGTGGTCCAAGTTCCTCTGTACACTATAGGCCATATCTTTACCGGGGTCCTAGTTCCTCTGTACAGCATAGGCCAATGTCTTTACAGTGGTCCAAGTTCCTCTGTACACCATAGGCCATGTCTTTACAGGGGTCCTAGTTCCTCTGTACACCATAGGCCATGTCTTTCCAGTGATCCAAGTTCCTCTGTACACCATAGGCCAATGTCTTTACAGGGGTCCAAGTTCCTCTGTACACCATAGGCCATGTCTTTACAGGGGTCCAAGTTCCTCTGTACACCATAGGTCAATGTCTTTATAGTGGTCCAAGTTCCTCTGTACACCATAGGCCATGTCTTTCCAGTGGTCCAAGTTCCTCTGTACACCATAGGCCATGTCTTTACAGGGGTCCAAGTTCCTCTGTACACCATAGGCCAATGTCTTTACAGGGGTCCAAGTTCCTCTGCACACCATAGGCCATATCTTTACAGGGGTCCTAGATCCTCTGTACACCATAGGCCATATCTTTACAGGGGTCCAAGTTCCTCTGTACACATTAGGTCAATGTCTTTACAGTGGTCCAAGTTCCTCTGTACACCATAGGCCATATCTTTACAGGGGTCCTAGTTCCTCTGTACACCATAGGCCATATCTTTACAGGGGTCCTAGTTCCTCTGTACACCATAGGCCATGTCTTTACAGGGGTCCTAGTTCCTCTGTACACCATAGGCCATGTCTTTACTGTGGTCCTAGCTCCTCTGTACACCATAGGCCATGTCTTTCCAGTGGTCCAAGTTCCTCTGTACACATTAGGCCAATGTCTTTACAGTGGTCCAAGTTCCTCTGTACACCATAGGAGCACACTTGTGTTTTAGGAAATTGCTGCCAAAATGTTTGTCTCCCAAGTTTTGAGCTGAACTTTGGCCGCCAGCTGAATAATCCTGTCTTAAGGTGTTAAGGAGAGAGGTTTACTAACTTTACTACCAGGCACCGTTTCAACCGCACAAAGACAGGAAAGAAAACAACAATCTCTTAGATTCAGACAGCTTTTCATCAGCCTATGAATTGTACAAAATGTTTATTTTTCCTCCCCAGATGTGTTTTACAGACAGTTCTCTTCTCCTGCGCTCACACAGCTACTACACGTGTGTACTTTTTACAGGATGTTACATACTATATGGCAAATAAAGTGTGGTAAAGTGAAGTGTGGTGGTGTCATTCCTAATGATCAGTGACATTACCCTCAAACCTTCTGCTTTTGGGTGGCAGCAGCAGAGATGATTTGGACTAAAGAGCAGCAATGAACATTTAAAGGGCACCTGTTATGCGTCTGAAGTTGAAATAAGGCCGAGATGGTGTCATTTGCCGCGTCATTGGGTACGTCTGCACAATCTCATGGAATCAATATTAGATCGTCTGTTTGACTGACCTTATGTGTTTATTATTACAGTCATGATTTGGAATGGTGTCAAACTGCATTGTAGGAACAGGAGTGTCCCAATCCTGATTGATCTCGGATATCGGTCCCAAAACAGCAAAAAACATGTACAGTTCTTGATGATATCAGTTTGCATCTAACCTGATGGACCAGTCTGGGTTTGGAGGTTGCCAGGAGAATGCTACATTTCAAATTTGATGGAGGAGGAATTATGGTGCGGGGTTGTTTTTCAGGAGTTGTGCTTGAAGGAACTTTGATTGCTCCAGGATACCAAAACATTTTGGGCAATTCCATGCAACCTTGTGGGAACAGTTTAGAGCGGGCCCCTTCCTCTTCCTGTTACGATCCGCTGCCCGGATCATAGTTTGTTTATGTTTTCTAGTCACTTGTGTTTTCAGCACGTCTTGAGTTTCGTTTATTTCTGTTGCCATGACGGCAAACTGCTTACACCTGCCTCTGGTTAGTGTCCGGGACGCGCACCTGTTGCCCGGGCGCTAATCAGAGGGCTATTTAGTCTTTGCCCTGGCCTCACTCGGTCTGGCTTCCTAGTTTGTTCCCATACAACTGATAACGACTACTTAGATTTCATGCTATGCTATTTTTGCCTGCTAACTCCCACGCTAGTACTTTTGTTTTGCCTTTTGTGCTACGTGCATGTCTTTGGTTTGTTCATCGAATGATTTATATTTTAAATAAATCATTTTCCTACCTGCAAGCTTTGTCCGAAGCCGTCTGCATCCTTGGGAGAACCACACCCGCATCACGATGCGACCAAGTCGTTACACTTCCAACATGACTGTGCACCAGTGCACAAAGCAAGGTCCATAAAGACACGGATGACAGTGTCTGGTGTGGATGAACTTGACTGGCCTGCACAGAGTCCTGACCTGAACCCGATAGAACACCTTTGAGATGAATAAGAACAGAGACTGAGAGCCAGTCCTTCTCCACCAACATCAGTGTGTGACCTCACCAATGCGCTTTTAGAAGAATGGTGGAAAATTCCTATAAACACACTCGGCAACCTTGTGGACAGCCTTCCCAGAAGAGTTGAAGCTGTAATAGCTGCAAAAGGTCATATTGAACCCTCACTTCAAGTTCACATGTGAGTCAAGGCAGGTGGACAAATACTTTTGGCAACATGTTTATTATTACAGTCGTGATTTGCAACGGTGTCAAACTGCATTTTAGGAACAGGGGTGTGGCAATCCCAATTGATCTCAGGTATCGGTCCCATATCAGAAAGAAACTCGTACTGGATGATATCGGTTTGCAAGTAAAATTGCTGACATAAGCGTGGAAACAAGCAGTCCTGCTGCGTGTTTACTCGTGTAAGCTGGACAGCCAGTTAACATCTACACTAATATAATATAATATACTGGACAGACAGTTAACATCTACACTAAATATCCTCCAAAAAGAACACGAGTTTGATTTTTTCTTATATTTTAGTGAAGTCATTTTCAAAAGGTTAACATGGCAGCAGGCCCGGCCCTAACCAATCTGGCGCCCTAGGCAAGATTTTAGGTGGCGCCCCCCCCCCACATCGGCAGTGAAGTGTATATACTCACAAGAAACCGAATAGCTTTGTCTTTGACCTTTTTTTTTTTTACTTAAATAAAGCAAATTAACAATCAGAATAGTTAACAAGATAAAAAAAAATATGAATAAATAAATGAATGCAAAAAATAAAAAATGAATATATGAAATACAATATTTTTTACATACATATTGCTTAATTTACATTAATGATGTGCACTTTAACAACTAGGCTTACAACTATACCTAATATATAAAGGGGTGGAAAAGTGACTATTACCTGCAGGGCAAACATTAGCTAACCAGAAGGCAATAACAATGTAAACAAAAAACACCTGCTTAAAAGATCTAATACAAATGTCCCTGAGGAATGTAAGGTGGGAGTACTGTAATTACCTAACGTTACATTATTATTTTCCATAACAATTTAGCCCCCTCCACAATATTAACCCGACGTTAAAACAGAACTAGCTATTTATTGATTAGCAATTGCCGAATCATGTAACATTAGCTTAATGCTAAAAAGCCAGGTTACTATCACATTCTGTAACAGACAAATAATTTCATGTAGGCTAACGTTACCTACCTGCTACCTCTGTCTTTTTCTCGTTTCTACTCCTCTTCTTTTCTCTTTTTTCTTCCCTGGGCACCTGACAGTTTTGGCCGTTTTGACATCTTGTGTTGATTTTTTGATGTGGTGACGTCCAAAAAGAGTCATGATACGGGAAGGGAGGGGGTGGGGGGGGGGGCGTAATGTTGTAACAAATAATATTTCTATTATATAGGCTTTACTTTGCATTTTAATTAACCTGGGATTATTTTTTGTATTTAGAAATAATAGTACCAACTTTTTTTTTTTTTCTCCAACATTTGTGGCACTGGCATGGCGCCCCCTGATGGACGGCGCCCTTAGCATTTGCCTATACGGCCTATGCCACGGGCCGGCCCTGCATGGCAGGCTCTAGGCTACTAGGAGCTAAGTACACAGCAGCTAAGCACACAATAGCACACCAGCTAGACGTCCAGTTTGTAATAAGTGTTCTAATTGAACAATACCGAAGTCTAAAATACAACATTTGTCAATACAATTAAGTAACAAATAATTAAAATTGCATATACAGAGTTTACAAGGCAGAAGTGTATTAGAAAATGTCCGCATCATTCAACTTAATGAATTATTGTGACCACTAGGCAACTCCAGAAAAATATTACCACTCCACTTCAATTTAGTTGAACACAACAAACTGTAAGTCCTTTCCAGTAAATAAATAAGTTTGTGTTTTTCAGACCTAACATTGTTTTTGTTTAAGTAATTTCACCTGATACTTGATTAAGCATTTTCCAACATTACATAATGATAAAAGTATGTGCTGTGATTTGTGCCAATATCGTAGTGATTAATATCTGTATCGCCCAATACTTAAGGCCAGGGGTCCCCAAACATTGGGTTAAAAAATTTTGGCTGGGGTCCGGGCTGCATGTATATATATATATATATATATATATATATATATATATATATATATATATATATATATATATATATATATATATATATATATATATATATATGTATGTGTGGGAAAAAAATCACAAGACTATTTCATCTCTACAGGCCTGTTTCATGAGGGGGTTCCCTCAATCATCCTGATGATTGAGGGATCCTAACATGTATGACATGAACCCGTGAAGTCAGCTGAAGGTGTGTTGTGTTTGTGGCAATCCAAGCACGATCCTCTACAGTTAAGTCTTTGTTGCAGCGAGGTAAAGAGAAGTTAATATACTCGTAATCTGTTTGTGGAATTACAACAGACGTGTAATGTGAAGTATGTATGCGGCTTGGAGAAAGACTTCATCTTTCATTATCATTCATTACTGGTGACTACTTGTACATGTCATTATTTCAAATGTGTTCATTAAGTACATGAAGCATATTTACATCTTAAACCTGGATTGTGCTTCTATTCTAGTTAGCTCGAAAAATAGCAATTTAAGAGAAACCGAGACACAGTAACTTATATATGATTAATTAATATGATGATATTGCAACTGTTTCTCTGAAATAGGAGAAGGTCAAGCAAGCAGGATTTCTATGGTCAATGTTTAGCTTAAACATGAATGGTCTAAGACGGTCAATAGTGGGGCTCTACCGTGCATTACCATGTGTAATTTAAAGTGCATCTGCAAAGTACTCACAGCGTTTCACTTTTTCCACATTTTGTTGTGTTACAGCCTTATTCCAAAATGGAATGAATTCATTTTTGTCCTCAAAAAAACTATACCCCAGAATGACAAGGTGAAAATGCAACAAGCTTACCGTATTTTCCGCACCATTAGCCGCACCTAAAAACCACAAATTTACTCAAAAGCTGACAGTGCGGCTTTTAACCCGGTGCGCTTTATATATGGATAAATATTAAGATTCATTTTCATAAAGTTTCGGTCTCGTAACTACGGTAAACAGCCGCCATCTTTTTTCCCGGTAGAACAGGAAGCGCTTCTTCTTCTACGCAAGCAACCGCCAAGGTAAGCACCCGCCCCCATAGAACAGGAAGCGCTTCTTCTTCTACTGTAAGCAACCACCCACCCGCGTAGAAGAAGAAAAAGCGCGCGGATATTACCGTACGTTTCATTTCCTGTTTACATCTGTAAAGACCACAAAATGGCTCCTACTAAGCGACAAGGATCCGGTTCATGAAAAGACGCAATCTCTCCATCCGCACACAGATTACTATTTCACAGCAACTGATATTCCTGTGAACCGCACTGTGGATACTGTGGATACAACGGGAGCACGTACGGTGAATATTCGCACCACAGGGAATGAGAAGTCGTCCTTCACTGTGGTTCTAGCTTGCCATGCTAATGGCCAGAAACTTCCACCCATGGTGATATTCAAAAGGAAGACCTTGCCAAAAGAGACCTTTCCATCCGGCGTCATCATAAAAGCTAACTCGAAGGGATGGATGGATGAAGAAAAGATGAGCGAGTGGTTAAAGGAAGTTTACGCGAAGAGGCCGGGTGGCTTTTTTCACACAGCTCCGTCCATGTTGATATACGACTACATGCGCGCCCACATCACAGATGGTGTCAAAAAACAAGTGAAGCACACAAATACAACACTCGCCGTCATTCCGGGTGGATTAACCAAAGAACTCCAACCGCTGGATATTGGTGTCAACAGGGCATTCAAATCACGACTGCGAACGGCGTGGGAACAATGGATGACCGAAGGCGAACACACCTTCACTAAGACAGGGAGACAGCGCCGGACGACATACGCCAACATTTGCCAGTGGATCGTAAATGCCTGGGCAGATATTTCGGTCACAACTGTGGTCCGAGCTTTCCGGAAGGCAGGATTCACAGAACTGCTGGACAACAGTGACACTGACTCCGATGACTTCGACGAGACGGAACCGGCCATTTTGGATCCCACATTTGCCCAACTTTTCAATTCGGACACCGAAGACGAAGAATTCGAAGGATTTACGAATGAAGAATAACTTCAGAAAGTGAGTGCTATGTTTATTTTGTGTGTTGTGACATTAACGTTCGAGCAACATTATGTTGCTATTGCTCTGCACTATTTTGAATTTTACTATGTTTGTGATTGCACATTTGCGTACATTTTGGGACAGAGTTGTTAGAACGCTGGTTTTTAATATATTATTAAAGTTTGACTGACCTATCTGACTGTTTTTTTGACATTCCCTTTAGCGCAGCGTAGGCGCGGCTTATAGTCCGGGGCGGCTTATAGGTGGACAAAGTTTTGAAATATGCCATTCATTGAAGGTGCGGCTAATAATCCGGTGCGCCTTATAGTGCGGAAAATACGGTAATTGGCACACCTGTCTTTGGGCAGTTTTGCCCATTCCTCTTTGCAGCACCTCTCAAGCTCTCTCAGGTTGGATGGGAAGTGTTGGTTTTCTCTCTGTACATTCATCTGAGTCTAATCAGGTGGGTGACCATGAACCAAGAATCACTCTGTCAGAACCACAGCATCCTTCTGTGGAGAGAGGAGCACCTTCTAGAAGGCCAACTGTCAGGTTCAAACACTGATGACATCTATTAAACAAGACAAGAGGCAAATAATTAAACAGAGACAGAATTCAATTTGGACTCAATATATTGAGGAGAGTCGCCCAGACATTGTATCCTTCTACAATCTCCAGCACGCTCTGCCAAAAGATTGCACTCCTCCATCTTTATTTGACTTTCTCCGACCACCTGACCACCGCTTCCACTTCCAGAGGGAAGTGGGTCGTAAACAGCGCTGCCTTTGGTTACAGAACAGTTCAAAGAGTTCAGGCTGTAAGACTCTTGAACGCATCATAATTAAATTATCCCCTCAACTCCCCCCAAAATGGATTAACTCACTGGAATAAAAAAGACAATATAACATACATCCATAAACGGACGCATGTAAAAAAAAAAAAGGGCAATTTATTTATCTGTACAGTAATATTTTTATTTATTTATATATATTTATTTATTTTATATATATATTTTTTATATATATTTATTTATTTATATATGCACCTTATTGCTTTTTTATCCTGCACTACCATGAGCTTATGTAACAAAATTTCGTTCTTATCTGTGCTGTAAAGTTCAAATTTGAATGACAATAAAAAGGAAGTCTAAGTCTAAGTCTAAGTCTAAAAGAAGAGGTCGTAAAATAGTTCAAAAAGAGTTCCATAAAATAGTTCAAAGAGAGTTCGTAAATTACTTCAAAAAGAGTTCGTCTGGAAATTGGGCAGATCCTGTCTTCTCTCCGCTCTGAAGTCCTTGGGCCAGAACAACATCCTTCTGTTGATTACCATACATGAAAGAACACAGGAACACCATCTTGCCCCCCTACACAGTGGAGCTTTACGAGCCTTACTCTTGGTAGATTTCAAAAGACAGCCTTTTGTCTTCTTGTCAGGAACATAATGTAATACAACGTTTTTGTGATAATTTAGAAACAATTATTCTAACAACCCTCTCTGCAGCATTCCACCAATCAGGCCTAATTGGTAGAGTGGCCAGACGGAAGACATTTCTTAGCAAAAAAGTTTGCCAAAATGCACCTGAAATACTCTCCGATCCATGAGGAACTGAACTCTCTGGTCTGATGAGACAAAGATTGAACTCTTTGTGACCACATGGTGGTGGCAGCATCATGCTGTGGGGATGTTTTTTCAGCGACAGGAACTGAAAAGACTAGTCAGGATAGAGGTAAAGATGACTGCAGTAATGTACGGAGACATCCTGGATGAAAACCAACGTCCCAAAGATAGGTGTGTCAAGCTTGTGGCATCGTATTCAAAAAGACTTGAGGCTGTCATTTCTGCCAAAGGTGCATCAACAAAGTATTGAGCAAAGGCTGTGAATACTTATGCACAAGTGATTTTGTTTTTTTTATTTCGAATACATTTGCAAAATCTTTTCGAATACATTTGCAAAATATTTTCACATTGTCATTATGGGGTATTGTCTGGAGACTTTTGAGGACACAAATGAATGCATTCCATATTGGAATAAAGCTGTAACATAACTGTCATGTCTGTGTGATCATGTTTTGTTTTAGTAATGTTCGGTTTAAATTTTGGACTTTTTGTGCACTTTTGTTTTGTTTTGTCACCATAGCAACCATTAGTTTCACCTGTCACGTCACGCACCTGTTCCACGTTTGGACTCATTGTGCACTCTTGTCACCATAGCAACCATTAGTTTTCACCTGTCACGTCACGCACCTGTTTCACGTTTCGAGTCACGCACCTGCTTTCACTAATCATGTCCATAGTATTTAAGTTCATTCATTTTCTGTTGTTCGTTCTGACGACATCACCACATTTATGCTCCTGCACACTCTCCACACCCTGATGACCCTTGCTACTCTTTTTTTCATGCCGGTTCCATGCCAAGTAAGTTTTTGTTTGTTAAGCCACAGTTAGTGTTTTGTTTAATTGTTCATAGTTTCTGCCAGTGTGCAAGTTTTGTGTTTAAAGTCTAGTTTTATTCTCCGCCACTGTGCGCGCCTTTTGTTTATTCCTTTTTTGATAGTTTAAAATAAATCATGTACCCACCTTCAAGCCTTGACCAGTCCAGTTCATTTGCACCACGGGAGAACAAACCAAGCCAAAGTCCAAGTCTTGACAATAACAACATGTGGAAAAAGTGAATGGCTGAAAATACTGCCTGGATGCTCTGTATATCTTGAATATCAATGCTTATTCATTATCAATTTAGAAATTAAGTAATATTATGCAATTTCCAATTGTTATGTACCGAAACAATTCTGCAAGCTGCAAGAAGGCACACCAAGCATGACAATTAAGTGTGTTTGTGTGTGTCAGGAGTGTGTGTTTTAGACACTCTGTCTTCAACACAATTAGGAGGGTCGTAGCCTCTGAAAAGCATGCAATTAGAAGTAGTTACAGCCTGCTTCATTTCCAACTCCACAAGAATTAGAGAACTAGTTTCGTACATCAACAATTTCACGACAAAATGAAAAAACAAACAAGAGCTCATTTGGACATGACGACGGAGAAAAAAGGCTATGTCACTCAAAGTGCCAGAAGTCCTTGTTAATGTGGTTCCATGTGACATTTAGTCATTTCCCAGCAGACTATTACACTTGCAATCTTGGTATCTATTTACTTATTCGCAAATTAGGCTTCCTCTCATAGTGTCTTTCTTCCCACTTGTGTTGTCTTGGCTCAATACAAGAAGACAAATGATTCCTATTTCCAAGGTCCGAGGTTTCAGTCTCCAATGGTCTCAGAATCCTACGTTCTATGAGGGGCCTTTGCTCCCTCGGTCAAATGGGATTGTTTCATTGGATCCCACATTCCTGATCAATCCATGTTCCTACGTTGCTCTCATTTGAAGGTGGATTATTTTAATTTAGTTTGTAATTACAGTGGCGTCGCAGTTTTTGTGCGCCCCACTTATCGAATCGTTTTGGGCAAAAATGTTCACAGAAATGTTGCTAATCTTACCGTATACCATCCATCCATTCATCCATTCATCCATGTTCAACCATCCATCCATCCATCCATCTTCTTCCGCTTATCCGAGGTCGGGTCGCGGGGGCAGCAACTTAAGCAGGGAAGCCCAGACTTCCCTCTCCCCAGCCACTTGGTCCAGCTCCTCCCGGGGGATCCCAAGGCGTTCCCAGGCCAGCCGGGAGAGATAGTCTTCCCAACGTGTCCTGGGTCTTCCCCGTGGCCTCCTACCGGTCGGACATGCCCGAAACACCTTCCTAGGGAGGCGTTCGGGTGGCATCCTGACCAGATGCCCGAACCACCTCATCTGGCTCCTCTCGATGTGGAGGAGCAGCGGCTTTACTTTGAGCTCCCCCCGAATGACAGAGCTTCTCACCCTATCTCTAAGGGAGAGCCCCGCCACTCGGCGGAGGAAACTCATTTCGGCCGCTTGTACCCGTGATCTTGTCCTTTCGGTCATGACCCAAAGCTCATGACCATAGGTGAGGATGGGAACGTAGATCGACCGGTAAATCGAGAGCTTTGCCTTCCGGCTCAGCTCCTTCTTCACCACAACGGATCGATACAGCGTCCGCATTACTGAAGACGCCGCACCGATCCGCCTGTCGATCTCACGATCCACTCTTCCCCCACTCGTGAACAAGACTCCGAGGTACTTGAACTCCTCCACTTGGGGCAAGATCTCCTCCCCAACCCGTAGATGGCACTCCACCCTTTTCCGGGAGAGAACCATGGACTCGGACTTGGAGGTGCTGATTCCCATCCCAGTCGCTTCACACTCGGCTGCGAACCGATCCAGTGAGAGCTGAAGATCTTGGCCGGAGGAAGCCATCAGGACCACATCATCTGCAAATAGCAGTGACCTAATCCTGCATCCACCAAACCAGATCCCCTCAACGCCCTGACTGCGCCTAGAAATTCTGTCCATAAAGGTTATGAACAGAATCGGTGACAAAGGGCAGCCTTGGCGGAGTCCAACCCTCACTGGAAACGTGTCCGACTTACTGCCGGCAATGCGGACCAAGCTCTGACACTGATTATACAGGGAGCGAACTGCCACAATAAGACAGTCCGTTACCCCATACTCTCTGAGCACTCCCCACAGGACTTCCCGGGGTACACGGTCGAATGCCTTCTCCAAGTCCACAAAGCACATGTAGACTGGTTGGGCAAACTCCCATGCACCCTCAAGGACCCTGCCGAGAGTATCGAGCTGGTCCACAGTTCCACGACCAGGACGAAAACCACACTGTTCCTCCTGAATCTGAGGTTCAACCACTTATCCATAATTAGGTCACGGGGACAAGAGCTCCAGCAGAGACTTCCCTCTCCAGAGCAACATTAGCAACTTCCTCCTGGGGGATCCCAAAGCGTTCCCAAGCCAGAGAGGAGATGTAATCCCCCCATCTGGTCCTTGGCCTGCCACGGGGTCTCCTCCCAGTGGGACGTGCAACGAGGACCTCCCTAGAGAGACGCTCGTGAGGCATATATATATTCACTTGGTACTGGATAAAGAAAAGGTTCAAAGGTTCAAAGCCATAACTCACTACAAGAAATAACAATGTCTTGCCGTGATAAGAAACAACATCCCCGCAGCAAACACCTGCTGCGCGCGTCGAAAGAGGTGGGTGGTGATTCACTTCCATGTTCACATTACGCTAAAGGTGCAGTGATAACATAACATTTAGATTGTTACTGTGACTGCTTTAGTAAGTAAGATGACATGAAAGCTCAACAGAAATGAAAGACGGCCAGCGTACGGCAGGGGAAGGAGACAACCTCACGGCAGGAATCAGTTCAATAGGTTTATAGAACTTGATGAATGTGTGGGATGTGTATGCAAAATGATGTGTAGAACTAACCATGTAAATGTTACCAGAGGTTGTTGTATGTGCGTGTTGGATGAATCCTTCGTCAGACCAAAGGGGCAAGGCGAGAAGGCAGTCTGTGGGCAGGCAAGCGGTCGGGGCCTGGAGAGAAGCAACGAGGTCCGTGTCCAAGCAGGAGTCGAGGATCCAGGGAGGCAGTCCAGAGTCCAGAGGGAAGTCGAGGCACACAGCTCGATCACAGGAAACAGGGGAGGCACTGCGGGGAACACAAAGGACATAAGACACGGGAACAGGGAAGGCACAGAGAGAGAGCAAGTACGCAGGAGGGAAGCCAGAGACGGGATGCTTACTACGAGGAGTGAGCTACGTTCCGGCACTGGATCTTTGGGTCCGCTGGTCTTTATGCTGTCTGTCTTCATTAGTCCCAGGTGTGAGGATTACTGATTGCCTGCAGCTTTGCTGGGCAGGGTTGAGTCCCGGCGCGCTTCCAGCCAAGCTTGCAGCAGAAGGCATGAGGGATTGCGCATGCGCCGTGACATAAATGTATGCAATACCCAACGTGTAACAATAAGATGATTCCTCAGGGAGTTTCATATGTTTTAGTTGTTGTCACGTTCAAACACTGAGGACATCTATTAAACAAGACAAAAGGCAAGGAATCAAACAGAGACAGAATTCAATTTGGACTCAATATTGAGGAGAGACATGGCCACTGCACTCTCTGCACAGTCCTGCACCACGCTCTGACGAAGAAGGTTTTCGTCTCCTCTTTTATTCAGATGTTCAATGTTCACGCACCAACACATGTCACAGCAGGAATGGGAAGTATGTAAAACAGCAGGGCCGGCCCGTGGCATAGGCCGTATAGGCAAATGCTAAGGGCGCCGTCCATCAGGGGGCGCCACGCCAGTGCCACAAATGTTGGAGAAAAAAAAAGAAAAGTTGGTACTATTATTTCTAAATACAAAAAATAATCCCACGTTAATTAAAATGCAAAGTAAGGCCTATTTAATAGAAATATTATTTGTTACAACATTACGCCCCCCCCTCCCCCCGCACGGTGCGCCCCCTCCCTTCCCGTATCATGACTCTTTTTGGACGTCACCACATCTAAAAATCAACACAAGATGTCAAAACGGCCAAAACTGTCAGGTGCCCAGGGAAGAGAAAAGAGAAAAGAAGAGGAGGAGAAACGAGAAAAGACAGAGGTAGCAGGTAGGTAACGTTAGCCTACATGAAATTATTTGTCTGTTACAGAATGTGATAGTAGCTGGCTTTTTAGCATTAAGCTAATGTTACATGATTCGGCAATTGCTAATCAATAAATAGCTAGTTCTGTTTTAACGTCGGGTTAATATTGTGGAGGGGGCTAAATTGTTTTGGAAAATAATAATGTAACGTTAGGTAATTACAGTACTCCCACCTTACATTCCTCAGGGACATTTGTATTAGATCTTTTAAGCAGGTGTTTTTTGTTTACATTGTTATTGTTATCACTTTCCTCTGGCACTGTTCCCCTAGCATTCAAGAAAGCGGTTATTCATCCTCTGCTCAAAAGACCTAACCTTGATCCTGACCTCATGGTAAACTACCGACCGGTGTCCCACCTTCCCTTTATTTCGAAAATCCTCGAAAAAATTGTCGCACAGCAGCTAAATGAACACTTAGTGTCTAACAATCTCTGTGAACCTTTTCAATCCGGTTTCAGGGCAAATCACTCTACGGAGACAGCCCTCGCAAAAATGACTAATGATCTACTGCTAACGATGGATTCTGATGCGTCATCTATGTTGCTGCTTCTTGATCTTAGCGCTGCTTTCGATACCGTCGATCATAATATTTTATTAGAGCGTATCAAAACACGTATTGGTATGTCAGACTTAGCTTTGTCGTGGTTTAACTCTTATCTTACTGACAGGATGCAATGCGTCTCCCATAATAATGTGACCTCGGACTATGTTAAGGTAACGTGCGGAGTTCCTCAGGGTTCGGTTCTTGGCCCTGCACTCTTTAGTATTTACATGCTGCCGCTAGGCGACATCATACGCAAATACGGTGTTAGCTTTCATTGTTATGCTGATGACAGCCAACTCTACATGCCCCTAAAGCTGACCAACACGCCGGATTGTAGTCAGCTGGAGGCGTGTCTTAATGAAATTAAACAATGGATGTCCGCTAACTTCTTGCAACTCAACGCCAAGAAAACGGAAATGCTGATTATCGGTCCTGCTAAACACCGACATTTGTTTAATAATACCACCTTAACATTTGACAACCAAACAATTACACAAGGCGAATCAGTAAAGAATCTGGGTATTATCTTCCACCCAACTCTCTCCTTTGAGTCACACATTAAGAGTGTTACTAAAACGGCCTTCTTTCATCTCCGTAATATCGCTAAAATTCGTTCTATTTTATCCACTAGCGACGCTGAGATCATTATTCATGCGTTCGTTACGTCTCGTCTCGACTACTGTAACGTATTATTTTGGGGTCTCCCTATGTCTAGCATTAAAAAATTACAGTTGGTACAAAATGCGGCTGCTAGACTTTTGACAAGAACAAGAAAGTTTGATCATATTACGCCTATACTGGCTCACCTGCACTGGCTTCCTGTGCACTTAAGAAGTGACTTTAAGGTTTTACTACTTACGTATAAAATACTACACGGTCTAGCTCCGTCCTATCTTGTCGATTGCATTGTACCATATGTACAATGAAATCTGCGTTCAAAGAACTCCGGCTTATTAGTGATTCCCAGAGCCCAAAAAAAGTCTGCGGGCTATAGAGCGTTTTCTATTGGGGCTCCAGTACTATGGAATGCCCTCCCGGTAACAATTAGAGATGCTACCTCAGTAGAAGCATTTAAGTCCCATCTTAAAACTCATTTGTATACTCTAGCCTTTAAATAGCCCCCCTGTTAGACCAGTTGATCTGCCGTTTCTTTTCTTTTCTCCTCTGCTCCCCTTTTCCTTGAGGGGGGGGGGGCACAGGTCCGGTGGCCATGGATGAAGTGCTGGCTGTCCAGAGTCGGGACCCGGGGTGGACCGCTCGCCTGTGCATCGGCTGGGAACATCTCTGCGCTGCTGACCCGTCTCCGCTCGGGATGGTGTCCTGCTGGCCCCACTATGGACTGGACTCTTACTATTATGTTGGATCCACTATGGACTGGACTCTCACAATATTATGTCAGACCCACTCGACATCCATTGCTTTCGGTCTCCCCTAGAGGGGGGGGGTTACCCACATATGCGGTCCTCTCCAAGGTTTCTCATAGTCATTCACATCGACGTCCCACTGGGGTCAGTTTTTCCTTGCCCGTATGTGGGCTTTGTACCGAGGATGTCGTTGTGGCTTGTGCAGCCCTTTGAGACACTTGTGATTTAGGGCTATATAAAAAAAGATTGATTGATTGATTGATTGCCTTCTGGTTAGCTAATGTTTGCCCTGCAGGTAATAGTCACTTTTCCACCCCTTTATATATTAGGTATAGTTGTAAGTAAAAAAAAAAAGGTCAAAGACAAAGCTATTCAGTTTCTTGTGAGTATATACACTTCACTGCCGATGTGGGGGGGCGCCACCTAAAATCTTGCCTAGGGCGCCAGATTGGTTAGGGCCGGGCCTGTAAAACAGTCATTGTTTTCGGTCGCTTTGAAGACCAAGAAGAGGATTTCTCGGGCTTGGGCTCTTCCTGGATCCAGCTGGGGCAGGTGTTGGAGGACAATGGATAACCCCTCCCGTCTCCTGACCACAGCGACTTCAAGAGGGCAGCGGGTCGTAAACAGCTTTGACCTCGGTTACCAAATAGTTGGAAGAGAGTTTGTGAAATACTTCAAAGAGAGTTCGTCTAACACGTGGTGAAATCACAGTGGCGTTTCACGAGCCTCCTTCCTCTTGTTAGGCCTCGAAAGACAGCCTTCATCTTCTTATCAGGAACATAATGTAATACAACGTTTCTTTTGTGATAACTTACAAACAATTATTCCAACAGTTGTAGCAACACATTCATCGCCCTTGGTGCCTGCATGCGTCAATCATATTATGCACTGCTTGGTCTAAATAACAAAATAGCTCTCGCAGAAGCCATTTCTGCTAATAGCAAAATGTTCAGATAGATGATAGATTCATGTTGCTTGAGGATTTAGTGCAGACACTCCAGTTGGAACAGTTTAACAACACGTAGATGGCTTGCTCCACTCAGTTGAAGTGTTAGCTGAGAGACTCGGGACAGGCAGAAGCAACAGATGCTGCGTTGAGACTTTTGTGTTTGAATGAATTTGCGCCAAGAGGCTGCTGGTGACTCACAATACTTCAGTCAACAAGCACTTCTGGAGCCATGCTGACTTCACCCGCAAAATAAGACCTAATCATCTCCCACAGCTCCTTTTTATGACTCATAGATAGACAACTTACTTTCTATCTGAAGTTTGCCTAAACCGGCTAATTTTGAGAGATTGGGATTTTAACGGAAAATTCTGTAAGAGTAAGTTCACTTTTTCTTTTACAGAAAATGAGGGCATCACTCAGAGGTGGGTAGTAACGCGCTACATTTACTCCGTTACATCAACTTGAGTAACGTTTGGGTTAAATTGTACTTCTAAGAGTAGTTTTAATGCAACATACTTTTACTTTTACTTGAGTATTGTTGCGTTTTGGACCAGTTGTTCCTCCCAGGGAATTCAAGTCACAATTCGCTCCCAAGTTCTTTCCGACACTTAAAGCTGAGTTGAAAAACCACCAGAGACAGAATAGGTATTTTCTTGTATATTCTCAAAGCTTTGCCAATATACATTTTGATTGAGACCAGTCTAACCATAGAACATTCTCCTGCGCCTCCCCAAAATGGTCTCCCTTCCCAACGCCAAAAACCCCTCTTTCCTTCCCCCTCCCTAGCCATAACAAAATGCTAGTCACAACACATTCCAAAGAACTCAAGGTTATCGCACATAGTATACTTGCTGACAGAGCATCAAGAGAATAAATGGAAAATACGAGCTGTTTTCAAATATGACTAATAAATGAAAGAAGTACAACTTAAATTCGGATATATGTAAATATCTGCCTCCGACAGTATATTTATAGAGAAGAAACGCTACTTTTACTCTGCTACTTTTATCTACATTCAGCTCGCTACTCGCTACTGATTTTTATCCATCTGTTAATGCACGCTTTGTTTGTTTTGCTTTGTCAGACAGACCTTCAAAGTAGGATCTATCGCATGCCTGCGTTTCACCAATCAAATGCAGTCACTGGTGACGTTTGACTCCGTTTCACCAATCAAAGAGAGCTGCTGAAACATAAAGTTTCAGCGGCAAAACAACAACAAGCGTAAGCTTACATGAACTCAACGTCAAATTTGAGGAAGCACATGGCGGTAAGTAACGTTAGTAGATATTTTGGCTGTCACCGTAGACCAGGGCCGGCCCGTGGCATAGGCCGTATAGGCAAATGCTAAGGGCGCCGTCCATCAGGGGGCGCCACGCCAGTGCCACAAATGTTGGAGAAAAAAAAAGAAAAAAAAAAGTTGGTACTATTATTTCTAAATACAAAAAAAAACCCACGTTAATTAAAATGCAAAGTAAAGCCTATTTAATAGAAATATAATTTGTTACAACATTACGCCCCCCCCCCTCTCCCCGCACGGTGCGCCCCCTCCCTTCGCGTATCATGACTCTTTTTGGACGTCACCACATCAAAAAATCAACACAAGATGTCAAAACGGCCAAAACTGTCAGGTGCCCAGGGAAGAAAAAAGAGAAAAGAAGAGGAGGAGAAACGAGAAAAGACAGAGGTAGCAGGTAGGTAACGTTAGCCTACATGAAATTATTTGTCTGTTACAGAATGTGATAGTAACCTCACTTTTTAGCATTAAGCTAATGTTACATGATTCGGCAATTGCTAATCAATAAATAGCTAGTTCTGTTTTAACGTCGGGTTAATATTGTGGAGGGGGCTAAATTGTTATGGAAAATAATAATGTAACGTTAGGTAATTACAGTACTCCCACCTTACATTCCTCAGGGACATTTGTATTAGATCTTTTAAGCAGGTGTTTTTTGTTTACATTGTTATTGCCTTCTGGTTAGCTAATGTTTGCCCTGCAGGTAATCGTCACTTTTCCACCCCTTTATATATTAGGTATTGTTGTAAGTAAAAAAAAAAAGGTCAAAGACAAAGCTATTCGGTTTCTTGTGAGTATATACACTTCACTGCCGATGTGGGGGGGCGCCACCTAAAATCTTGCCTAGGGCGCCAGATTGGTTAGGGCCGGGCCTGCCGTAGACTGATGTTAGCTTCCCTGCTATGAATCACTGTCAAATGTACATCGTGTGGGGACATTTATTAACGCACTGCAGTTTCATAGACAGACAAACACACGCACACACACACACACACACACACACACACACACACACACACACACACACACACACACACACACATACATACACGCACACTCACAGTCGCACATACACACGCATGCATACAAACACCAAACAGAAGTGCACAGTGTGTTCCCAGGTGCAGCCCACACCAATCAGTTTATAGTTTGCGTAAAGGCTAACTTGTTATTTTCCTTTGTAATCTCTGCCTACTGAACCTATGGTGCTGTTAAGTTATTGTGGCTCAATTTGCCTTCATTTTTTTTATGTTTATGTATTATTATTATTGTTTTAGTTGCTTAAGAGATATTCCTGGCTCTGAATTTGCTCATTGCTATTTTTATGTTTTTGTGCATTATTTGTTGCCGTCATCATTAAACGAACAGGTTACTCATCAGTTACTCAGTACTTGAGTAGATTTTTCACAACATACTTTTTACTTTTACTCAAGTAAATATTTGGGTGACTACTCATTACTTTGACTTGAGTAATAAATCTCTAAAGTAACAGTACTCTTACTTGAGTACAATTTCTGGCTACTCTACCCACCTCTGGCTTCACTGCATGAGGTGTGTTCTTGTTTGTCTTAGGTATTCGCTTGACACTTTATCGAGGACAGCGTGGCGCGGTTCGGAGAGTGGCCGTGCCAGCAACCTGAGGGTTCCTGGTTCAATCCCAACCTTCTACCAACCTCGTCACGTCCGTTGTGTCCTTGAGCAAGACGATTCACCCTTGCTCCTGATGGGTGCTGGTTAGCGCCTTGCATGGCAGCTCCCTCCATCAGTGTGTGAATGTGTGTGTGAATGGGTAAATGTGGAAGTAGTGTCAAAGCGCTTTGAGTACCTTGAAGGTAGAAAAGCGCTATACAAGTAGAAGCCATTTACCATGTATCTGTGTTAGTCCCTCTTGGAAGCAGACCACCAAGTGTTTTCCTTCTCAGCGGCGCGGTTGAAGCAAGTCCCAAATGTAGGGAAAGTTTTCTTAGACTTAGACTTAGACTTTGTTTTATTGTCATTCAAATGTGAACTTTACAGTACAGATAAGAACGACATATTGTTGCATTAGCTCATGGTAGTGCAGGATAAAAGAGCAATACGGTGCAGATATAAATAAATAGATTACTGTATAGATAAATATATTGCACTTTTGCATATGCATCCACCTTTATGGATGTATGTTATATTGTCTTTATATTCCAGCCAGTTAATCCATTTTGGGGGGGAATTGAGGGGATTATTATGATGCGTTCAAGCGTCTTACGGCCTGAGTGAAGAAGCTGTTACAGAACCTGGAGGTTCTGCTACGGAGGCTACGGAACCTCTTTCTAGAGTCCAGCAGTGAGAACAGTCCTTGGTGGAGGTGGGAGGAGTCTCTGCACATTTTCTCATTGTCTTCCATTGATTTCATATAATGAACTGCAGGCATTTGGGTGGAAATCAGGATGTCAAAGTGACAGTACCGACACTTTACAAGTCCGAGATAATAAAAGCATCATTTGAGCACAAACTCCACCAAGGTTAAACAATCTCATCCATGTCACATATCCTGCAACATTGTTTTATGATGAATCATATTTGAACTTATCTACAGCCGGAAATCTATAATCTAATTGGTCTTTGTGTGACCATCTGTCACTTCACTTCTGTTTGTGTTTCCCTGTGTTGTGCTTATTTCCTGTCAGCGCTCTTATTTGATTTCCATTTCCTGCATGTCTCCTCTGAGCGCTCATTTCCCTCACCTGTCCCTGATTGGCAGCTGGTTGCAGTTGCCAATCAGGCTGCTATTAATGCCTTCCTCACCTGTTCGCTCCAGGATTGTAATTACGTATGTTGAGGACCTTTTGGATGTGTGACTGCTCCTCCTTGTTTTGAGTACAATAAAGACTCTTCACCCGTGTGTCCTTCTCCCGTTTCCTGCATCTTGAGGTCACAACCGCCGGGTTACCGACACTTTGCTTAATGCTCTACCTTTTCAGAATCAGAATCAGAATCAGAATCAGCTTTATTGTCATTACGCAAGGTAACGAGATTGAGGCCATTCCATACAGTGCGATGCGTGCATGCTAGAAAAAGAAAAACAATGTGCAAATATATAGAAATATAAGAAATGTAGGAGTGAATGTGAATGAATATATACACGAAAAAACAAAACAAAAACAGGGTGGTTGGTGGAATGGGTTATTGCACCGAAGAGAAGGCAGTTATGAGGGACAATGGGGCAGTCCGTTCAGGATGGTTATGGCCCTGGGGAAGAAGCTGTTCTTTAGCCTGTTTGTTTTGGTTTTAATGCACCTGTAGCGCTTCCCAGAGGGCAGCAGGTGGAACAGGTCAGAGCCAGGGTGGGTGCTGTCCTTGATGATGGCACTGGCTCTGTTGAGGCAGCGGGAGGTGTAGATGTCCGTCAGAGAGGGGAGAGGGCGGCCGATGATCTTCTGAGCCGTCTTGACCACTCTTTGCAGCCTCTCCCTGTCTGCTGCAGTGCAGCTGCCGTACCATACCGTAATACAGTAGGTCAGCAGGCTCTCGATGGACGAGCGGTAGAAGGTCAGCAGCAGGTCAGGCTTCAGGTTGTACTTCCCGAGGACTCTAAGGAAGTGTAGCCGCTGCTGAGCCTTCTTGATGATTGATATGGTGTTGACTGTCCAGGAGAAGTCATTAGAGATGTGGACTCCAAGGTACCTGAAGGTGTGGACCCTCTCTACACGCTCGCCGTTGATGTAGAGGGGGGCAGGGTCGGTGCTGCTCCTCCTGAAGTCGACGATGATCTCTCTGGTCTTGCTGGTGTTGAGAGCGAGGTTGTTCTCCGAAGACCAGGCCGTCAGCTTCAGGACCTCCTCTCTGTAGGCAGCCTCGTCACCCCTGGAGATGAGCCCGACCACTGTGGTATCGTCGGCGAACTTGACGAAGGAAATTGTTATTGAACATATATTGAGGGTGTTTCTCATCTTCTTTGTCAAAGTGCTGGCGCTGGCAACTGCCTTTGGCCACATATTTACTTATTTGGCAGTCATACTAAAAAAAAAAAATAATGATAATAATTTTGGTGTAACTGTGTTAGTCAAACAGTGATGATGTCATGGTGTATTATTAGCACATACCATTTTGTGGTATTCTTCTCCTTCGAACCTGCGGAATGATTCGTTTGGCACAATGTGGGCGTACGATAAACAAGACGGTGTACAAAAACAGGCGTAATCTCTCCAAAAAACCGAATCCTTTGACAAGTTGTCATGTTCTGTGGTCTGGATTATGTTTTGTTATTTTCTGCTGCTTTTGGACTCCATAGTTCCTGTTTTTGTGCACCCTTCTTTGTTTTAGTTTCCATGACGACTTCAATAGTTCCTGTTTGCGCTTCCTTGTTTGTTTTGTCACCATGGCGACTCATTAGTTTCACCTGCCTCACTTGTTTGGATCACACCTGTCGCTAATCATGATGTTATTATTTAAGCCTGTCGTTGTCAGTTAGTCTGCCTGGCGACATTGTTCCTTTCATGCGTTACCAAAGTTCTTGATGATAGTTTCATGCTTGTGTTCATTTGTTCTGCTCATGTCATAGTTCATCCACTCTTTCCCTCACTCGTGAACAAGACTCCCAGGTACTTGAACTCCTCCACTTGGGGCAAGATCTCCTCCTAAACCCGGAGATAGCACTCCACCCTTTTCCGGGCGAGAACCATGGACTCGGACTTGGAGGTGCTGATTCTCTTCCCAGTCGCTTCACACTCGGCTGGGAACCGATCCAGTGAGAGCTGAAGATCCCGGCCAGATGAAGCCATCAGGACCACATCATCTGCCAATAGCAGAGACCTAAGACTTAAAGTTCATGCTGCTCTTTTCAAACCACAGTAAGTGTTGTTTGTTTTATGTTCATAGCTTACGTTAAAGTGTTAGTTTGTGCCTTCGCCTTGTAAGGGCCTTTTGTTTGTACCCCTTTGTAGTTAGATTAATATTAAAAATGTTCCTACCTAGTCCGATTGCATCCCGGGAGAACAAATCTCTCTGCAAAAAACCCCACGCCATGACACAAGTGAGGTGTAGTGTTGATCCATTATTTCATTTTTCAACGCTCGTGTGCTTAAGCCGTACAACAAACGATGTGATCCTGATATTTCCATTTGAGGCTGGAATCCAGTTGTGCTCATATTCCAAACTGGTGACGCTACAGCTGGCATGCAAGGCAGCTGTGAAAGTTTTGATTTCCCCAGAGAGTCACCTGAAGCGTCTCTCTGGCCCAACACTTGCAACTATGCTATAGTTCTTTACTGTCTCTCAAATCACTCTCAGGGCAACTGACCTATTTCTTCAACGTCTTCTTGGATCAACGCTATTGTCCACTTTTTTAATTGTGGCGATGAATCAGAGCTCTGTTTGTCTCATTAGACGCAGCTATAGAAATAGACTGTCCTCAAAAGGTCGATAAATGTACACGAGCA
The DNA here is from genome assembly GCF_033978685.3 of Nerophis lumbriciformis. Classification (NCBI taxonomy): domain Eukaryota; kingdom Metazoa; phylum Chordata; class Actinopteri; order Syngnathiformes; family Syngnathidae; genus Nerophis; species Nerophis lumbriciformis. The sequence goes on from NC_084559.2 coordinate 8,286,484, forward strand.
GAATGTCCAATTAGCATGTAAGTGACAGATCTTTGCATTCCACGCCGTGTTTGCATTTTGTCTGGCTGGATTTGAGCGCTTGAGAAAGGAGACTCCTGGTTGTCCTTAGCTTTTGATCCTTGAATTGACAATTGTACAAGTTATGATATCAGAATCAGAATCAGAAATACTTTAATAATCCCCGAGGGGAAATTAAGATTTTCAGCACAATCCCATTCAAGATCAGACAAACATTATAGGGAGACAGAACAGGATCAAACATTACAGGGAGACAGAACAGGATCAAACATGACAACTCTGAGCACTTCCGGCGCCCATTACAAAAAAGGTGATAAACAGGGGGGAGGTCTAAGCCTGAGCCCCTGGAGAGGGGGTCCAGACTGAGGCCAAGGAAGAAGAAAAAACCTCATATCCATAGCACGCAAAAACGTGTGTAAGAGGGAAACATCAAAGAACACAAAGGACATTAAAGACATTAAAAGAGCCACACAGCCGCGAAAGTAAAACAACATAAAAAACCAAAAACATATACACTGTGGTGGTCTCTGCGGTGTTCCACGCCATCGACTGCCATGGCCAGAGACAGGAGCAGACCCAACAAAGCAACCAAGAGAGCCAACTCCACCCTCGGCGGTCTACTAACTCTGGGCCAGTGTCCAGTCCGCATGGATGAGCGAGGATGCGTCCAAGGAGACCGAAGGTGTCCAATACCTGCTCATTCAGCCAAGACACTGTGAAGCTCGTCCGTCCCGGAGCTCAGCACCAGCTCCGCAGTCCTGCCTCTTCATCCACATCTCCTCCAGTCTCTCCAAACGGACTCTGGTGTGGCAGAGACCCAGCAGCTGGTCTCCATGGCCAAATGGCTCCCGGGAGGCAGATCCAGAAGTCCACAAAAAAGCACCGCAGAAGTCTCGAAAAGTGCCACCCCTTGTCACACAGTCCCAAAGGCTCCCCAACTTTTTTTTTAATGCATCCTTAATATAAATAAACATGAATAAAGTTCCACTTAGAGTGGAGCCAATGGGAGCTCCATTAGTTCACCTATAAAATTTGATTAAAAAAAAACATTAAAAAAGCTACAACAAAATTCAATTTACATGTTGTGACTTGAATATAAACCAAGTATTAGTGATATTGTTATCTAAAGTGCCAACGCAGACAATCTATTTATAGCGGTGTGGTCTGCTGTTTCCTCGCTTCCCTGCTCCCTGTAAGTTTATTGTAGATCATAAATCATGCATCTCACCTGGAAAGTACATAGCGAGAATTATCAATCAATCAATCAAAGTTGACTTGTATAGCCTTTAATCACGAATGTCTCAAAGGGCTGGACAAGCCACAACTTTGAAATATAAGACGTTTTTCATCTAAATAGGAATATTTGAACATTCTACCAGTCTGCATCCTAATGACAGCAGACACAGTACAGTAAGTGATGTTTTATTATGTTTGATGGCTCTCATAAAGTTTGCATTGGGTAATAATCAGTGATGTAGTGAGAAAAAAAAGCAAACATAACGATGCGTTTGTTACGATCCGCTGCTCGGATCATAGTTTGTTTATGTTTGAGTCACGTGTTTTCAGCACCTTGAGTTTCGTTTGTTTCAGTTGCCATGACGGCAAATTGCTTACACCTGCCTCTGGTTAGTGTCCAGGACGCGCACCTGTTGCCCGGGCGCTAATCAGAGGGCTATTTAGTCTTTGCCCTGGCCTCACTCGGTCTGGCTTCCTAGTTTGTTCCCATACATCTGATAACGACAACTTTGATTCCCGCTAGCTTTTCACGCTATGCCATTTTGCCTGCTAGCTCCCACGCTAGTCCTTTTGTTTCTTGCCTTTTGTGCTACGTGCATGTCTTTTGTTTGTTCATCGAATGATTTATATTTTAAATAAATCATTTTCCTACCTGCAAGCTGTGTCCGAAGTCGTCTGCATCCTTGGGAGAACCACACCCGCATCACGATGCGACCACGTCGTTACAGCGTTTTTTTAAATGAATGTTAAAAGGATCAAAATGCATAATTATTAAATGTTATAATAAATGTGCTTGTTACTACATTACATATATAAGTACATCATGTATATAAAACCTTAATGGAACTCAACCCAATGGGGACAATGTGACATCTTGGAAGGGACCGCAGATGTGAGGACCCCCCTCTAGGTGACTGGTGCAATGGGTATTGTGGAGAATGCATATATTTTTAAGAGTTATTTTTGTATTCATAGTCATGTTTAAAACACCTAGTGTTTTTTCATTTGTACTCTTTCTATTTTTTGTCTTATGTCCGCAAGTAAACTATGTGTGTTACCTTGAAGGCTTGCGCTGTAGGAGATGGAATACTCCCTTTTGTCTTATCTGTAGTAGAACAATGAGGCTGTGTTCCTTTCCGGACAGGTGGGGGCTTTCTTCATGTGCAAGAAGTTGGCTCTTTTGTTTGAGTGTTGGGTCGATTTGGGAAGCCAATCTGAATGTATTGGTTTTGCTGATCTCTTGAAGCTTTAGTAAAACTTGATAATATTCCTATTCTGTCTTGGTGATCCTTCTTGCTCAGCATATATGTCATCAAAAGAACTTGGGATTGACCAGTAACTTAGATTCCCTGGGAGGAAGAGCTGGTCGACGCAACTATTTGGGGGCTCGTCCGGGATGAGGAAGAGCTGGTCGACGCAACAGTGTCCAGTGGATATTGTTAACAATGCATGTTTCTTTTAAAAAACAAACCAAAAACTAGTGTCATCCCAAACCATCATTCTCTAGTCAAAAATCTACTTTGGAAATTGAAATGGTGCTAGTGTGGAGAGGGTGATTATATTGTCATTTACTTGTAGAGGAACACCTTTTTGTGTCCAACCCAGTAATCTCTGCCAACCATTATTTATGCACCGTCCTCTGATTAAGCAGAATCAAAATTGTAATAGAAATACATGTACAGCAGTAAAACACCACGCAGAAAGGATCAAAGTTTAATATGCAAAGCGATATTTCCCTTGAATCCACACATGTCGGAGCAGTTTCCAGGGTTTTATTGAGCAAGAGGCATGTGGACTCACTAAAAGCATGATTAATGATGGTAGCGGCGCAGCAGGGAAAGCACTGCTTTCCAGCGGATGAGTGTTAGGAAATGTCATTAGACTATGTTTGTTGGCTGGAGTCGCATCCATTACAGCCAGGAAGTGAGAATAATAGACCGTCTTAATTAAACTGTCCCTCTCAGCAACACATGCATTGTTAGATTTATGACAAATATCATATTTGCAGTCCAAGGAGCAGTGCTAGTGTAGTCTGTTGTTTACGATCTTGCATGTGCTCGCACATACCGTATTTTCCGCACCATAAGCCGCCCTGGGTTATAAGCCGCGCCTTCAATGAACGGCATATTTCAAAACTTTGTCCACCTATAAGCCGCCCCGTGTTATAAGCCGCATCTAACTGCGCTAAAGGAATGTCAAAAAAACAGTCAGATAGGTCAGTCAAACTTTAATAATATATTAAAAACCAGCGTGATGTGGGCGCGCATGGAGTCGTATATCAACATGGACGGAGCTGCGTGAAAAAAGCCACCCGGCCTCTTCGCGTAAACTTAAACTTCCCTTAACCACTCGCTCATCTTTTCTTCATTCATCCATCCCTTCGAGTTAGCTTTTATGATGACGCCGGCTGGAAAGGTCTCTTTTGGCAAGGTCTTCCTTTTGAATATCACCATGGGTGGAAGTTTCTGGCCATTAGCATGGCAAGCTAGAACCACAGTGAAGGATGACTTCTCATTCCCTGTGGTGCGAATATTCACCGTACGTGCTCCCGTTGTATCCACAGTGCGGTTCACAGGAATATCAAAAGTCAGTGGAACCTCGTCCATGTTGATAATGTTCTCTGGCCGGATCTTTTTTTCAGCTATCCTGTTTTTACAATATGCACGGAAAGTAGCCAGCTTTTCTTGAAAGTCTTTAGGCAGTTGCTGTGAAATAGTAGTCCGTGTGCGGATGGAGAGATTGCGTCTTTTCATGAACCGGAAACCTGTCGCTTAGTAGGAGCCATTTTGTGGTCTTTACAGATGTAAACACACAAAGGAAATGAAACGTAATATCCGCGCGCTTCTTCTTCTACGGGGGCGGGTGGTTGCTTACAGTAGAAGAAGAAGCGCTTCCTCTTCTATGGGGGCGGGTGCTTACCTTGGCGGTTGCTTGCGTAGAAGAAGAAGCGCTTCCTGTTCTACGGGGAAAAAAGATGGCGGCTGTTTACCGTAGTTGCGAGACCTAAACTTTATGAAAATGAATCTTAATATTAATCCATATATAAAGCGCACCGGGTTATAAGCCGCACTGTCAGCTTTTGAGTAAATTTGTGGTTTTTAGGTGCGGCTAATAGTGCGGAAAATACGGTAAATGATATACATTGTGCGAAAGCAATCTGTCAATCGGCCGCAATCGCTGACATAAACATAACCTACTGATTAAAGGTGTCTCCATTCAATAATGATATCAGTCCGATATCAGCTAAAAAATAAGTATTGAATGATATCCTTGGACGTATCCTCGCTCATCCATGCGGACTGGATACTGGCCGAGAGTTGGTGGGCGGCCGAGGGTGAAGTCGGCTCTCTTGGTTGCTTTGTTGGGTCTGCTCCTGTCTCTCCCCACCCCAGCAGACGATGGCGTGGAACACCGTGGTGTTGAAAAGATGTTTTTGTTTGGTTGCTTGTCTATGCATGGTGCAATCGTGTGTGCACAATGTATATTATTGGTTGATTATTTTTTGTTTTTTTTTGTTGTTTTACTCATACTTGCCAACCCTCCCGGATTTTTTCCGGGAGACTCCCGAAATTCAGCGCCTCTCCCGAAAACCTCCCGGGACAAATTTTCTCCCGAAAATCGCCCGAAATTCAGGCGGAGCGGGAAGCCACGCCCCCTCCAGCTCCATGCGGACCTGAGTGACGTCAGGTGCGCAACACCACGTAAATCGTTGGCCAACCAAAAAGTAACCCCAGTACGCTATAGCCAACATTCACCAGGAGATGGCAACAGACAAACATAGATCACTCTATTACATTCCTCCCCTTTTAGAAATGTATAGAAGTTACTCAAAATAAATAAACAACCCAACCAAAAAATGCAGCAGCTCAATTAAAAAACTGTACTTAAGACACATTCTTTTCTTTCTTTTTTTTTTAGTACTGAACTCTTAACCCTCATTTGTAAAAAAATAACATGCTTATTATACAAACAGTATTTGTACACCTTTAACACAGATTTTTATACTGTCTTCAGAGATTCAGTTTTTTTGGTGGTACTTGACATTTTTCTGGGTACCTGCGAAAGGGTGTTCAGCATGGTTAGAAAAATTGTGACAGAGAATAGAACAAGGATGGACAATTCAACCCTTCACTCAACAATGAGTAGATGAGTGTTATGTGTGTGTATATGTGTAAATAAATGAACACTGACATTCAAGTTTTTCTTTTAAATGTATATATATATATATATATATATATATATATATATATATATATATATAATAAAATAAATATATATATAGCTAGAATTCACCAAGTCAAGTATTTCATATATATATATATATATATATATATATATATATATATATATATATATATATATATATATATATATATATATGTATATATATATATATATATATATATATATATATATATATATATATATTTTTTTTTTTTTTTTTTTTTTTTTTGTATATATATATGAAATACTTGACTTGGTGAATTCTAGCTGTAAATATACTCCTCCCCTCTTAGCCCCGCCCCCAACCACCATATTGGCGTAATCATCTAAAAACGCTACTGTACTTGGTATCATTACAGTGGATGTCAGGTGTAGATCCGCCCATGGTGTTTGTTTACATTTTGACGCCGGTGAGCTACGGTGTGTATGAAGCACGTTTGGCTATTCCTCGTCCTGCATTGATAATGATACTTGTAAGAAACGTACTTTATTTGTCGCCATGGAGACCAGGATTAGTGATTTAGAAGTAGCTAAAACACTGTGGATGGACATTAGCCGCTAGCTAGCTAGCCATGTCTTAAAGCAGCTCTTCCTGAGGGTGTTTCAGTGTTATAACTTCACCTTTATCTTGACTTTTTACACCAAAATGCGTCCATTCTCCCTTTTCTGTCTACACGCTGTGTCTGCTTGTAAGTACTCTGTGTGTGTGCGCTGCCCAACATGCTCCTCTGCTCGTAAAACCAGCAATTACACCACGTGACGACGACGGGGGCGCCGGAGGGGGGGGTACTGGTACGTACGGTATAGTACAGAATATGATTCATTAGCATTGCGGAACTATACTAATACTGGTATACCGTACAACTAGGGATGTCCGATAATGGCTTTTTGCCGATATCCGATATTGTCCAACTCTTTAATTACCGATACCAATATCAACCGATACTGATATCAACCGATACTGATATATACAGTCGTGTGGAATTAACACATTATTATGCTTGATTTGGACAACCAGGTATGCTGAAGATAAGGTCCTTTTTTTTAAATATTAATAAAATTAAATAAGATAAATAAATTAAAAACATTTTTTTGAATATAAAAGAAAGTAAAACAATATAAAAACAGTTACATAGAAACTAGTAATTAATGAAAATTATTCAAATGAAGTGTTAAAGGTTAGTACTATTAGTGGAGCAGCAGCACGCACAATCATGTGTGCTTACGGACTGTATCCCTTGCAGACTGTATTGATATATATTGATATATAATGTAGGAACCTACCACAATATTAATAACAGAAAGAAACAACCCTTTTGTGTGAATGAGTGTAAATGGGGGAGGGAGGTTTTTTGGGTTGGTGCACTAATTGTAAGTGTGTCTTGTGTTTTTTTTTGTTGATTTAATTAAAAAAACAAAAAAACGATACTGATAATAAAAAAAAACATACCGATAATTTCCGATATTACATTTTAACGCATTTATCGGCCGATAATATCGGCGTGCCAATATTATAATATAATAATTATAATATTATAATATATTATAAATTATTATTATAAATATTATAAATTATAAATTATAAATTATTATAAATTATATTATTAATTATTATTATATTATATTATATTATTAATGATTATAAATTATTATAAATTATAAATTATAAATTATAAATATTATAAATTATTATAAATTATTATAAATTATTATAAATTATAATATAATAATTATAATATCGGACATCTCTACGTACAACTTTATAACAAACAAAGTCCAAATTTGCCATGGGATCATGACAGCGATATTTAAAAAAAAAAAAACAGCACAAGAAAGCTTTTGTGTTTTTTGCTCACATTCGTCGTGGAAAATAATCAATCAATCAATCAATCAATGTTTATTTATATAGCCCTAAATCACAAGTGTCTCAAAGGGCTGCACAAGCCACAACGACATCCTCGGTACAAAGCCCACATAAGGGCAAGGAAAAACTCACCCCAGTGGGACGTCGATGTGAATGACTATGAGAAACCTTGGAGAGGACCGCATATGTGGGTAACCCCCCCCCCTCTAGGGGAGACCGAATGCAATGGATGTTGAGTGGGTCTAACATAATATTGTGAGAGTCCAGTCCATAGTGGATCCAACATAATAGTAAGAGTCCAGTCCACAGTGGGGTCAGCAGGAAACCATCCCGAGCGGAGACGGGTCAGCAGCGCAGAGATGTTCCCAACCGATATACAGGCGAGCGGTCCACCCCGGGTCCCGACCCCGGACAGCCAGCACCCCATCCATGGCCACCGGATCTGTGTGTCTCCCCTTTCACAAGGGATAGGGGGGAGCAGAGGAGAAAAGAAAAGAAACGGCAGATCAACTGGTCTAAAAAAAGGGGGGCTATTCAAAGGCTAGAGTATACAAATGAGTTTTGAGATGGGACTTAAATGCTTCTACTGAGGTAGCATCTCTAACTGTTACCGGGAGGGCATTCCATAGTACTGGAGCCCCAATAGAAAACGCTCTATAGCCCGCAGACTTTTTTTGGGCTCTGGGAATCACTAATAAGCCGGAGTTCTTTGAACGCAGATTTCTTGCCGGGACATATGGTACAATGCAATCGACAAGATAGGACGGAGCTAGACCGTGTAGTATTTTATACGTAAGTAGTAAAACCTTAAAGTCACATCTTAAGTGCACAGGAAGCCAGTGCAGGTGAGCCAGTATAGGCGTAATATGATCAAATAATAATAATGCCAGAGATAGACGACACTTACAGTATGTGGGCAACACTGCATGCACACTACAAAAAAATAAAAAATAACAAATCTACAAAATTGCTCGTAAGTACGTGGTGGTTAGTGTGACATGCATTGAAAATAGGCAATAAGAGTAATTAAATGAAGCGCCGCATGTTTATCTGGGTATTGACAGAGGAAGAAGGTTGCTAGGCAATCCACGGAGCGCCAAGAAGTGGTCTGCATGATATGATGGTGAAAACAGCGAGCTGGCAGTTGCTGGGTAAATTGCAAGTTGACAATCAAAGTCACATCACGCTGAGCTGGGGAGCAGAATGAGAGCGGCTGAATAAAACTGCCTGCAATCTGCCGTCATACTTAGGTGCAAACTGGTGACATTTAATAGCACTCTCTATGAGGCGGGGGTTTTCCCAAACAAATTTCAGCCCAGTGAGAAATGCCCCTGCAGCGTCTGTAGCTGCCCCCCAAAATGGGTATTTCTCTGCTCTGATTTTGGGCTTGAACGGGATGGCATGATTTGCTTCCATATGAGGAGGTGTGAACAAATGATGACATAAATCAATAACATTGCATCTAATAGAGAATGTCTCACCTATTAAAATGAGGGTGGTTTCAAAAAGGAGGGATTTTTCAAATTGACTGTGTGTCGCTTTTAAAAGTGCTCCCCCTCTGGTCAACATATGAAATAACAAGTGTTGTGTAAGATATTAAAATGCACCCCCTTTGGCCAAAATTAATTTAAAAAAAAAATCAAATAAATATGTATATAGAGACATACTGATTACCAACCAATTGCAAACAAAAAATTCCAAAAATAAATACATTGACTAAAAGCAGTCTTTTTCTCACAGTGTCGACTTTTTTTCTGTAATATCGCAATATTTTCTCGTAAAATTAGAATTTTTTTATGTAAAATTAGAATTTTTTTATGTAAAATTATTACTTTTTAATGCAAAATGGTGACATTTGTCATATCAAATTTGGACTTTTATTTATGTATTTGTTGTTCTTGTAAAATAGTGACATTTTTTGAGTAAAATTATGACTTTTGTCATGATTTTGCCAAGCAAAATTTCGGAATATTATTATACTGTCGCCAAAATTTTTAAGTTTTCTTATAAAATTGTGACTTTTGTCGAGTAAAATTACGACTCTTTTCATAAAATTGCCAAAATGTTGAACTTTTCTTGTAAACTTGTGACTGTTATTGAGTATGATTCCAACTATTATAATAATATTGCACAAACGTTCAGTTTTTCTTGTAAAATTTTTACTTGTGTTGAGTAAAATTATGACTTTTTATAATAATACTGCCAAAATTCCAAGTTTTTATTGTGAAATTGTGACCTTTTTCTTGTGAAATTCCAACTAATTTTTCACAACAAGCTTTGTTTTATACATGCATAGTATGTATATATTATTAATGTTGTAAATAAACATCTTTATATATCTAGAAAGGCTGGTCCTAAAGAGGTAGGCATCCTTCGGAGGTCTCAAGAAGGTAACAAATACAAGAGTGTGTGTGTGTGTGTGTGTGTGTGTGTGTGTGTGTGTGTGTGTGTGTGTGTGTGTGTGTGTGTGTGTGTGTGTGTGTGTGTGTGTGATGTTCTTGTATTTCTACCCTTCTTGAGACATGAAGAAGGAAAAGTATCTTCCATATGAGGAGGTGTGAACAAGTGATGACATAAATCAATAACATTGCATCTAATAGAGAATGTCTCATCTATTAAAATGAGGGTGGTTTCAAAAAGGAGGGATTTTTCAAATTGACTGTGTGTCGCTTTTAAAAGTTCTCCCCCTCTGGTCAACATATGAAATAACAAGTGTTGTGTACGAAATTGAAATGCACCCCCTTTGGCCAAAATTAATTTAAAAAAAAAATCAAATAAATATGTATATAGAGACATACTGATTACCAACCAATTGCAAACAAAAAATTCCAAAAATAAATACATGAACTAAAAGCAGTCTTTTTCTCACAGTGTCGACTTTTTTTCTGTAATATCGCAATATTTTCTCGTAAAATTATAATTTTTTTATGTAAAATTATTACTTTTTAATGCAAAATGGTGACATTTGTCGTATCAAATTTGGACTTTTATTTATAGATTTTTTGTTCTTGTAAAATAGTGACATTTTTTGAGTAAAATTATGACTTTTGTCATGATTTTGCCAAGCAAAATTTCGGAATATTATTATACTGTTGCCAAAAATTTTTAAAGTTTTCTTATAAAATTGTGACTTTTGTCGAGTAAAATTACGACTCTTTTCATAAAATTGCCAAAATGTTGAACTTTTCTTGTAAACTTGTGACTGTTATTGATTACAATTCCAACTATTATAATAATATTGCACAAATGTTCAGTTTTTCTTGTAAAAATTGTTACTTGTGTTGAGTAAAATTATGACTTTTATAATAAAACTGCCAAAATTCCAATTTTTTGTGTGAAATTGTGACCTTTTTCTTGTGAAATTCCAACTAATTTTTCACAACAAGCTTTGTTTTATATATGCATAGTATGTATATATTATTAATGTTGTAAATAAACATCTTTATATATCTAGAAAGGCTGGTCCTAAAGAGGTAGGCATCCTTCGAAGGTCTCAAGAAGGTAACAAATACAAGAGTGTGTGTGTGTGTGTGTGTGTGTGTGTGTGTGTGTGTGTGTGTGTGTGTGTGTGATGTTCTTGTATTTCTACCCTTCTTGAGACATGAAGAAGGAAAAGTATCTTCCATATGAGGAGGTGTGAACAAGTGATGACATAAATCAATAACATTGCATCTAATAGACAATGTCTCATCTATTAAAATGAGGGTGGTTTCAAAAAGGAGGGATTTTTCAAATTGACTGTGTGTCGCTTTTAAAAGCTCTCCCCCTCTGGTCAACATATGAAATAACAAGTGCTGTGTAAGAAATTGAAATGCACCCCCTTTGGCCAAGATTAATTTAAAAAAAAAATCAAATAAATATGTATATAGAGACATACTGATTACCAACCAATTGCAAACAAAAAATTCAAAAAATAAATACATGAACTAAAAGCAGTCTTTTTCTCACAGTGTCGACTTTTTTTCTGTAATATCGCAATATTTTCTCGTAAAATTATAATTTTTTTAATTTAAAATTATTACTTTTTAATGCAAAATGGGGACATTTGTCATATCAAATTTGGACTTTTATTTATGTATTTGTTGTTCTTGTAAAATAGTGACATTTTTTTGAGTAAAATTATGACTTTTGTCATGATTTTGCCAAGCAAAATTTCGGAATAGTATTATACTGTCGCCAAAATTTTTAAAGTTTTCTTATAAAATTGTGACTTTTGTCGAGTAAAATTACGACTCTTTTCATAAAATTGCCAAAATGTTGAACTTTTCTTGTAAACTTGTGACTGTTATTGAGTAAAATTTCAACTATTATAATAATATTGCACAAATGTTCAGTTTTTCTTGTAAAATTTTTACTTGTGTTGAGTAAAATTATGACTTTTATAATAATACTGCCAAAATTCCAATTTTTTGTGACCATTTATTGTGACCTTTTTCTTGTGAAATTCCAACTAATTTTTCACAACAAGCTTTGTTTTATAAATGCATAGTATGTATATATTATTAATGTTGTAAATAAACATCTTTATATATCTAGAAAGGCTGGTCCTAAAGAGGTAGGCATCCTTTGGAAGTCTCAAGAAGGTAACAAATACAAGAACGTGTGTGTCTGTGTGTAAGGGTGTGTGTGTGTGTGTGTGTGTGTGTGTGTGTGTGTGTGTGTGTGTGTGTGTGTGTGTGTGTGTGTGTGTGTGTGTGTGATGTTCTTGTATTCCTACCCTTCTTGAGACATGAAGAAGGAAAAGTATCTTCCATATGAGGAGGTGTGAACAAGTGATGACATAAATCAATAACATTGCATCTAATAGAGAATTTCTCATCTATTAAAATGAGGGTGGTTTCAAAAAGGAGGGATTTTTCAAATTGACTGTGTGTCGCTTTTAAAAGAGCTCCCCCTCTGGTCAACATATGAAATAACAAGTGTTGTGTACGAAATTGAAATGCACCCCCTTTGGCCAGAATTAATTAAAAAAAAAAAAATCAAATAAATATGTATATAGAGATATACTGATTACCAACCAATTGCAAACAAAAAATTCCAAAAATAAATACATGAACTAAAAGCAGTCTTTTTCTCACAGTGTCGACTTTTTTTCTGTAATATCGCAATATTTTCTCGTAAAATTATAATTTTTTTTATGTAAAATTATTACTTTTTAATGCAAAATGGTGACATTTGTCATATCAAATTTGGACTTTTATTTATGTATTTGTTGTTCTTGTAAAATAGTGACATTTTTGGAGTAAAATTATGACTTTTGTCATGATTTTGCCAAGCAAAATTTCGGAATATTATTATACTGTTGCCTAAATTTTGCCAAAGGTTTTCTTATAAAATTGTGACATTTGTCGAGTAAAATTACGACTCTTTTCATAAAAATGTTGAACTTTTCTTGTAAACTTGTGACTGTTATTGAGTACGATTCCAACTATTATAATAATATTGCACAAATGTTCAGTTTTTCTTGTAAAATTGTTACTTGTGTTGAGTAAAATTATGACTTTTATAATAATACTGCCAAAATTTAAGTTTTTATTGTAAAATTGTGACCTTTTTCTTGTGAAATTCCAACTAATTTTTCACAACAAGCTTTGTTTTATACATGCATAGTATGTATATATTATTAATGTTGTAAATAAACATCTTTATGTATCTAGAAAGGCTGGTCCTAAAGAGGTAGGCATCTTTCGGAGGTCTCAAGAAGGTAACAAATACAAGAACGTGTGTGTGTGTGTGTGTGTGTGTGTGTGTGTGTGTGTGTGTGTGTGTGTGTGTGTGTGTGTGTGTGTGTGTGTGTGTGTGTGATGTTCTTGTATTTCTACCCTTCTTGAGACATGAAGAAGGAAAAGTATCTTTCATATGAGGAGGTGTGAACAAGTGATGACATAAATCAATAACATTGCATCTAATAGACAATGTCTCATCTATTAAAATGAGGGTGGTTTCAAAAAGGAGGGATTTTTCAAATTGACTGTGTGTCGCTTTTAAAAGTGCTCCCCCTCTGGTCAACATATGAAATAACAAGTGTTGTGTACGAAATTGAAATGCACCCCCTTTGGCCAAAATTAATTAAAAAAAAAAATCAAATAAATATGTATATAGAGACATACTGATTACCAACCAATTGCAAACAAAAAATTCAAAAAATAAATACATTAACTAAAAGCAGTCTTTTTCTCACAGTGTCGACTTTTTTTCTCTAATATCGCAACATTTTCTCGTAAAATTATAATTTTTTTATGTAAAATTATTACTTTTAAATGCAAAATGGTGACATTTGTCATATCAAATTTGGACTTTTATTTATGTATTTGTTGTTCTTGTAAAATAGTGACATTTTTGGAGTAAAATTATGACTTTTGTCATGATTTTGCCAAGCAAAATTTCGGAATATTATTATACTGTTGCCTAAAATGTTTAAAGTTTTCTTATAAAATTGTGACTTTTGTCGAGTAAAATTACGACTCTTTTCATAAAATTGCCAAAATGTTGAACTTTTCTTGTAAACTTGTGACTGTTATTGAGTACAATTCCAACTATTATAATAATATTGCACAAATGTTCAGTTTTTCTTGTAAAATTGTTACTTGTGTTGAGTAAAATTATGACTTTTTATAATAATACTGCCAAAATTCCAATTTTTTGTGTGAAATTGTGACCTTTTTCTTGTGAAATTCCAACTAATTTTTCACAACAAGCTTTGTTTTATACATGCATAGTATGTATATATTATTAATGTTGTAAATAAACATCTTTATATATCTAGAAAGGCTGGTCCTAAAGAGGTAGGCATCCTTCGGAGGTCTCAAGAAGGTAACAAATACAAGAGTGTGTGTGTGTGTGTGTGTGTGTGTGTGTGTGTGTGTGTGTGTGTGTGTGTGTGTGTGTGTGTGTGTGTGTGTGTGTGTGTGTGTGTGTGATGTTCTTGTATTTCTACCCTTCTTGAGACATGAAGAAGGAAAAGTATCTTCCATATGAGGAGGTGTGAACAAGTGATGACATAAATCAATAACATTGCATCTAATAGACAATGTCTCATCTATTAAAATGAGGGTGGTTTCAAAAAGGAGGGATTTTTCAAATTGACTGTGTGTCGCTTTTAAAAGTGCTCCCCCTCTGGTCAACATATGAAATAACAAGTGTTGTGTACGAAATTGAAATGCACCCCCTTTGGCCAAAATTAATTAAAAAAAAAAATCAAATAAATATGTATATAGAGACATACTGATTACCAACCAATTGCAAACAAAAAATTCCAAAAATAAATACATTAACTAAAAGCAGTCTTTTTCTCACAGTGTCGACTTTTTTTCTCTAATATCGCAACATTTTCTCGTAAAATTATAATTTTTTTATGTAAAATTATTACTTTTAAATGCAAAATGGTGACATTTGTCATATCAAATTTGGACTTTTATTTATGTATTTGTTGTTCTTGTAAAATAGTGACATTTTTGGAGTAAAATTATGACTTTTGTCATGATTTTGCCAAGCAAAATTTCGGAATATTATTATACTGTTGCCTAAAATGTTTAAAGTTTTCTTATAAAATTGTGACTTTTGTCGAGTAAAATTACGACTCTTTTCATAAAATTGCCAAAATGTTGAACTTTTCTTGTAAACTTGTGACTGTTATTGAGTACAATTCCAACTATTATAATAATATTGCACAAATGTTCAGTTTTTCTTGTAAAATTGTTACTTGTGTTGAGTAAAATTATGACTTTTTATAATAATACTGCCAAAATTCCAATTTTTTGTGTGAAATTGTGACCTTTTTCTTGTGAAATTCCAACTAATTTTTCACAACAAGCTTTGTTTTATACATGCATAGTATGTATATATTATTAATGTTGTAAATAAACATCTTTATATATCTAGAAAGGCTGGTCCTAAAGAGGTGGGCATCTTTCAGAGGTCTCAAGAAGGTAACAAATACAAGAGTGTGTGTGTGTGTGTGTGTGTGTGTGTGTGTGTGTGTGTGTGTGTGTGTGTGTGTGTGTGTGTGTGTGATGTTCTTGTATTCCTACCCTTCTTGAGACATGAAGAAGGAAAAGTATCTTCCATATGAGGAGGTGTGAACAAGTGATGACATAAATCAATAACATGGCATCTAATAGACAATGTCTCACCTATCAAAATGAGGGTGGTTTCAAAAAGGAGGGATTTTTCAAATTGACTGTGTGTCGCTTTTAAAAGTGCTCCCCCTCTGGTCAACATATGAAATAACAAGTGTTGTGTAAGAAATTGAAATGCACCCCCTTTGGCCAAAATTAATTTAAAAAAATAAATCAAATAAATATGTATATAGAGACATACTGATTACCAACCAATTGCAAACAAAAAATTCCAAAAATAAATATATTGACTAAAAGCAGTCTTTTTCTCACAGTGTCGACTTTTTTTTCTGTAATATCGCAATATTTTCTCGTAAAATTATAATTTTTTTATGTAAAATTATTACTTTTTAATGCAAAATGGTGACATTTGTCATATCAAATTTGGACTTTTATTTATGTATTTGCTGTTCTTGTAACATAGTGACATTTTTGGAGTAAAATTATGACTTTTGTCATGATTTTGCCAAGCAAAATTTCGGAATATTATTATACTGTTGCCAAAATTTTAAAGTTTTCTTATAAAATTGTGACTTTTGTCGAGTAAAATTACGACTGTTTTCATAAAATTGCCAAAATGTTGAACTTTTCTTGAAAACTTGTGACTGTTATTGAGTACAATTCCAACTATTATAATAATATTGCACAAATGTTCAGTTTTTCTTGTAAAATTGTTACTTGTGTTGAGTAAAATTATGACTTTTATAATAATACTGCCAAAATTCCAAGTTTTTATTGCGAAATTGTGACCTTTTTCTTGTGAAATTCCAACTAATTTTTCACAACAAGCTTTGTTTTATACATGCATAGTATGTATATATTATTAATGTTGTAAATAAACATCTTTATATATCTAGAAAGGCTGGTCCTAAAGAGGTAGGCATCCTTCGGAGGTCTCAAGAAGGTAACAAATACAAGAGTGTGTGTGTGTGTGTGTGTGTGTGTGTGTGTGTGTGTGTGTGCGTGTGTGTGTGTGTGTGTGTGTGTGTGTGTGTGTGATGTTCTTGTATTTCTACCCTTCTTGAGACATGAAGAAGGAAAAGTATCTTCCATATGAGGAGGTGTGAACAAGTGATGACATAAATCAATAACATTGCATCTAATAGACAATGTCTCATCTATTAAAATGAGGGTGGTTTCAAAAAGGAGGGATTTTTCAAATTGACTGTGTGTCGCTATTAAAAGCTCTCCCCCTCTGGTCAACATATGAAATAACAAGTGTTGTGTAAGAAATTGAAATGCACCCCCTTTGGCCAAAATTAATTTAAAAAAAAAATCAAATAAATATGTATATAGAGACATACTGATTACCAACCAATTGCAAAGAAAAAATTCAAAAAATGAATACATGAACTAAAAGCAGTCTTTTTCTCACAGTGTCGCCTTTTTTTCTGTAATATCGCAATATTTTCTCGTAAAATTATAATTTTTTTTATGTAAAATTATTACTTTTTAATGCAAAATGGTGACATTTGTCATATCAAATTTGGACTTTTATTTATGTATTTGTTGTTCTTGTAAAATAGTGACATTTTTTGAGTAAAATTATGACTTTTGTCATGATTTTGCCAAGCAAAATTTCGGAATATTATTACACTGTTGCCAAAATTTTAAAGTTTTCTTATAAAATTGTGACTTTTGTCGAGTAAAATTACGACTCTTTTCATAAAATTGTTGAACTTTTCTTGTAAACTTGTGACTGTTATTGAGTATGATTCCAACTATTATAATAATATTGCACAAATGTTCAGTTTTTCTTGTAAAATTGTTACTTGTGTTGAGTAAAATTATGACTTTTATAATAATACTGCCAAAATTCGAAGTTTTTATTGTAAAATTGTGACCTTTTTCTTGTGAAATTCCAACTCATTTTTCACAACAAGCTTTGTTTTATACATGCATAGTATGTATATATTATTAATGTTGTAAATAAACATCTTTATATATCTAGAAAGGCTGGTCCTAAAGAGGTAGGCATCCTTCGGAGGTCTCAAGAAGGTAACAAATACAAGCGTGTGTGTGTGTGTGTGTGTGTGTGTGTGTGTGTGTGTGTGTGTGTGTGTGTGTGTGTGTGTGTGTGTGTGTGTGTGTGTGTGATGTTCTTGTATTTCTACCCTTCTTGAGACATGAAGAAGGAAAAGTATCTTCCATATGAGGAGGTGTGAACAAGTGATGACATAAATCAATAACATTGCATCTAATAGACAATGTCTCATCTATTAAAATGAGGGTGGTTTCAAAAAGGAGGGATTTTTCAAATTGACTGTGTGTCGCTTTTAAAAGTGCTCCCCCTCTGGTCAACATATGAAATAACAAGTGTTGTGTACGAAATTGAAATGCACCCCCTTTGGCCAAAATTAATTTAAAAAAAAAATCAAATAAATATGTATATAGAGACATACTGAATACCAACCAATTGCAAACAAAAAATTCAAAAAATAAATACATGAACTAAAAGCAGTCTTTTTCTCACAGTGTCGACTTTTTTTCTGTAATATCGCAATATTTTCTCGTAAGATTATAATTTTTTTATGTAAAATTAGTACTTTTTAATGCAAAATGGTGACATTTGTCATATCAAATTTGGACTTTTATTTATGTATTTGTTGTTCTGGTAAAATAGTGACATTTTTTGAGTAAAATTATGACTTTTGTCATGATTTAGCCAAGCAAAATTTCGGAAAATTATTACACTGTTGCCAAAATTTTAAAGTTTTCTTATAAAATTGTGACTTTTGTCGAGTAAAATTACGACTCTTTTCATAAAAATGTTGAACTTTTCTTGTAAACTTGTGACTGTTATTGAGTATGATTCCAACTATTATAATAATATTGCACAAATGTTCAGTTTTTCTTGTAAAATTTTTACTTGTGTTGAGTAAAATTATGACTTTTATAATAACACTGCCAAAATTTCAATTTTTTGTGTGAAATTGTGACCTTTTTCTTGTGAAATTCCAACTAATTTTTCACAACAAGCTTTGTTTTATATATGCATAGTATGTATATATTATTAATGTTGTAAATAAACATCTTTATATATCTAGAAAGGCTGGTCCTAAAGAGGTAGGCATCCTTCGGAGGTCTCAAGAAGGTAACAAATACAAGAGTGTGTGTGTGTGTGTGTGTGTGTGTGTGTGTGTGTGTGTGTGTGTGTGTGTGTGTGTGTGTGTGTGTGTGTGAGTGTGTGTGTGTGTGTGTGTGTGTGTGTGTGTGTGTGTGTGTGCGATGTTCTTGTATTTCTACCCTTCTTGAGACATGAAGAAGGAAAAGTATCTTCCATATGAGGAGGTGTGAACAAGTGATGACATAAATCAATAACATTGCATCTAATAGACAATGTCTCATCTATTAAAATGAGGGTGGTTTCAAAAAGGAGGGATTTTTCAAATTGACTGTGTGTCGCTTTTAAAAGTGCTCCCCCTCTGGTCAACATATGAAATAACAAGTGTTGTGTACGAAATTGAAATGCACCCCCTTTGGCCAAAATTAATTTAAAAATAAATCAAATAAATATGTATATAGAGACATACTGATTACCAACCAATTGTAAACAAAAAATTCTAAAAATAAATACATGAACTAAAAGCAGTCTTTTTCTCACAGTGTCGACTTTTTTTCTGTAATATCGCAATATTTTCTCGTAAAATTATAATTTTTTTTTATGTAAAATTATTACTTTTTAATGCAAAATGGTGACATTTGTCATATCAAATTTGGACTTTTATTTATGTATTTGTTGTTCTTGTAAAATAGTGAAGTTTTTTGAGTAAAATTATGACTTTTGTCATGATTTTGCCAATCAAAATTTCGGAATATTATTATACTGCTGCCAAAATTTTAAAGTTTTCTTATAAAATTGTGACTTTTGTCGAGTAAAATTACGACTCTTTTCATAAAATTAGCAAAATGTTGAACTTTTCTTGTAAACTTGTGACTGTTATTGAGTATGATTCCAACTATTATAATAATATTGCACAAATGTTCAGTTTTTCTTGTAAAATTGTTACTTGTGTTGAGTAAAATGATGACTTTTATAATAATACTGCCAAAATTCCAAGTTTTTATTGTAAAATTGTGACCTTTTTCTTGTGAAATTCCAACTAATTTTTCACAACAAGCTTTGTTTTATACATGCATAGTATGTATATATTATTAATGTTGTAAATAAACATCTTTATATATCTAGAAAGGCTGGTCCTAAAGAGGTGGGCATCCTTCGGAGGTCTGAAGAAGGTAACAAATACAAGAACGTGTGTGTGTGTGTGTGTGTGTGTGAGGAAAAGAAGACTTGCAGTCATGTCCCTGCAGCAGCGACGGCCTCGCCACATCTCGGCGAGGGCGCAGTTTACTCTGCCAGCGCCTTCCTTTGCATCCCAATGAGCTGCATGGCTGATGTTGCAGCCTCTTGTCTTGTCTTGTATCCTGGGAGATGACTTCAATTAAGACAACATAAGCACGGGGATCAAAAGAGACACAGACCCTCTTATTCAGCTGTGGCCGTAATTAGACTTTATGTAACCAACTAAGAGTCACTCAGACACCAGGCAGGATGGGATCAATGGGATTGATACACTACATTGACAAAAGTATTTGGCCACCCATCCAAATGATGAGAATCACTAATCCCTTGGCCTGGAGATTGTTTCTACAAACATTTGTAAAAAAAATGGGCCGCTCTCAGTGATTTCCAGCATGGAACTATCATAGGATGCCACCTGTGCAACAAATCCAGTCCTGACATTTCCTCGCTCCTAAATATTCCAAAGTCAACTTTATTATAAGAAAAGTGAAGAGTTTGGGAACAACAGCAACTCAGCCACCAAGTGGTATCGCCACGTATACTGACAGAGAGGTCAGCATAGTGCAAAGACTTTCTGCACAGTCACTTGCTACACAGCTCCAAACTACATGTCACCTTCCGATTAGCCCACGTACAGTACGCAGAGAGCTTCATGGAATGGCTTTCCATGGCCGAGCAGCTGCATCTAAGCCATACATCACCAAGTCCAATGCAAAGTGTGGGATGCAGTGGTGTATAGCAGTGGTCCCCAACCACCAGGTACCGGTTCGTGGATCGATTGGTACCGGGCCGCACAAGAAATAAAAAATAAAAATGTTTTATTTTATTTTTTTATTTTTTTTATTAAATCAACATAAAAAACACAAGACACACTTAAAATTAGTGCACCAACCCTAACCCCAACCCCAACCCTAGCCCTAACCCTAACCAACTCTTTTTCTTTATGCCTAATCCTAACCCTAATCCTAATCCTGACCCTAACCTTAACCCCAACCCCAACCCTAACCCTAAACCTAACCTAACCCTAACCCTAACCAACTATCTTTCTTTATGCCTAACCCTAACCCTAACCTTAACCCTAACCCTAACCCCAACACCAACCCTAACCCTAACACTAACCCCAACCCTACCCCTAACCCTAACCCAAACCCAAAACCCTAGCCCTAACCCTAACCTTAACCCTAATCCTAAACCTAACCCCAACCCTAACCCTAGCCCTAACCCTAACCAACTGGTTTTCTTTATCCCTAATCCTAACCCTAATCCTAATCCTAGCCCTAAACCTAATCCTAACCCTAACCCTAATCCTAACCCCAACCCTAATCCTAACCCCACCACCAACCCTAGCCCTAACCCTAACCAACTTTTTGCTTTATATCTAACCATAACCCTAATTCTAATCCTAACCCTAATCCTAACCCTAACCCCAACCCCAACCCCAACCCTAACCAGAACCCAAAACCCTAACCCTAACCCTAACCTTAACCCTAACCCTAACCCTAACCCTAACCCCAACCCCAACCCTAACCCTAACCCAAAAAACCTCCCTCCCCCATTTACACTCATTCACACAAAAAGGTTGTTTACTTCTGTTATTAATATTGTGGTTCCTACATTATATATCAATATATATCAATACAGTCTGCAGGGATACAGTCCGTAAGCACACATGATTGTATTTCTTTATGACAAAAAAAAAAAAAAAAAACCATACAAAAAATATCACAATATATCATTTTGTATGTAAATAATAATAGAACCATTTCAAAACGGTTATAAAGACTTCAATGTGACATATTGCATCATGTCCAAACTGTTATTCATCTATTTACTGTTGGTTACTTTCTGTTGTAACATTCTATCTATGCTTCTGTTCAAATTGATACTTTTTTGATACTTTACATTAGTTTTGGGTGATACTACAAATGTGGATATTACTCTAGTACCATGTAGTTACAGGGCAGTATCGGTCATACCAATGCTGATACTGATACTTGAAAAGGTTCAATATCATTGAATGATTACATTTTTGATCAGGATTATGATCAGTCAAAAACACAGGATGGCGGTATCACAATATCAATTAAATATATGACTTATTTACTACTATTGTCTCTGTTAGGGTTTAGGGTTTAGGGTTATGGTCTCAAAACCTAACCGTAACCCTAACCCTAACTAACCCTAACCCTAACACTAACCTAAACACCCTACTCATTTGGAATTTGCCTTTAATTGAAGCCCTCCTCTGCCCAGTTCCAGAGTGTGAATGTATGAATGTGGAAAATAGTGTCAAAGCGCTTTGAGTTCCTTAAAAAAGGTAGAAAAGTTCTATACAAGTACGACCCATTTACCATTTACCATTTACTGATTTGCTGAGTATACAAAAAACGACCAAAATAATTGTGATAATGAAAAATAAAAAATAATAATAATATATTTTATTTGTAAAAGGGTTAAGGTTAGGGTTAGGGTTAACCCTAACCCTAACCCTAACCCAACCCTAATCCTAACCCACCCCCAACCATAGCCCTAACCCTAACCAACTCTTTTTCTTTATACCTAACCCTAATCCTAATCCTAAACCTAATCCTAACCCCAACCCCAGCCCCAACCCTAACCTGAACCCAAAAACCCTAACCCTAACCCTAACCCTAACCTGAACCCAAAAACCTAACCCTAATCTGAACCCTAACCCTAACCCTAACCCCAACCCCAACCCTAGCCCTAACCCTAACCAACACTTTTTCTTTATGCCTAATCCTAACCCTAATCCTAATCCTAACCCTAACCCTAAACCTAACCCTAACCCTAATCCCTAACCCTAACCCTAACCCCAAACCTAACCCTAACCCTAACCCCAACCCTAACCTGAACCCAACACCCTAACCCTAACCTGAACCCTAACCCTAACCCTAACCCCAACCCCAACCCTAGCCCTAACCCTAACCAACACTTTTTCTTTATGCCTAATCCTAACCCTAACCCTAATCCTAATCCTAACCCTAACCCCAACCCCAAACCTAACCCTAACCCTAACCAACTCTCTTTCTTTATGCCTAACCCTAACCCAAACCTTAACCCTAACCCTAACCCCAACACCAACCCTAACCCAAACCCTAACCCCAACCCTAACCCCACAACCAACCCTAACCCAAACCCTAACCCCAACCCTAACCCTAACCCTAACCCAAACCCAAAACCCTAACCCTAACCTTAACCCTAATCCTAAACCTAACCCCAAACCTAACCCTAGCCCTAACCCTAACCAACTCGTTTTCGTTATGCCGAATCTTAACCCTAATCCTAATCCTAGACCTAAACCTAATCCTAACCCTAATCCTTACCCCAACCCCAACCCCAACCCCAACCCTAATCCTAACCCCACTCCCAACCCTAGCCTTAACCCTAACCATCTTTTTGCTTTATATTTAACCCTAACCCTAACCCTAACCCTAACCCCAACCCCAACCCCAACCCTAACCTGAACCCAAAACCCTAACTCTAACCTTAACCCTAACCCTAAACCTAACCCTAAACCCAACCCCAACCCTAGCCCTAACCCTAACCAACTCTTTTCCTTTATGCCTAATACTAACCCTAATCCTAAGCCTAACCCTAACCCCAACCCCAACCCCAACCCTAACCCTAACCCTAAAGAACTCTCTTACTTTATGCCTTACCCTAACCCTAACCCCAACACCAACCCTAACCCTAACCCTAACCCTAACCCCAACCCTACCCCTAACCCTAACCCTAACCCCAACCCCAACCCCAACCCTAACCTGAACCCAAAACCCTAACTCTAACCTTAACCCTAACCCTAAACCTAACCCTAAACCCAACCCCAACCCTAGCCCTAACCCTAACCAACTCTTTTCCTTTATGCCTAATACTAACCCTAATCCTAATCCTAACCCAACCCCAACCCTAACCCTAACCCTAACGAACTCTCTTACTTTATGCCTTACCCTAACCCTAACCCCAACACCAACCCTAACCCTAACCCTAACCCTAACCCCAACCCTACCCCTACCCCTAACCCTAACCCAAACCCAAAACCCTAGCCCTAACCCTAACCTTAACCCTAATCCTAACCCTAACCCTAGCCCTAACCCTAACCAACTGGTTTTCTTTATGCCTAATCCTAACCCTAATCCTAATCCTAGCCCTAAACCTAAACCTAACCTTAACCCTAATCCTAACCCTAAACCCAACCCTAACCCTAGCCCTAAACCTAACCAACTGGTTTTCTTTATGACTAATCCTAACCCTAATCCTAATCCTAGCCCTAACCCTAACCCTAATCCTAACCCTAACCCTAATCCTAACCCTAACACCAACCCTAACCCCAACCCCAAACCTAACCCTAACCCGAACCCAAAACCCTAACCTTAACCTTAACCCTAACCCTAACCCTAACCCTAACCCCAACCCCAACCCTAACCTGAACCCAAAACCCTAACCTTAACCTTAACCCTAACCCTAACCCTAACCCGTATCCCAACCCCAACCCTAGCCCTAACCTTAACCAACTCTTTTTCTTTATGCCTAATCCTAACCCTAACCCCAACCCCAACCCCAACCCCAACCCCAACCTTAACCCTAACCCTAACCCTAACCCTAACCAACTCTCTTTCTTTATGCCTAACCCTAACCCTAACCTTAACCCTAACCCCAACACCAACCCTAACCCTAACCCTAACCCCAACCCTAACCCTAACCCTAACTTTAACCCAAACCCAAAACCCTAGCCCTAACCTTAACCCTAATACTAAACCTAACCCCAACCCTAACCCTAGCCCTAACCCTAACCAACTCATTTTCTTTATGCCTAATCTTAACCCTAATCCTAATCCTAGCCCTAACCCTAATCCTAACCCTAATCCTAACCCCAACCCCAACCCCAACCCTAACCTGAACCCAAAACCCTAACCCTAACCTTAACCCTAACCCTAACCCTAACCCTAACCCCAACCCTAACCCTAACCCCAACCCCAACCCCAACCCTAACCTGAACCCAAAACCCTAACCCTAACCTTAACCCTAACCCTAACCCTAACCCCAACCATAGCCCTAAACCTAACCAACTCTTTTTCTTCATGCCTAATCCTAACCCTAATCCTAATCCTAACCCTAACCCTAACCCACATTTGCCTTGAGCGAACCACAAAAAAGGAACATAAACTCTGGCCAAAGCTAACAATGACACAGCGACTACTGAGTGACGACACGGGTATAAAAAGGGGCTTGGTTGTGATTGTCAGCAGATATGTCCTAATCAACAACCAGAGCCCATAGTGTCCACAAAGATATGTCCTAATCAACAACCAGAGCCCATAGTGTCCACAAAGATATGTCCTAATCAACAACCAGAGCCCATAGTGTCCACAAAGATATGTCCCAATCAACAACCAGAGCCCATAGTGTCCACAAAGATATGTCCTAATCAACAAGCAGAGCCCATAGTGTCCACAAAGATATGTCCTAATCAACAACCAGAGCCCATAGTGTCCACAAAGATATGTCCTAATCAACAACCAGAGCCCATAGTGTCCACAAAGATATGTCCTAATCAACAACCAGAGCCCATAGTGTCCACAAAGATATGTCCTAATCAACAACCAGAGCCCATAGTGTCCACAAAGATATGTCCTAATCAACAAGCAGAGCCCATAGTGTCCACAAAGATATGTCCTAATCAACAACCAGAGCCCATAGTGTCCACAAAGATATGTCCTAATCAACAACCAGAGCCCATAGTGTCCACAAAGATATGTCCTAATCAACAACTAGAGCCCATAGTGTCCACAAAGATATGTCCTAATCAACAACCAGAGCCCATAGTGTCCACAAAGATATGTCCTAATCAACAACCAGAGCCCATAGTGTCCACAAAGATATGTCCTAATCAACAACCAGAGCCCACAGTGTCCACAAAGATATGTCCTAATCAACAACCAGAGCCCATAGTGTCCACAAAGATATGTCCTAATCAACAACCAGAGCCCATAGTGTCCACAAAGATATGTCCTAATCAACAACCAGAGCCCATAGTGTCCACAAAGATATGTCCTAATCAACAACCAGAGCCCATAGTGTCCACAAAGATATGTCCTAATCAACAACCAGAGCCCATAGTGTCCACAAAGATATGTCCTAATCAACAACCAGAGCCCATAGTGTCCACAAAGATATGTCCTAATCAACAACTAGAGCCCATAGTGTCCACAAAGATATGTCCTAATCAACAACCAGAGCCCATAGTGTCCACAAAGATATGTCCTAATCAACAACCAGAGCCCATAGTGTCCACAAAGATATGTCCTAATCAACAAGCAGAGCCCATAGTGTCCACAAAGATATGTCCTAATCAACAACCAGAGCCCAGAGTGTCCACAAAGATATGTCCTAATCAACAACCAGAGCCCATAGTGTCCACAAAGATATGTCCTAATCAACAACCAGAGCCCATAGTGTCCACAAAGATATGTCCTAATCAACAACCAGAGCCCATAGTGTCCACAAAGATATGTCCTAATCAACAACCAGAGCCCATAGTGTCCACAAAGATATGTCCTAATCAACAACTAGAGCCCATAGTGTCCACAAAGATATGTCCTAATCAACAACCAGAGCCCATAGTGTCCACAAAGATATGTCCTAATCAACAACCAGAGCCCATAGTGTCCACAAAGATATGTCCTAATCAACAAGCAGAGCCCATAGTGTCCACAAAGATATGTCCTAATCAACAACCAGAGCCCAGAGTGTCCACAAAGATATGTCCTAATCAACAACCAGAGCCCATAGTGTCCACTAGACAAGACATGACATACATGACCTGCATGACAGGTCACACCTCTGTTTACATTCAAGACCTCTAGCTTAGCGGTTAGCATATCATCCTACTTTGTCTAGTCTTTGCAAACTGAACTGTTCTTGTCCTCCAGGGATGATACTTGTAAGAAACATAGTTGATTCGGCGCCATGGAGGCAAGGGTGGCTAACTTAAAAGTGGCTTTGCACTGTGGAGGGACGTTAGCGGTTAGGGAGAACGTTACATTGCGTTGAGGACGAACTTGTTTGCTTGTCAGATTTGCGAGACAATGCTTGAATGTGTCCTCAACATGCGTTATCACAACGATACAGCTCTGCAGTTGGACGAATTGATATCACTCATATCGTCCGTATCGCACAATCCTAGTGAAATGTTCTATTTTCCGTCCACTCCTCTTTGAGACAGAGAATCCATCATGGAAAATCTAATCAAGAACCTCAAGGCTAATGGAAAATTCCAGCGTGATCAAGTTTAATCATTGAGTGTGTGCATTTAATCAAGAATGGATTCAAATGAAGAAGGATTAAAAAGGGATCCACCACTATGAGAAGAGTCATTGATGACGATATAAGAAGTCACATGACGGCCAGCTTCTTGCTGTAATCCATTCCAGCCATGCTGAGGTACAGGGCCGGCCCGTGGCATAGGCCGTATAGGCAAATGCTAAGGGCGCCGTCCATCAGGGGGCGCCACGCCAGTGCCACAAATGTTGGAGAAAAAAAAAAAAAAAAAAGTTGTTACTATTATTTCTAAATATAAAAAATAATCTCACGTTAATTAAAATGCAAAGTAAAGCCTATTTAATAGAAATATTATTTGTTACAACATTACCCCCCCCCCCCCCTCCTCCCCTCGCATGGTGCGCCCCCTCCCTTCCCGTATCATGACTCTTTTTGGATGTCACCACATCAAAAAATCAACACAAGATGTCAAAACGGCCAAAACTGTCAGGTGCCCAGGGAAGAAAAAAGAGAAAAGAAGAGGAGGAGAAACGAGAAAAGACAGAGGTAGCAGGTAGGTAACGTTAGCCTACATGAAATTATTTGTCTGTTACAGAATGTGATAGTAACCTGGCTTTTTAGCATTAAGCTAATGTTACATGATTCGGCAATTGCTAATCAATAAATAGCTAGTTCTGTTTTAACGTCGGGTTAATATTGTGGAGGGGGCTAAATTGTTATGGAAAATAAAAATGTAACCCTAGGTAATTACAGTACTCCCACCTTACATTCCTCAGGGACAGTTATATTAGATCTTTTAAGCAGGTGTTTTTTGTTTACATTGTTATTGCCTTCTGGTTAGCTACTGTTTTCCCTGCAGGTAATAGTCACTTTTCCACCCCTTTATATATTAGGTATAGTTGTAAGTAAAAAAAAAAGGTCAAAGACAAAGCTATTCGGGTTCTTGTGAGTATATACACTTCACTGCCGATGTGGGGGGGGGGGGGGGGGGGGGGGGGGGGGCGCCACCTAAAATCTTGCCTAGGGCGCCAGATTGATTAGGGCCGGGCCTGCTGAGGTAAATACGGGAGTTACCTGAGTCACCACTGACATAATCACTATTATTTCAAACTTTTGTAAGCGGATGTTGCTTTTAAACAATTGTGTTAGAATAGTGACTTATGTCATTCACAAATGCTGGGCACTTTTTCCTCTAGATGGCGTTGCTGTAGTGGCTGCTGGTGGCAGGAGCTCTGTGCTCTTGTGTCATCCTTTTGTGTTCCTGATGTTTCCTTCTTGTTTCCATGTGGCATACTTGCCAACCCTCCCGAATTTTCCGGGAGACTCCCGAAATTCAGCGCCTCTCCCGAAAAACCTCCCGGGACAAATATTCTCCCGAAAATCTCCCGATTTTCAGCCGGAGGTGGAGGCCACGCCCCCTCCAGCTCCATGTGGACCTGAGTGAGGACAGCCTTTTTTCACGACGGGAGGACAACAGGGTGACAAGAACTAAATCATCCAGACAAGAGATAAATTGTATTATTATGTTTATCTTACCTAAAAATACATATATTTATTAATTTAAAAAAAAACAAAAAAACTAAATACATTTTTTACTATATTTTGTTAAAAACATCAAAATTAATTGTATTTTTATTTGTATTTTTTCTGACTCCTTATTACATCCAGGCATTAGACTTATACATTAAAATAAACATATTTGAAATAATTAATTTTAAATGATCATAATAATTCATTTAAAATGACCATATTTAATTATTAAAATAATTGCTTGTTTACCAACAACTTTAGCATTTTATTCATTACATTACATGAAGCTCTCAGAAGCCAAGTTATGTTATATTCCTTAAGATTTATTTATGCAAGTTTGAAATATCAATTATCTAAACACAGTTTTGTTTGCATATTTTCAGGATGTAGATATATATATATATATATATATATGTATATGTATATATATATATATATATATATATATATATATATATATATATATATATATATATATATATATATATATATATATATATATATATATATATATATATATATATATATATATATATATATGTATGTGTGGGAAAAAAAATCACAAGACTATTTCATCTCTACAGGCCTGTTTCATGACAAACAATTGCAAATGAGCCGTCGGCCCCCGGACAGAGCGACTCCAAAACCAACAAAGACTGTAACTGTCGAAAGAAACCTGATTGCCCTCTCAACGGGGGGTGCTTACAAACATCAGTTGTCTACCAATCTAAGGTAATACGCAAGGACATTAACACATCCGACACATATGTAGGATTAACCGAGGGAGAATTCAAAACCAGATGGAACAATCACAAGGCTTCTTTCAGGAACCAAAACCTGCGAAATACCACAGAACTCAGCAAACACATTTGGGACCTCAAAGACAATAATGTTGAATATTCAATAACATGGCAAATTCTTGCATCCAGCACACCTTACAATAGTGGTAATAAAAGATGCAACCTATGCTTGAAAGAGAAACTGTTTATTATTTACCGTCCAGACCTGTCATCCCTCAACAAGCGCAGCGAAATTGTAACAGCATGCCGCCATAGACGGAAACACCTCCTAGGTAACACATGAGCCAATCACCACGCCCCTACGCCAGCCTGTACCCACCCACTCTGTGCCCTATATAAACCATGGTTTGCGAATGCTCATTAAAATCTCCTGATGATTGAGGGTACCCCCCCTCATGAAACAGGCCTGTAGAGATGAAATAGTCTTGTGATTTTTTTTCCCACACATACATATATTGCGCTCTACTACGGTATCGAGCACTATTTTTTGGATAACCTTATTAAGACATATATATATATATATATATATATATATATATATGCATATGTATGAAATACTTGACTTGGTGTATTCTAGCTGTCAATATACTCCTCCCCTCTTAACCACGCCCCCAACCACGCCCCCACCTCCCGAAATCGGAGGTCTCAAGGTTGACAAGTATGCCATGTGGGCTTTGTTTGCCTTTTGGTTGGGGACCCTTTGGGACTGTCTGACAAGGGGTGGCACTTTCCTGACTTCTGTGGTGCTTCTTTGTGGGCTTCTGGATCTGACTCCCGGGAGCATTTTGGCCATGGAGACTAGCTGCTGGGTCTCTGCCACACCAGAGTCCGTTTGGAGAGACTGGAGGAGATGTGGATGAAGAGACAGGACTGCAGAGCTGGTGCTGAGCTCCGGGACGGACAAGCTTCACGGTGTCTTGGCTGAATGAGCAGGTATCGGACACCTCGGTCTCCTTGGACGTATCCTCGCTCATCCATGCGGACTGGACACTGGCCGAGAGTTGGTGGGCGGCCGAGGGTGGAGTCTCTTGGTTGCTTTGTTGGGTCTGCTCTGGCTATGCAATATCCCTGCCCCCACCCCAGTGTTTACCTGTTTCTTACCTTTTTTGTAAGGGCCCCCGGAAGTTGGCAGAGCTGTCAGCAATCCTGTTCTGTCTCCCTGTAATGTTTGATCCTGTTCTGTCTCCCTGTAATGTTTGATCCTGTTTTGTCTCCCTGTAATGTTTGATCCCGTTCTGTCTCCCTGTAATGTTTGATCCGGTTCTGTCTCCCTGTAATGTTTGTCTGCTCTCGAATGGGATTGTGCTGAAAATCTTAATCTTCCCCTCTGGGATTATTAAAGTATTTCTGATTCCGATTGTCGCATGACAGTTTGGACTCTGTCAATAGTTTCTCTATTATTTCATGTCCAGCGCTCTTGTGAATATTTCCACTTCCTGTCGCCACTGTAGCCTGAGTACTAACTCCCTAACCTGCTCTTGATTGGCAATCAGAACACACTTGTCCCTGGTTGCCAATCAGTCTGCTTCTTATGTAATTTGGTTCATCTTTGCTTTGAACTTTGTATCCTGATGTTTCCCTATACTTCCTGTGACTGCTTTTCCTCTTTGTGCACTTCCCTGCTGCACTACAGCATGTTTCTTTTGAAATACACTCCACCTGCTGTCTCAATCCCTGACTAACAATCAATTTCCTGTTATTAACCAGATAAAGACTCACTGAGATTAAAATCTCTTTCAAGCGCGACCTGACGAATAGGGCGGCACAAACAAGGTTACAATAATAATTAAAGCTGCAAGCAGCGTTGGTCGGGCCCGCGTATTTGGCAGGTGCTAGTCCTAAGTGGCCCAATACTTTTGTCCAGTTTCAGTCCCAAGTGTCCCAATACTTTTGGCAAGTTGTAGTCCCAAGTGTCCCAATACTTTTGTCCAGTTTTCGGCCTAAGTGTCCCAATACTTTTGTCCAGTTTTCGGCCTAAGTGTCCCAATACTTTTGTCCGGTGGTAGTCATAAGTGTCCCAAGACTTTTGTCTAGTGTACCTACCTTGTCTGCATTGTGTGGGCACGCTGGTGCTTCCTGCTTTTAAGCAGCCATCTTAAAAAAACAGCAGCGCAGCAGCATCAGCGCAGCGGGTCTTTGAAGGGTCATAAAATCAAAACCGGAGCAGGTATTAAAACGATGTTCTGTTATTTTATACACAAGGGTTTAATCTCTCTCCTGTGTTAGTTTGAAGCCGAAACGACAAACGCGCTCAGAGGAGATAGTTTTTGAAGGAATGTGACCGGTTTTTACAAAAAATTTGTTTTGAAGGGGGAATAGCAAACTTCCTGTTGATTTTTGCTGGGGGTTGTCAATTTATGAAATGTAGGTGTAAGTGAGACCTACATAGAGGTTTTTGTTTCATGTCTCTCCGACCTTCCCAGTGGGAGTTACAGGCAGTTTTGTCATTTTTTTCTTCCAAGGAGCAGTTTTTTCTGTGTTTTATTCAAAAATTGCGGTAGAGCGCAATTTTGAGATTTGGGGTTAGGTTTTTTTTATTAGATCGCAATTTCTGCTAGTCCTGATGTGTGCGTTCAGTTTGGTGAGTTTTGAAGCATGTTAAAGGGGTCAAATTACAGCTGTTTTTAGTACTTTTTTGTCTTGAAGGGGGAATTGCCAGCTTCCTGTTGATTTTAGCCCGACAATGTACTATTATGAAATGTAGGTCTAAGTCAGACCTACATAGAGGTTTTTGTTTCATGTCTCTCCGACCTTTCTAGTGGGAGTTACAGGCAGTCTAGTTTTTTTTCCTAGGGGGCGCTAGAGCGCAATTTTGAGTTTTGTGGTTCGTTTTTTTTTTTTAAAAAGGCACTTTTTGCAGGTCCTGATGTGTGGGTCAAATATGGTGGGTCAAATTACAGTTTAATGTGGCGGCGGAAGAATAAAGAATAAAGAATAAAACCTTACAAATTCAATAGGTCCTTATGTCCCATTGTATAAGGACTCCCTTTGGGAGTCCTTATACAATGGGACATGCGGGCCCTAATTACAACAAGACAATACAACAGAACAACAGCAGTCATACCACAACAGCTCAAAAATCATTTTAAACCATGAAGTAATAATTCAATTTAAAAGCAAGTACATTTCCCGAGAGAACCGGTTTCTCGATCTTTTAAAATGCACTTAAACTCCCCCAAAGTGATCAATTCTGGTAGACTCAGATCTTTCTGGATGTCATCCCATGACCAGGGAGCAGCAAAACTGAAGGCTGTTTTACCAAGTTCTGTGTTGGCTCTAGGAACCAACATGTGGAAGACATCCTGTAATGACTGCAGTCTCTACACAGACAGGTGGGGACAAGTCCAAGAAGACATTTATACATAAAAAGGATCCATGGAGAAAGTCTTCGGGCAGTCAAAGATGGACAGTTTGCACACAGAGTACAGAGGTGGACAAGATGTCCACAAGCAGTATAAAAGGTAAGGCACAGTCATATACGGTGTCTAGTTTCTTCAAGTAAGTGCCAGGTGCATTCATAAAAAGCCATCCATCCATCTTCTTCCGCTTATCCGAGGTCGGGTCGCGGGGGCAGCAGTTTAAGCAGGGAAGCCCAGACTTCCCTCTCCCCAGCCACTTCGTCCAGCTCCTCCCGGGGGATCCCGAGGCGTTCCCAGGCCAGCCGGGAGAGATAGTCTTCCCAGCGTGTCCTGGGTCTTCCCCGTGGCATCCTACCGGTCGGACGTGCCCGAAACACCTTCCTAGGGAGGCGTTCGGGTGGCATCCTGACCAGATGCCCGAACCACCTCATCTGGCTCCTCTCGATGTGGAGGAGCAGCGGCTTTACTTTGAGCTCCCCCCGAATGACAGAGCTTCTCACCCTATCTCTAAGGGAGAGCCCCGCCACTCGGGGGAGGAAACTCATTTGGGCCGCTTGTACCCGTGATCTTGTCCTTTCGGTCATGACCCAAAGCTCATGACCATAGGTGAGGATGGGAACGTAGATCGACCGGTAAATCGAGAGCTTTGCCTTCCGGCTCAGCTCCTTCTTCACCACAACGGATCGATACAGCGTCCGCATTACTGAAGACGCCGCACCGATCCGCCTGTCGATCTCACGATCCACTCTTCCCCCACTCGTGAACAAGACTCCGAGGTACTTGAACTCCTCCACTTGGGGCAAGATCTCCTCCCCAACCCGGAGATGGCACTCCACCCTTTTCCGGGAGAGAACCATGGACTCGGACTTGGAGGTGCTGATTCCCATCCCAGTCGCTTCACACTCGGCTGCAAACCGATCCAGCGAGAGCTGAAGATCTTGGCCAGAGGAAGCCATCAAGACCACATCATCTGCAAATAGCAGAGACCTAATCCTGCAGCCACCAAACCAGATCCCCTCAACGCCCTGACTGCGCCTAGAAATTCTGTCCATAAAGGTTATGAACAGAATCGGTGACAAAGGGCAGCCTTGGCGGAGTCCAACCCTCACTGGAAACGTGTCCGACTTACTGCCGGCAATGCGGACCAAGCTCTGACACTGATCATACAGGGAGCGAACTGCCACAATAAGACAGTCCGTTACCCCATACTCTCTGAGCACTCCCCACAGGACTTCCGGGGGTACACTTCTCCAAGTCCACAAAGCACATGTAGACTGGTTGGGCAAACTCCCATGCACCCTCAAGGACCCTGCCCAGAGTATAGAGCTGGTCCACAGTTCCACGACCAGGACGAAAACCACACTGTTCCTCCTGAATCCGAGGTTCGACTATCCGGCGTAGCCTCCTCTCCA
>NC_084559.2:8323145-8378145 GCF_033978685.3 Nerophis lumbriciformis
GTCTTGATTACTGTAATGCCCTGTATGTTGGCATTAGCCAGGCCTCCCTCGCCCGCCTGCAGCTCGTGCAGAACTCTGCTGCTCGTCTGCTAACACAGACCCGCAGACGTGAGCACATCACCCCTATTTTAGCGTCCCTTCACTGGCTCCCTGTGCGTTACCGAATACATTTTAAACTCCTTTTATTTGTTTTTAAATGTCTAAACAACCTCGCGCCAACCTATCTCTCCGACCTCCTTCAGCCTTACTGCCCCACCCGATCCTTAAGATCAGCCGATCAGCTGCTGTTGACGGTCCCTGACACAAGGCTGAAGCTTAGAGGTGACAGAGCTTTCGCCGTTGCTGCTCCCAAGCTCTGGAACGACCTACCCCTGAGTGTTAGACAAGCCTCCTCTCTTCCTGTTTTTAAATCTCTCTTAAAAACATACTTTTATTCCATGGCTTTTAACACTGAGTGATATCCATCCTGCAATGGCGCCCCATAATACACCTGCTGTGATCCTGTTTTTATGTTTTTATGTTTTTATTAATTCTATTTTAATTATTTATTTTTTTATCATGTTCTGTTTGTGTTGTGTTGTGTTTGCTCGGTACTCGTTTTATCTTTTAACCTGCTCATTGTACAGCACTTTGGCTACCCCTGTGGTAAATTTTAAATGTGCTTTATAAATAAAGTTGATTTGATTTGATTTGATATGATAGTACAAACAAACAAAAATAAAAATACAATTATATATATATATTTTTTTTTTTGTTTATTAGTTTTTTAATTATAATAATATCACAATTACTATATATATATATATATATATATATATATATATATATATATATATATATATATATATATAATTGTATCTTTATTTGTTTTGTTTGTTTATTAGGTATTTTAATTATAATAATACCACAATTACTTTTAACATGTTTTGACACCCATGCCTTATATGGACTTGATGTTCTGATGTTCTTCAAGTGGGTTGAAAAACAATAAGTTACTTAATAAAACCACTTTTTTTAATAATGTAAGGAATTTAATTGATCAAAGATTATTTACATGTATTCAACATTATTCAAATGACAATTAACCGCTCCAAAGTGGATGGTGAGATGGACAGGTGGATCGGTGCGGCGTCTTCAATAATGCGGACGCGGTATCGATCCGTTGTGGTGAAGAAGGAGCTGAGCTGGAAGGCGAAGCTCTCAATTTACCGGTCGATCTACGTTCCCATCCTCACCTATGGTCATGAGCTTTGGGTTATGACCAAAAGGACAAGATCACGGGTACAAGCGGCCCAAATGAGTTTCCTCCGCCTGGTGGCGGGTCTCTCCCTTAGAGATAGGGTGAGAAGCTCTGTCATCCGGGAGGAACTCAAAGTAAAGCCGTTACTCCTCCACATTGAGGTGGTTCGGGCATCTGGTCAGGATGCCACCCAAACGTTTCCCTAGAGAGGTGTTTAGGGCACGTTTGACCGGTAGGAGGCCACGGGGAAGACCCAGGACACGTTGGGAAGACTATGTCTCCCGACTGGCCTGGGAACGCCTCGGGATCCCCCGGGAAGAGCTGGACCAAGTGGCTGGGGAGAGGGAAGTCTGGGTTTCCCTGCTTAGGCTGCTGCCCCCGCGACCCGACCTCTGGAGATGGATGGATGGATGGAGGTTGAAAATCTTTGACATAAAAAGGTGCCATTACGGTGTTTGAAGGCTATATATTTAAGGCTGAAACGACGCGTCAACGTAGTCGACGTCATCGGTTATGTAAATACGTCGACGTCGTTTTTGTGCGTCGACGCGTCGCATATTTACGTCACACTACTGTCATGGCGGAGCGCAAAGCAGACGATGCGAGCGAGGAGAAAAAAGCACGCCAAAAGTCGTCAAAAGTGTGGGAGTATTTCAATAAACGGCCTAATAATGTTGTTGTATGCACACTGTGTCGAGCGGAAAAGGCCTATCATAGCAGCACAACGGCTACGAACAAACATTTGAAAAGAAAACACCCGACAGCGTTCTTGCCATCACCATCAACTAGTCAATCGTCCGCGTGAGTATACGTTGTCATCATTACACAAAAACATGAATGTGTCATTTGTATCTGCGTTGTAAATTCATAAACTAAAACACTGTTTCGCTCTGAGAGGCGCGTTTGGCGTGCCTGTTCAGTGTTTAAAAAGACGCGCTCCTCTTTAACGCTGTGGAGAGGCGGGGCCGGCGTGCGAGCGGCGAGGCGGGGCGCGCCGGGAGCGACGCTGGATGTTTATCTTTATTTTTGCACATTTTAAAGCAAAATAAGCAATACTATTACTTTTGAAATGCTTATACTATTGCAGAATATTAAGATTTGCACTGGATGTTTACTTTTATATTTGCACATTAAAAAGCAAATAAGCTACTTTTAAGTTTGTTAAATGTTAAAAGTTTTAAATGTTTACATTGTTACAGAATATTTTGTCATGTTGTTGTCAATGTTGACTGAGTGGCCATACCTTTTTTTTTTGTAAATAAAAGCCATGCCTTTTGAAAAAACTGGCCTACATTTATTTTTTCCTCTTCATTTTAAATAAAAAAAATAATCGGTACAAGGAAAAATAATCTATAGATTAATCGAAAAAAATAATCTATAGATTAATCGAAAAAATAATCTATAGATTAACCGATTAATCGAAAAAATAATCTATAGATTAATCGATAGAAAAATAATCGTTAGCTGCAGCCCTATATATATTATATATCCGGTATCTCTGTCGCATTCACAAGAGCAGCAAAATTAATTTGAACAGATTGTTCTTTTAATTGCAGTTTTCTGCATTCATTTTTTTTTGGGCAACGTTGCAGAGCACTGAGCCCCGAGCACATATTTTCCTTCAAGTCTGTTAAATATTTGTTTTTCTTGCCTGTCTTTGCTGAAGTGTGCTGTGTGCGTGGGTAAGACCCAGGGCCAGTCTGTGTACTGCTTTGGACTCATTTCATTTCTCAGAAACATCCCACACATGCTGAAGAACAAAAAAAATCTGAATCTGCACCGCAATAAATTGGATTCAAGTTCCAAAAATAAATGTAGAACCTCAAACAAGTGACAAGCGTTCCTATTAATAACAGGGCTGCTGCGAGTGTAGTGGTTCACGCAGCTGACAGACAGGATTCATATCCTTATATACGGCATGTATTTACAATAAAGAACTATATTTGTTTTTGTCGGCTTCCTCACACCTCCAGAGACATGCACCTGGGGATAGGCTCCTACTAGAGATGCGCGGATAGGCAATTTATTTCATCCGCAACCGCGTCAGAAAGTCGTCAACCATCCGCCATCCACCCGATGTAACGTTTGATCAGAACTGCACCCGCCCGCCATCCGCCCGAAGTTTTATTTACGGAGGCAATAATTGAGCATGGATTTCCAATCGCACTGGCTGATCACATGGGACAGTTAAATGTTTGTAATGCAACCTTTAAAAATCATTACGCGGTGATCGCGGTCCCAAAAATAAACTTTTCTTGCATGATAATGTCCAGAAAAATTCGCTTTATATTACTATAGAGTCCTTTTAACGAATGAGTTTGATGGTTTATCACAAACCTTAAATGAAAGAAGTCCTTTGTTCTCCTGCACCATGCGCGCGTGCGCTTTGGCCTTGCTTCGTGTTTGGTGCGCAAT
This sequence comes from Nerophis lumbriciformis, assembly GCF_033978685.3. Classification (NCBI taxonomy): domain Eukaryota; kingdom Metazoa; phylum Chordata; class Actinopteri; order Syngnathiformes; family Syngnathidae; genus Nerophis; species Nerophis lumbriciformis. Next base: position 8,326,801 of record NC_084559.2, read on the forward strand.
CCTGTCGGCTGTATTTCACAGCACGACATACTGTTAAAAGTGTTTATACTATTTATGCTTTCAAGTCCAAGTTGAAGAAATCTTGTTAAATGTTGACAGCATAACTACCAAAATACAGAAGTATGTCCTTAATATTTTTGCAGTGCTATTTCTGTTGAAAAGTTCAAATGTTTACATTAGAGATGTGATGTGCCACTTTTCAAGTGTCTGATGGCTTCAATTCATTTTCATGAATTTTTCATATTTTGAATTCTTTTGAAAGGCTTACAAAAAAACTACATTTGAAATGTAATTCCATGCTATTGACAGGACTATTAATTTTAATGAAGTTAGCTTACCATGTTTACAGTATGATAATTGTGATAGAAATGTGAATTTTAGGCACAGAATATTTTTTACAATTGAACAAGGCAGTAGATTATACAAGCTTGGACAGAAAGTTAATAATGACACCAATTGTTTTTTTTAATGGAATTGTTTAGTACTGTTTTACCATTTGTTTACTGTAAAAAGTGTTTATACTTTCAATTAACAAATTGAAGTCTTGTGAAAGGTTGACAGGATAACTGGCATTAACTGTCAAAATCATTTCAAACTATTGAAGTTAGCTTACAGAATAAACATGTCAATCAACCCATATGATTTTTGCTGTAATATTTTTGTTTTGAAAAGTCACTGTGACTGATAGAAAAGTGATGGTTTTAGCAACATTTTAACCTGTCTGAATGCTAATAATCATTTTGCGTCGGGGGGCGAAGCCCTGAACCCTCCACCAGGACTTTGTCCTGGACCTACCGGGGCCTGCGGCCCTTGGACCCTGGCTACTAGGTTTTTCTGATTTCAAAAGTTGGCAGGTATGGTGAGGTTATAAAGCTTTTGCCTGTTAAAGAAAGGAGACTGATCCAATGCAGCACAGACTTTCGCGTGCCACGCTGTCACGACCCAGACGCACACCAGTGCGCAATCATATGGGAGCCGCGCTGAGCGCACCTCCAAGCGCGTCTCGCTGCCGGCGACGGCCGGGTATGGGCCCGACGCTCCAGCGCCATCCATTTTCAGGGCTAGTTGATTCGGCAGGTGGGTTGTTACACACTCCTTAGCGGGTTCCGACTTCCATGGCCACCGTCCTGCTCTCTATACAAACCAGGGTGAGCCCCACCCCTTTCGTGAGCGCACTGCGCGCGGAGTGACCCCTGTTACGCGCCCCCGGCAACAGGGGTGGCGGGCAGGTAAGCTGCGCGGGCGGAGTGCGCGGAGTGACCCATGTTACGAGCCCCCGTGGCGGCGGGCAGGTAAGCTGCTTACCTGCTGCGCGTGACGCCGGCCGCGGCGAAGGCGGACGAGGCGGGGTGCCGGTGCGGTGGGCGCGGTAGTGACCCTGGACGTGCGTCGGGCCCTTCTCGCGGATCGCCTCAGCTAAGGCTCCCGGTGGGGCCCTCTCGGGGGAAGGGGCCTCGGTCCCGGACCCCGGCGAGGCGTCCCTTCTCCGCTCCGTAAAAGTGTCCATCTCTTTTTTTTTTTCCTTCTGTTGTGGCATATGCTGCAGGTGCCTGCTCGTTTTTCGTATGTGGGTAACAACATTTAACTATGTATATATATTTCCCAATTGGTTTAACTGCCACCCGCAAAAAAAAATAAAATAAAATAAAATAAAATAAAATAAAATAAAATATCTAATTAATCCGCCCGACCCGACCCGCGCGCGGATAAAATCTTATTTTTTTTTATTTCATCCGCCCGATCCGCGGATAATCCACGGACTCCGCGGTTGTGCCCGCAAACCGCGCATCTCTAGCTCCTACCACCTCCAAAGACATGCATCTGGGGATAGGCCCCTCCCACCTCCAGAGACATGCACCTGGGGAATAGGCTCCTCCCACCTCCAAAGAGGAGATAGGTTGATATGCAAAACTAAATTGTCCCGAGGGTGTGAATGTTGTCTATTTGTGTTGGCCCTGCCATGAAGTGGCGACTTGTCCAGGGTGTACGCCGCCTTCCGCCCGAATACAGCTGGGATAGGCTCCAGCACCCCCGCAACTCTGAGATGGACAAGGGGTAGAAAATGAATGGATGGAAAAAATCAACTTTTTTGTATTCTGTAAGTCACAATAAATTAATCCAGTTATGAAATCATTAATTAGGGCCCGCATGGCCCATTGCATAAGGACTCCCACAGGGAGTCCTTATGCAATGGGACATAAGGACCTATTGAATTTGTAAGGTTTTATAAGGGCCCGCAATGGCCCATTGCAAAAGGACTCCCACAGGGAGTCCTTATGCAATGGGACATAAGGACCTATTGTATTTGTAAGGTTTTATTAGGGCCCGCAATGGCCCATTGCAAAAGGACTCCCACAGGGAGTCCTTATGCAATGGGACATAAGGACCTATTGTATTTGTAAGGTTTTATTCTTTATTAGGGCCCGCAATGGCCCATTGCAAAAGGACTCCCACAGGGAGTCCTTATGCAATGGGACATAAGGACCTATTGTATTTGTAAGGTTTTATTCTTTATTACTATTATTATTTATTATTCTTCCGCCGCCTCTTCGAGCACTAATTTGACCCACTTAACATGCTTCAAAACTCACCATATTTGACCCACACATCAGGACCTGCGAAAATTGTCTTTTAATAAAAAAAAAAAACTGCAAAAATCAAAATTGCGCTCTAGCGCCTCCTAGGAAAAGAAAATCCTCTATGTAGGTCTGACTCAGACCTAACTTTCATAATGGTACATTCTCGGGCTAAAATCAACAGGAAGTTGGCAATTCCCCCTTCAAGACAAAAAAGTACTAAAAACAGTCACTTTTGCCTCTTTGAGTTGTAATTTGACCCCCTTAACATGCTTCAAAACTCACCAAACTGAACACACACATCAGGACTGGCTAAAACTGTGATCTAATGAAAAAACCTAACCCCAAATCTAAAAATTGTGCTCTACAGCAATTTTTGAATAAAACGCACAAAAAACTGCTCCTCGGATGAAATATCTGACAAAACTGCGTGTAACTCCCACTGGGAAGGTCGGAGAGAGATGAAACAAAAACCTCTATGTAGGTCTCACTTAGACCTACATTTCATAAATTGACAACCCCCAGCAAAAATCAACAGGAAGTTTGCTATTCCCCCTTCTAAACAACATTTTTGTAAAAACTGGTCACCTTTCTTCAAACATTATCTCCTCTGAGCGCGTTTGTCGTTTCGGCTTCAAACTAACACAGGAGAGAGATTGAACCCTTCTGATTAAAAGTTGGTGAAAGAGTTGTGATACCTGCTCCGGTTTTGATTTTATGACCCTTCAAAGACCCGCTGCACTGATGCTCCTGCGGTGCTGTTTTTTTAAGATGGCTGCTCAAAAGCAGGAAGCACCAACGTGCCCACACAATGCAGACAAGGTAGGTACACTACACAAAAGTATTGGGACAATTCGGACTAAAAGTAGACAAAAGTATTGGGACACTTAGGACGAAAACTGAACAAAAGTATTGGGACACTGAGAACTAGCACCTGCCAAATATGCGGGCCCGACCAATGCTGCTTGCAGCTTTAATTTTAACATATTTCTTTGTCAGTTCTGATGGTGGAGTTGGACCAAACTTTTCAGGGAAATTACAGGCTCGGGACCTTCAACCGGTAGAATTACACACCCCAAAAGCAGTGAAGTTGTCACGTTGTGTAAATGGTAAATAAAAAGAAAAAACAACAAATCCTTTTCAACTTATATTCAATTGAATAGACTGCAAAGACAAGATATTTCATGTTCACACTGAGAAACTTGGTTATTTTTTGCAAATATTAGCTCATTTGGAATGTGATGCCTGCAACATGTTTCAAAAAAGCTGGCACAAGTGGCAAAAAAGAGTGAGAAAGTTGAGGAATGCTCATCAAAGACTTATTTGGAACATCCCACAGGTGAACAGGCTAATTGGGAACAGGTGGGTGCCATGATTGGGTATAAAAGCAGCTTCCATGAAATGCTCAGTCATTCACAAACAAGGACGGGGGCGAGGGTCACCACTTTGTCAACAAATGCCTGAGCAAATTGTTTAAGAACAACATTTCTCAAGCAAGGAATTTAGGGATTTCACCATCTACGCTCCGTAATATCATCAAAAGGTTCAGAGGATCTGGAGAAATCACTGCATGTAAGCCATGATATTACGGACTTTCGATCCCTCAGGCGGTACTGCATGAAAAAGCGACATCAGTGTGTAAAGGATATCACCACATGGGCTCAGGAACACTTCAGAAAAACCACTGTCAGTAATTACAGTTGGTCGCTACATCTGTAAGTGCAAGTTAAAACTCTCCTATTCAAAGCCAAAGCCATTTTATCAACAACACCCAGAAACGAGGGTCCGAGCTCATCTAAGATGGACTGATGCAAAGTGGAAAAGTGTTCTGTGGTCTGACGAGTCCACATTTCAAATTGTTTATGGAAACTGTGGACGTCGTGTCCTCCGTAACCAAAGAGGAAAAGAACCTTTCTGGATTGTTCTAGGGTGGAAGTGTAAAAGGCAGCATGTGTGATGGTATGGGGGTGTATTAGTGGCCAAGACATGGGTAACTTACACATCTGTGAAGGCGCCATTAATGATGAAAGGTACATACAGCTTTTGGCATACTTGCCAACCCTCCCGGATTTTCCTGGAGACTCCCAAAATTCAGCGCCTCTCCCGAAAACCTCCCGGGACAAATTTTCTCCCGAAAATCTCCCGAAATTCAGGCTAACCCACAACATAAACAGCATACCTGCCCAATAACGTTATAACTATAGAATGATGGAGGGCGAGTTCTTTGTTTCTTATGTGGGTTTATTGTTAGGCAGTTTCATTAACGTCCTCCCAGCGCGGCAACAACACACAACAACAGCAGTCACGTTTTTGTATACCGTAAAGCAGTTTGTCTGCCGTAAACAGCAATGTTGTGACACTCTTAAACAGGACAATACTGCCATCTAGTGCATTTGATGAAAGCACTTTTGTGCGTGCCACACAGCAATGCATCATCAGAGAGGGTGTTCAGCATGTTAGAAAAATAGTGACAGAGAATAGAACAAGGATGGACAATTCAACCCTTAACTCAACAATGAGTAGATGAGTGTTATGTGTGTGTATATGTGTAAATAAATGAACACTGAAATTCAAGTATTTCTCTTATTTATATATATATATATATATATATATATATATATATATATATATATATATATATATATATATATATATATATATATATATATATATATATATATATAATAAAATAAGTAGTACAAGTATTTATTTTATATATATATATATATATATATATATATATATATATATATATAATAAAATACATATATATATACGTATATATATATATATATATATATATATATATACGTATATATATATATATATAATATATATATATATATATAGCTAGAATTCACTGAGCGTCAAGTATTTCTTATATATATATATATTTTATCATATATATATATATATCTATAGATATATATATATATATATATATATACACAGTATATATATATATATATAAATATATATATATATATATATATATATATATACAGTATATATATATATATATATATATATATATATATATATATATATATATAAAATAAATATATATATATAATAAAATACATATATATATACGTATATATATATATATATATATATATATATATATACGTATATATATATATATATATATATATATATATATATATACGTATATATATATATATATAATATATATATATATATATATATAGCTAGAATTCACTGAACGTCAAGTATTTCTTATATATATATATATTTTATCATATATATATATATATATATATATATATATATATATATATATATATATATATATATATATATATATACAGTATATATATATATATATATATATATATATATATATATATATATATATATATATATATATATATATATATATATATATATATATATACAGTATATATATATATATATATATATATATATATATATATATATATATATATATATATACATACTGTATACTGTATATTTATATGAAATACTTGAGTTGGTGAATTCTAGCTGTAAATATACCCCTCCCCTTTTAGCCACACCCCCAACACCGCCCCCGTCCCACCCCGACCACGCCCACCCCCTCCCCCCACCTCCCGAAATCGGAGGTCTCAAGGTTGGCAAGTATGGCTTTTGGAGCAACATATGTTGCCATCCAAGCAACGTTATCATGGACGCCCCTGCTTATTTCAGCAAGACAATGCCAAGCCAGGTGTTACATCAACGTGGCTTCATAGTAAAAGAGTGCAGGTACTAGACTGGCCTGCCTGTAGTCCAGACATTGCAAATGTGTGAAGGCTAAAATATGAGAAGGGAGACTGTTGAACAACTTAAGCTGTACATCAAGCAAGAATAGGAAAGAATTCCACTTCAAAAATGTGTCTCCTCAGTTCCCAAACCTTTACTGAGTGTTGTTAAAAGGAAAGGCCATGTAACACACTGGTGAAAATGCCTTTTTTGCAATGTGTCGCTGCCATTAAATTCTAAGTTCATGGTTATTTGCAAAAAAAAAAAGTAAGTTTCTCAGTGTGAACATGAAATATCTTGTCTTTGCAGTCTATTCAATTGAATATAAGTTGAAAAGGATTTGTTGTATTCTCTTTTTATTTACCATTTACACAACATGACAACTTCACTGCTTTTGGCTTTTAGTATTATCCCAAACATTTTCAAAGGGTAACTAGCAAATACATCTTCATTCATTTTCAGCTTTGTGTCTGTGATACTGCTTTAGATGATACCAGAAGGGACTCCAGAGCGGAAATGAACGTTATTACTCTGCAGTTATACACGCCTCTCGTCTCATTACAATGTCACGCCATGGATGATGACTTGATAAGAATAATGAAAGAGCAGAAAGTGGCCTGGAATATGAGCTGTGTTTAAATAATAACAAATGAAGCAGTAACGGCCAGAGGTGTGGACTCGAGTCACATGACTTGGACTCGAGTCAGACTCGAGTCATGAATTTGATGACTTTAGACTCGACTTGACAAAATGTAAAAAGACTTGCAACTCGACTTCGACTTTAACATCAATGACTTGTGACTTCACTTGGACTTGAGCCTTTTGAATTGACATGACTTGACATGACTTGCTACTTTCCCCAAAACCCAAAGATGAAAAAGTTATTCGGGAGCGCTCCGTATTTTTCATTGTGTACTTGTCTATCAGCGTTGCGTGTGTCAGCTGGTGTGCTCTCAGTACAACAGCCAATCAAATTACATCTACTTTGTTTTCATCACACAGCATTCATCCAATCAAATTGCAGGACAACCAACGAAGAAGACATGTCCAAACCACACGCCAGTGAACGAAAAATGATGCCTAAAATAATTTTGTTTGGGTATAAAAATTACGAGGTGGTCAACACAAAACGGTTTGCAGTATGCAACACATGCGGTTCCAAAATGACTGATGGAGAGGCAACAACTTCCAACTTCGTCCGGCATTTGAAGTTGCACAAAGAACGGTAAGTTTTGAATGTAAGATAACGTTTATTGGCTAAGTAACGTGACTTTTATTTGCTGTGTAGTTAAATCAGTGAGGGTGTAAACTCACTGCTAACGTTATAACGTTATTGCAAACACGGGAATCTGTTGCAGTTCACTACCTTATTCATACTTTTTGTTCAGTGATTTTTTTTAAGCATGGTTACGTTAGTCAATATATCACACGTAACGTTAGACGGCGGTCAGCAGCACCGCGTATTTTAGCCACCTAAAAAAAGACAAAAATAGTAAAATAAAGGTCAGTTAAAATGTATACTATATTATGAATATGTGTACCATTTTAGCTAGCTTTCTGACATACTGTTGGTTGTTTACCTCAGTGGTCCCCAACCACTGGTCCGTGGATCGATTGGTATCGGGCCGCACAAGAAATATATATATATTTTTTTCTTTTTTTAATTAAATCAACATAAAAAACACAAGATACACTTACAAGTAGTGCACCAACCCAAAACAACTATCTCCCCCTTTTGTTCTGGGCATTGAACATGAAGACTCTTCCTTCACTGTTCCGAGTGGCCATGAGAGTCTTGGCAGTGCCTGCCTCCAGTGCTCCAGTGGAGCGAGTTTTCAGCCATGGTGGCATCATACTACGCCCCCATCGTGCACAAATGACTGACAGACTCTTGGCTAATTTGGTCTTTTGCAAATGCAATGCAGCATAGGGCCCTGACATATAAAAAGTACAACTTTTTTGTTATGTTCACGTATATGTCATGTTTTTTCAATGTTAACACTTTTGTACAAATAAGTACATTTGCACTTTATTTTTCAATGTGTTTGTTCTGTAAAGGAATGAGTTAATGTTTAAAATGACTGGTTAATAGTGCTATTATAAAGTGCAATGTCAGCACAATTTTCTTTCCTGCAATTTAAAATGCACTTGTTTTAATAAATAAATACAGCGTTTGAAAAGCATACACAATCTGTGTTAATATATTAGTCTGTGGTTAAAAGGACTTGAAAGGACTCGAAACTCAAAATGCAGGACTTAGGACTTGACTTGAGACTTTCCAGTCTTGACTTTGGACTTGACTCGGACTTGAGGGCAAAGACTTGAGACTTACTTGTGACTTGCAAAACAATGACTTGGTCCCACCTCTGGTAATCGTCATTCTTCAAAAAGTTGAGTAAAAATATTTTCTTTAAAAATGACAGTACATGATTTTTTAATTTTTGTAATTTTTTTTTTACATAAAACATGGGCTGTACAGTTAGTGTTCAGTATAACTGCACATATTTATTTACATCTAATACCAGGGGGGGAAAGGGCCCGTTTGCCGACACTGCGATGTCCCGATTAGTGTTTGTAATATTATTTAATAATTCCCAAAGCTCAAAACTCTTTCAAAACACTGATGCCAATATTGATGATGTACTTTGTTCTTCATGGCATTGATGCAAATATACTAGCTACAAAGAAGGGAATCATACAGAGTTCAGAATCAGAATCAGAAATATTGTATTAATCCCCGAGAGGAAATGAAGATTTTCAGCACAATCCCATTCAAGAGCAGACAAACATTACAGGGAGACAGAACAGGATCAAACATTACAGGGAGACAGAACAGGATCAAACATTAGAGGGAGACAGAACAGGATCAAATATTAGAGGGAGACAGAACAGGATCAAACATTATAGGGAGACAGAACAGGATCAAACATTAGAGGGAGACAGAACAGGATCAAACATTACAGGGAGACAGAACAGGATCAAACATTATAGGGAGACAGAACAGGATCAAACATTACAGGGAGACAGAACAGGATCAAACATTACAGGGAGACAGAACAGGATCAAACATTACAGGGAGACAGAACAGGATCCAACATTATAGGGAGACAGAACAGGATCAAACATTAGAGGGAGACAGAACAGGATGTTTGTGTGTCCTCTCCATTGCTCTGTTGATTGCTATTCTGAATGTTGCTGGGCCGGGTTTGGTTTTGGAATTGGAATTGTATTATCATTGTATTATTGTGTATTATTCTGTTGGATTGATTAATAAAAAACAAAAACAACAAAAATTGAAAAGTTAAAAAAAAATAAAAATAAAAAACACCTCATGTTTTTGCAATATTTGAAAGACTTTTCAGTTTTTTATCGTGATATTTAGATTTTGCACATTTCTAAGGGTAATGGAAACGGAGCCTCTGAGGAGCTCCAGCAGGTCTTGGCCAAGTTGAACTCAAGCGAACAGCGAATAGTTCTGGCTGAGTTGGAAACAAAGAAGGTGTCCCCGACACATTTACAGCCAACAAAAGGTCACGGCGTCTTTCTCAGGATGAAGATTGAGCAGGTGCAGAGTCGGCCAGCAGGTCCAAGACCTCCAGCAGCAGATCTGTGAACGGGGTGATGGATTGGTGCAGATTGAGTCACGACATCCATGGTCTGTGGAAAAGATAAGAAGGTGGTAAGGCTCAGTTGACACCATTATTGACACCATTAAACCAAAAAAGTAGACGCTGTGAAGGCAAAAGTCTGTGAGACATTCTTAGCTGCCAGGACCAGGAAAGAAATATGGAGAATGAAAGCAGACTAAAGATGAACCGCTGGTTCCATCTGGTCAACAGTCAGAGTGTCCTTAGAAGCCACACCAAGGCTATGAAAAATGGCTTGCAAATGTGTGTGTGCTGTTTGTGCTCAGCTGTTAAAAAAATACATATTTCCCATGTTCCACGTACTTAGTTCACACACCGTATTTTCTGGACTATAAGGCGCACTTAAATCATTTTTTTTCTCAAAACTCGACAGTGCGCCTTATAGAGATGCGCGGTTTGCGGGCACAACCGCGGAGTCCGCGGATTATCCGCGGATCGGGCGGATGAAATGAAAAAAAATAAGATTTTATCCGCTCGCGGGTCGGGTCGGGCGGATTAATTAGATTTTATTTTATTTTTTTTTTTTTTATTTATTTTTTTTTTGCGGGTGGCAGTTAAACCAATTGGTAAATATATATACATAGTTAAATGTTGTTACCCACATACGAAAAACGAGCAGGCACCTGCAGCATATGCCACAACAGAAGAAAAAGAAAAGAAAAGAGATGGACACTTTTACGGAGCGGAGAAGGGACGCCTCGCCGGGGTCCGGGACCGAGGCCCCTTCCCCCGAGAGGGCCCCACCGGGAGCCGTAGCTGAGGCGATCCGCGAGAAGGGCCCGACGCACGTCCAGGGTCACCACCGCGCCCACCGCACCGACACCCCGCCTCGTCCGCCTTCGCCGCGGCCGGCGTCACGCGCAGCAGGTAAGCAGCTTACCTGCCCGCCACCCCCGTGGCCGGGGGCTCGTAACAGGGGTCACTCCGCACGCTCCGCCCGCACAACTTACCTGCCCGCCACCCCTGTTGCCGGGGGCGCGTAACAGGGGTCACTCCGCGCGCAGTGCGCTCACGAAAGGGGTGGGGCTCACCCTGGTTGATATAGAGAGCAGGACGGTGGCCATGGAAGTCGGAACCCGCTAAGGAGTGTGTAACAACCCACCTGCCGAATCAACTAGCCCTGAAAATGGATGGCGCTGGAGCGTGGGCCCATACCTGGCCGTCGCCGGCAGCGAGACGCGCTTGGAGGTGCGCTCAGCGCGGCTCCCATATGATTGTGATGTGCGTCTGGGTCGTGACAGCGTGGCACGCGAAAGTCTGTGCTGCATTGGATCAGTCTCCTTTCTTTAACAGGCAAAAGCTTTATAACCTCACCATACCTGCCAACTTTTGAAATCAGAAAAACCTAGTAGCCAGGGTCCAGGGGCCGCAGGCCCCGGTAGGTCCAGGACAAAGTCCTGGTGGAGGGTTCAGGGCTTCGCCCCCCGAAGCAAAATGATTATTAGCATTCAGACAGGTTAAAATGTTGCTAAAACCATCACTTTTCTATCAGTCACAGTGACTTTTCAAAACAAAAATATTACAGCAAAAATCATATGGGTTGATTGACATGTTTATTCTGTAAGCTAACTTCAATAGTTTGAAATTATTTTGACAGTTAATGCCAGTTATCCTGTCAACCTTTCACAAGACTTCAATTTGTTAATTGAAAGTATAAACAGTATAAACACTTTTTACAGTAAACAAATGGTAAAACAGTACTAAACAATTCCATAAAAAAAAAAATTGGTGTCATTATTAACTTTCTGTCCAAGCTTGTATAATCTACTGCCTTGTTCAATTGTAAAAAATATTCTGTGCCTAAAATTCACATTTCTATCACAATGATCATACTGTAAACATGGTAAGCTAACTTCATTAAAATTAATAGTCCTGTCAATAGCATGGAATTACAATTCAAATGTAGTTTTTTTGTAAGCCTTTCAAAAGAATTCAAAATATGAAAAATTCATGAAAATTAATTGAAGCCATCAGACACTTTGAAAAGTGGCACATCACATCTCTAATGTAATCATTTGAACTTTTCAACAGAAATAGCACTGCAAAAATATTAAGGACATACTTCTGTATTTTGGTAGTTATGCTGTCAACATTTAACAAGATTTCTTCAACTTGGACTTGAAAGCATAAATAGTATAAACACTTTTAACAGTATGTCGTGCTGTGAAATACAGCCGACAGGATTGCGCACCAAACACGAAGCAAGGCCAAAGTGCATGCATGGTGCAGGAGAACAAAGGACTTCTTTCATTTAAGGTTTGTGATAAACCATCAAACTCATTCGTTAAAAGGACTCTATAGTAATATAAAGCAAATTTTTCTGGACATTATCATGCAAGAAAAGTTTATTTTTGGGACCGCGATCACCGCGTAATGATTTTTAAAGGTTGCATTACAAACATTTAACTGTCCCATGTGATCAGCCAGTGCGATTGGAAGTCCATGCTCAATTATTGCCTCCGTAAATAAAACTTCGGCATTTATCACATCCAAAGAATCTGTTTGGGCGATGAAAAACGTTGAAAGTTTTCCACTTGTATCGCTAGCAACGGCATTAGACTTGTGTTTTTTTGTCCCAACGTGGTCTTTTACATCGCTAATTCCTCCTTGTCTGCACAAGGTGCAATTCGCGTAGTTTTCACCCTTTTTTTTTTTTTAATTAATGAAAAACCGTATTTTTTATCACTGCACCCGTAACCCGGAATAGGTTGATGAAAACCGTACGAATTACGGGAAAACCGGAGTAGTTGGCAGGTGCCTCACTAATGCCTTGCATCGTCTATCGCCGCGGGTGCGGGCGGATGGCGGGCGGGTGCAGTTCTGATCAAACGTTACATCGGGTGGATGGCGGATGGTTGACGACTTTCTGATGCGGTTGCGGATGAAATATTTGCCTATCCGCGCATCTCTAGCGCCTTATAACTCGGTGGGCCTAAAGTGCGGAATTATTCTGGTTTTGCTCACTGACCTCGAAGCAATTTTATTTGGTACATGGTGTAATGATAAGTGTGACCAGTAGATGGCAGTCATACATAAGAGATACGTGTAGACTGCAATATGATGGCAATATGACTCAAGTAAACAAAACCAACATTTGATATGTTCCATTGAAAATATAGAACATTACACACGGCGCTCAAAAATCTATGAAAAGGTTTTAGTAGGACTTTGGTAAGCTATGAAGTCACACCGCTTGATGGATTGTACTGTGCTTCAACATAGGAGTATTATTATGCTGTGTGTATAAGTTGTCGGAGGCAGATATTTACATATATCCGAATTTAAGTGTTACTTCTTTTCATTTCATTTTCATATTACAAAAACAGCTAGTGTTTTTCTTCCAAATGTGGTCTTTTGGTTGTCTGCAAAACTGTGTGCTTAACCTTGAAGTGAGGAATGTTAGAGAGAGAGATAATAAGCATTTGTTTTGGCTAAAGCGACATGACTGCCAGGGACTTAAGAGGGGAGAGGGTTTTCGGGGGGGGGGGGGGGGGGGGGGGCAGACCATCTTGGCGACGCAATTGAATGTTCTATGCTGGACTGGTCTCAATGTATATTGGCAAAGCTTTGCAAATATATTACAAAATACCTATTCTGTCTCTGGTGGTTTTTCTACTCAGCTTTAAGTGTCGTAAAGAGCTTCTTGTTCTCAATGTCACAACGTGGTTTTCGCAGCTTACTGCGAGGTTTGCTCTCCCAGGATGCAAACGGACTATTCCGGACAAGGCTTGCAAGTAGAGCTTGGGAGTGACTTGTGACTTGAATTCCCTGGGAGGATCAACTGGTCCAAAACGCAACAATGGTAAGACATATTATCTGGCTGATTTGTTTCGCAATATTATGCAAAACCAACTTTTACCTTCTGGTACCTGCTGATGTGTATTTGGGATCTGCATAAGTCCTGAAAAATGGCGCACTTCCGCCTTTGTAGTCCGTGCTGAACATGTAGTTGATAGGATTCTTTTTTTTCTCTATCTTCAATCAATCAATCAATCAATCAAAGTTGACTTATATAGCTCTAATTTGCGAGTGTCTCAAAGGGCTGCACAAGCCACAACGACATATTCGGCTCAGATCCCACATCAGTGCAAGGAAAAACTCAACTCAATGAGATACAATGAGAAACCTTGGAGGGGACCGCAGATGTGGGGACCCCGGTATACCGTAAAACCCGACAGTTCACTTGGATCGATCCACCTACCCTTGTGATGGCGACATTTTGACACTGGAATGGATCAAGTTTCTCACATTATTTCTTCAAAATTCTAACAAATCAGAAGTAAACCAGTGTCAGAACAATACAAGTTTCCAGTTTAATTTAGAAAAAAAACAAAACATTCTCTTATAAAATAGCCTTTCATAATGTGAGGTCGCTTACAAAATGCACATTCACCTGTAAAATGCAGCAAATCCCTTGCAGGATTGAGGGCAGGATAAAGCAAGGCACACTCTGCTCTGCCAAAAGAGGAACATCTTTTGTCTGCTCCATTGTGCAATCTATTAAGACGTTCCCACGCAAAGTGCACTCTCACTCCTGCCAGCCTCGGCGATCACCCACACAATCTGTGCATTTGTCTGACTCACAGCTCAGCGGCCACCACACCTTTGCACACATCTGTCATAATTATGCACTGCAGCCAGTCAAACAGCAGCTCCTCCCTCTACAAGACCATAGGAACGTCGCCACATTCGCCCTCAATATTGTTCCACGGTAGTGTGTGTGTGTGAGTAAAACATTTCAGTTGTTTATGTGAGAGCATTTCAGTAGTGTGTATAAGAGTGTTTCAGTAGTGTGTGTGTGAGAAAAACATTTCAGTTGTTTATGTGAGAGCATTTCAGTAGTGTGTATAAGAGTGTTTCAGTAGTGTGTATAAGAGTGTTTCAGTAGTGTGTATAAGAGTGTTTCAGTAGTGTGTGAGAGAAAAACATTTCAGTTGTTTATGTGAGAGCATTTCAGTAGTGTGTATAAGAGTGTTTCAGTAGTGTGTGTGTGAGAAAAACATTTCTGTTGTTTATGTGAGAGCATTTCAGTAGTGTGTATAAGAGTGTTTCAGTAGTGTGTATAAGAGTGTTTCAGTAGTGTGTGAGAGAAAAACATTTCAGTTGTTTATGTGAGAGCATTTCAGTAGTGTGTATAAGAGTGTTTCAGTAGTGTGTGTATAAGAATGTTTCAGTAGTGTGTATAAGAGTGTGTCAGTAGTGTGTATAAGAGTGTTTCAGTAGTGTGTGGGTGAGAAAAACAATTCTGTTGTTTATGTGAGAGCATTTCAGTAGTGTGTATAAGAATGTTTCAGTAGTATGTATAAGAATGTTTCAGTAGTGTGTATAAGAGTGTTTCAGTAGTGTGTGAGAGAAAAACATTTCAGTTGTTTTTGTGAGAGCATTTCAGTAGTGTGTATAAGAGTGTTTCAGTAGTGTGTGAGAGAAAAACATTTCAGTTGTTTTTGTGAGAGCATTTCAGTAGTGTATAAGAGTGTTTCAGTAGTGTGTGAGAGAAAAACATTTCAGTTGTTTATGTGAGAGCATTTCAGTAGTGTGTATAAGAGTGTTTCAGTAGTGTGTATAAGAGTGTTTCAGTAGTGTGTAAAAGAGTGTTTCAGTAGTGTGTGAGAGAAAAACATTTCAGTTGTTTATGTGAGAGCATTTCAGTAGTGTGTATAAGAGTGTTTCAGTAGTGTGTATAAGAGTGTTTCAGTAGTGTGTATAAGAGTGTTTCAGTAGTGTGTATAAGAGTGTTTCAGTAGTGTGTGGGTGAGAAAAACATTTCTGTTGTTTATGTGAGAGCATTTCAGTAGTGTGTATAAGAGTGTTTCAGTAGTATGTATAAGAATGTTTCAGTAGTGTGTATAAGAGTGTTTCAGTAGTGTGTGAGAGAAAAACATTTCAGTTGTTTATGTGAGAGCATTTCAGTAGTGTGTATAAGAGTGTTTCAGTAGTGTGTGTGTGTGAGAAAAACATTTCTGTTGTTTATGTGAGAGCATTTCAGTAGTGTGTATAAGAGTGTTTCAGTAGTGTGTATAAGAGTGTTTCAGTAGTGTGTGAGAGAAAAACATTTCAGTTGTTTATGTGAGAGTAATTCAGTAGTGTGTATAAGAGTGTTTCAGTAGTGTGTATAAGAATGTTTCAGTAGTGTGTATAAGAGTGTTTCAGTAGTGTGTATAAGAGTGTTTCAGTAGTGTGTGGGTGAGAAAAACATTTCTGTTGTTTATGTGAGAGCATTTCAGTAGTGTGTATAAGAGTGTGTCAGTAGTGTGTGAGAGAAAAACATTTCAGTTGTTTTTGTGAGAGCATTTCAGTAGTGTAAGTAAGAGTGTTTCAGTAGTTTGTGTGTGAGAAATACATTTAAGTTGTTTATGTATTACCTACTCAGTGGCCTAGTGGTTAGTGTGTCCGCCCTGAGACTCAGCATCAAGGGTTGGAATTGGGGGTTGAATCATGATTAAAATGATTCCCGGGCGCGGCACCGCTGCTGCACACTGTTCCCCTCACCTCCCAGTGGGTGATCAAGGGGATGGGTCAAATGCAGAGGACACATTTCACCACACCTAGTGTGTGTGTGACAATTATTGGTACTTTAACTTAACTTTATGTGAGAGCATTTCAGTAGTGTGTATAAGAGTGTTTCAGTAGTGTGTGTGTGAGAAAAACATTTCAGTTGTTTATGTGAGAGCATTTCAGTAGTGTGTACAAGAGTATTTCAGTAGTGTGTGAGAGAAAAACATTCCGGTTTTTAATGTGAGAGCATTTCAGTAGTGTGTGTAAGAGGTCATTCTGAATAATGTTCCTAACGGCCCCTCATAAACAGCAGCTCCTCCTTCTCCAAGAGCACAGGAACGTCGCCACATTCGCCTCAATATTGTTCCACGGTAGTGTGTGTGTGTCAGAAAAACATTTCAGTTGTTTATGTGAGAGCATTTCAGTAGTGTGTATAAGAGTGTTTTAGTAGTGTGTGTATAAGAGTGTTTCAGTAGTGTGCGTGTGAGAAAAACGTTTCTTTTGTTTATGTGAGAGCATTTCAGTAGTGTGTATAAGAATGTTTCAGTCGTGTGTGTGTGAGAAAAACATTTCTGTTGTTTATGAGAGAGCATTTCAGTAGTGTGTATAAGAGTGTTTCAGTAGTGTGTATAAGAGTGTTTCAGTAGTGTGTATAAGAGTGTTTCAGTAGTATGTATAAGAATGTTTCAGTAGTGTGTATAAGAGTGTTTCAGTAGTGTGTGAGAGAAAAACATTTCAGTATTTCAGTAGTGTGTATAAGAATGTTTCAGTAGTGTTTATAAGAGTGTTTCAGTAGTGTGTGGGTGAGAAAAACATTTCTGTTGTTTATGTGAGAGCATTTCAGTAGTGTGTATAAGAGTGTTTCAGTAGTATGTATAAGAATGTTTCAGTAGTGTGTATAAGTGTGTTTCAGTAGTGTGTGAGGGAAAAACATTTCAGTTGTTTTTGTGAGAGCATTTCAGTAGTGTATGTAAGAGTGTTTCAGTAGTTTGTGTGTGAGAAATACATTTCAGTTGTTTATGTATTACCTACTCAGTGGCCTAGTGGTTAGAGTGTCCGCCCTGAGACTCAGCATCAAGGGTTGGAATTGGGGGTTAAATCATGATTAAAATGATTCCCGGGCGCGGCACCGCTGCTGCCCACTGCTCCCCTCACCTCCCAGTGGGTGATCAAGGGGGTGGGTCAAATGCAGAGGACACATTTCACCACACCTAGTGTGTGTGTGACAATCATTGGTACTTTAACTTAACTTTATGTGAGAGTGTTTCAGTAGTGTGTGTGTGAGAAAAACATTTCAGTTGTTTATGTGAGAGCATTTCAGTAGTGTGTATAAGAGTGTTTCAGTAGTGTGTATAAGAGTGTTTCAGTAGTGTGTATAAGAGTGTTTCAGTAGTGTCTGTGAGAGAAAAACATTTCAGTTATTTATGTGAGAGCATTTCAGTAGTGTGTGTAAGAGGTCATTCTGAATAATGTCCGTGACGGCCCCTCATAAACAGCAGCTCCTCCTTCTCCAAGAGCACAGGAACGTCGCCGCATTCGTCCTCAATATTGTTCCACGGTCCGGGCATTCGGAAGACGTCTCGGCTGTACAAAAGTCATCCGGCCCATGTTTGGGCTGTAATCTGTGTAGGAGAGGTCACCTTTACGCTGACATTTTTCACTCATCTTGCGGGGGATTTCAAGCTGGGCTTTCCTGCCAGCACCGGATCCACTTTCTCAATTGCATCTGAGACTCAGTTGACCTGCGGGCAGCCTGCACACATAAATCTCACCGCCTCTTAGGAGGGTCTCGCAGGGTGTTTACAGTACGTTACAGGACCTGAAGGCTGAGAAAGGACACAAAGGCAACAGTCCATTTTAACCGGTGCTGTCAAATGATCCTTTTTTAATCAGATTAATCAAAGTACTGAATTTGAATTAATCACATATTACTTGCTTGAATAGTTTAAATCATGGGTGTCAAACTGCTTTTCATTGAGGGCCACATCGCAGTTATATATATATATATATATAAATATATATATATATATGTATGTGTGGGGAAAAAAATCACAAGACTATTTCATCTCTACAGGCCTGTTTCATGAGGGGGGTACCCTCAATCATCAGGAGATCTTAATGGGAGCATTCGCATACCATGGTTTATATAGGGCACAGAGTGGGTGGGTACAGGCTGGTGTAGGGGCGTGGTGATTGGTTCATGTGTTACCTAGGAGGTGTTTCCGTCTATGGCGGCATGTTGTTACAATTTCGCTGCGCTTGTTGAGGGATGACAGGTCTGGACGGTAAATAATAAACAGTTTCTCATTCAAGCATAGGTTGCATCTTTTATTACCACTATTGTAAGGTGTGCTGGATGCAAGAATTTACCATGTTGTTGAATATTCAACATTATTGTCTTTGAGGTCCCAAATGTGTTTGCTGAGTTCTGTGGTATTCCGCAGGTTTTGGTTCCTGAAAGAAGCCTTGTGATTGTTCCATCTGGTTTTGAATTCACCCTCGGTTAATCCTACATATGTGTCGGATGTGTTAATGTCCTTGCGTGTTACCTTAGATTGGTAGACAACTGATGTTTGTAAGCACCCCCCGTTGAGAGGGCAATCAGGTTTCTTTCGGCAGTTGCAGCCTTTGTTGGTTTTAGAGTCGCTCTGTCCGGGGGTCGACGGCTCATTTGCAATTGTTTTGTTGTGGTTTGAGATGATTTGTCGTATATTGTTCATGCAGCTGTAGCTCAATTTAATGTTGTTCTTGTTGAATACTTTTCTTAGGGTGTTGTCTTTGGGAAAGTGTTTGTCAATCAGATTGAGGAATTTGTGTCCAATGTTCGTGGAGACGTTTTTGCTGTATGGGGGGTTGTTCCAGATGATGTCGTTTCGTTTTCTGTTCTTTTTTGGCTATATACATCTATATATATATAATACATTAGCAATATATTTTTTTACATAAGCTGCAAAAAAATATTTTAATTTTCGCTTTAAAACTGGCAGCTCAGTCACCAGAATTTTACAGTAAAAGCAGTGTTTTTTTTACAGCATATAAAAAAATGGAATAAATGGAATGGAATGGAGAAACCATACCACTGGTTTTAGCGGTAACATTCAAGCAACAGAGCTGCCAGTTCTTTGTTTTTTTTAACCATTAAGTCTTTTTGTCTTAATGATTTTTGTTTGTTTTTTAATGTTTTAGTGTCTTACCGTGTATGGAAAAAAAAACAATGCCAAAGTTGATTTCACAGTAAAAAAAAAACCTCTTAACCGTAAAATCTAATTTTACAGTCTTGATAATTTGTAGAACAAATATATTTAGTAAGAAAAGATTAAGCGTTTTATTAACACATATTATTTCCAGGGTTTCTCGGGCCACATAAAATAACGTGGCGGGACAGATTTGGCCCCTGGGCCTTGAGTTTGACACCTGTAGTGTAAATGAACTTAAAAAAAGAATCAATGTTTAAACATAAATGCAATTTTATTGTCTGAATGTCATGCAGGAAGATTTTTTCCAGGATCCATCCATCCATCCATCTTCTTCCGCTTATCCGAGGTCGGGTCGCGGGGGCAGCAGCCTAAGCAGGGAAGCCCAGACTTCCCTCTCCCCAGCCACTTCGTCCAGCTCCTCCCGGGGGATCCCGAGGCGTTCCCAGGCCAGCCGGGAGAGATAGTCTTCCCAGCATGTCCTGGGTCTTCCCCGTGGCCTCCTACCGGTCGGACGTGCCCGAAACACCTTCCTAGGGAGGCGTTCGGGTGGCATCCTGACCAGATGCCCGAACCACCTCATCTGGCTCCTCTCCATGTGGAGGAGCAGCGGCTTTACTTTGAGCTCCCCCCGAATGACAGAGCTTCTCACCCTATCTCTAAGGGAGAGACCCGCCACCCGGCGGAGGAAACTCATTTCGGCCGCTTGTACCCGTGATCTTGTCCTTTCGGTCATAACCCAAAGCTCATGACCATAGGTGAGGATGGGAACGTAGATCGACCGGTAAATTGAGAGCTTTGCCTTCCGGCTCAGCTCCTTCTTCACCACAACGGATCGATACAGCGTCCGCATTACTGAAGACGCCGCACCGATCCGCCTGTCGATCTCACCATCCACTCTTCCCTCACTCATGAACAAGACTCCGAGGTACTTGAACTCCTCCACTTGGGGCAAGATCTCCTCCCCAACCCGGAGATGGCACTCCACCCTTTTCCACCAGCAGGCACTAATTGGTAAGAAAAGTTGTTTTTTCATAATATTGCAAAACAAAACACCAGGTAATATGTCTCCAAATAGGTGCCATTTTGGGGTCCTTATACACACACCATAATATCACCCGTATGTTGAAGCACAGTACGTCTGACTATGGTAGCCATAATGCTCCACGTTCCATCGAACGGTGCGGCTTCGAAGCTTGCCAAAGTAGTACTAAAACATTTTGACAGATTTTTGTAATGTTCTATATGAGTGGTTCTTAACCTTGTTGGAGGTACCGAACCCCACCAGTTTCATATGTACATCCACCGAACCCTTCTTTAGTGAAAAATAAAATGTTTTGTTTTTTTTCAAATTCAAGACAAAGTTACATGTTTTTTTTACTGGTGCACAAAATGAAGCGTGCATGAACATCACCTTGTTCAAAGAACAAAACCAACACAGTGCATGAACTCACAACAAATTACACACCTGCAAATTAGATGGAAAATTAAAGAGAACATTCTTTGGGGTTATCCATATTAACGCCGATAGGGAGAAGTTTTTATTTACACGATGAGTCGGGTGTGTCTTGACCTCCGCCGAACCCCTAGGGTTCGATCGAACCCAGGTTAAGAACCACTGTTCTATATTCTCAAAGGCGGAACAAGGTTTTGGTGTTGCTTGTTTACAGCTACTTGCTAATGTCATTTATTGAACAGGTGTCAGTCACCGTGCAGTCCACAGGTATCTCTTATGTGTGACTGCCATCTGCTAGTCATACTTATTATTACATCATGTACCAAATAAAATGCTTCGAGGTTGGTAAGCACAAGCAGATTAATAGGTACATTAGGCGCACCGGGTTATAAGGTGTGCTTGACATGATTAGATTCAAATAATACTTTATTTTACCTTTTTGGAATTTCTTTAGGGATATCATCTGGCTGCCAAGATGGATATTTATATATATCTGTCATAATGTAGGGGTTTTCGCAGCTTTCTTTCTTTCTTTCTTTCTTTAGTTTATTTGGAACATGAACACACTTACATCATAATACATCACACAATTTCATATCATTTCATTTGACATCATGCCCGAAAAGGAGTAGGAAGAAGCAAAGCTTATTTAATCCTACCCCTTTCCCACTTCAAAGCGTTTACAAATATATAGAATCATTTACTGACCTTTTTATATAATAAAATAACATCTATGAGTTAGTATACAACAGTTTAGTAATATGTAATTAATTAATTAATTCAGTCATTATTAACATACTGAGATGAAGAATATCTTATTTTCAATAAGGTTGAAAGTATTTCTCATAATTCTTCTTCTTTGTACTCTGTAAGCACTATTATTTTGAACAACCTCTTAAACTGGATCATATCAGTACAATTTTTAACTTCTTTACTTAATCCATTCCATCATTTAATTCCACATACTGATATGCTAAAAGTTCTAAGTGTTGTACGTGCATATAAATGTTTTAAATTAGTTTTTCCTCTAAGGTTATATTTCTCCTCTTTAGTTGAGAAGAATTGTTGTACATTCTTTGCTAGCAGGTTATAGTTTGCTTTGTACATCATTTTAGCTCTTTGCAATTTTACCAAATCACCAAACTTTAATATTTCTGACTTAATAAATAAATGTTCTCTATATCCAACATTATGTATTATTCTAACTGATCTTTTTTGTAACACGGTTAGCGAATGTAGCGCACATTTGTAGTTATTTCCCCATATTTCTGCACAATAACTCAGATATGGTAACACTAGCGAGCAGTAGAGAATATGTAGTGATTTTTGGCCCAGGACAAATTTTGCTTTATTCATTATTGAAATGTTTTTTGCCACCTTATGTTGTATGTTTTGTATATGAGATTTCCAGTTCATTTGATCATCTATTAATACTCCCAAAAATCTAGTTTCTTTTACCCTTTCTATGTCTACTCCGTCTATTTGTATTTGTGTATGATGCTCTTTTCTACTATTACTAAATAGCATTATTTGAGTTTTACTGAGATTCAAAGATAGTCTGTTTTTGTCAAAGCATCTTTTTAATTTGTTCATTTCTTCTGTTATTATTTGTATTATCTTCTCTGTGTTTTCTCCTGAACAGAAAGCAGTTGTGTCGTCTGCAAATAAAACCAACTTTAAGTCCTTCGTAACCTTACAAATGTCGTTTATATAAAGATTGAACAATCTTGGTCCCAGTATTGATCCGTGGGGTACACCACAGGATATATCTAGCCGTGTTGACATATGTTCACCCATCTTTACATATTGCTTCCTGTTGGTTAAATAACTTCTTACCCAATTCAATACCAAACCTCTGATGCCATATCCTTCTAATTTTCGTATTCAAATATCATGATTAATTGTGTCAAATGCTTTTGTTAAGTCCATGAATACTGCGGCCGCACATTCTTTACCATCTATTGCATTGGTCATTTCCTCTGTTATTTTGGTTAGTGCTATTGATGTTGAGATATTTGCTCAAAATCCATATCGGTTCTCCACAAGCGTCCCACTTTTGTTAATAAATAAATCTAATCGACTATTGAATAATTTTTCCAAGATTTTGGAGAATTGTGGAAGTAATGAAACTGGTCTGTAGTTAGTAAACTGGTGTACGTCTCCATTCTTATAAATTGGTACGACTTTTGCAATTTTCATTATATCAGGGAATTTACCGGTTAAAAATGATACATTGCTTACTGCGAGGTTTATTCTCCCAGGACGCAAATGGACTATTCCGGACAGGACTTGAAGGTAGGAACATGATTTAATCTTGACTCTCAAATAGGTACAAACAAAAAGGTGCACACTTAGCATGGACTATGGACATGTCAAAAACTCACTAACTGTGGCATGAACAAACAAACCAAACTTACTTGGCAAAAAACAACAAACACTTACGTGGACACGGCATGAATCGAAACTAGCAAAAACTTGGGATTGGACATTAAAACGAGCGGCATGAACGAAGCATGAAACAAGCAAAGACAGGCTTCAATATATAGTCTCTTGATTAGAGCAGGTGTGTGTCCCGAACACACGAGGCAGGTGAAACTAATCAGTCGCCCTGGAAACTAAAACAAACAAGGATGTACAAAAACAGGAACTATGGAGTCTTAAATGTAACAGAGAACAACAAAAACATGATCCAGACCACAGATCATGACAATATCCAAGCTTAAAAAAATACCTTTCAAGCAAGATGTCATGACTTGATCTTGGGTGTTTGCTTTTCCGGGATGCAACGGAAAGTTGGCACGGGCGAGACGGGAATGAAGGTACATGATTTATTAATACAAACGAAAAGCGCGCACAGTGGCGGAGAATAAACTATGAAACCAAAAGACTATAGCAAAAAAGTACAAACGAAAAAACACGCACAATGGCGGAGAACAAACTATGAAACCAAAAAGACTATAAACATGGAACAAAAACTTACTTGGCTTGGACAGAAATAGTTGCTTGAGGAATGGACATGGAAAGAATGGACGGAGCATAAATGTGGTGAGGTCGTCAGGACGAACAACAGAAAATGAATGAACTTAAATACTATGGACATGATTAGTGAAAGCAGGTGCGTGACTCAAAACATGAAACAGGTGCGTGACGTGACAGGTGAAAACTAATGGTTGCTATGGTGACAAACAATGAGTCCAAATGTGGAACAGGTGAAACTAATGGGTAATCATGCAAACAAGACAAGGGAGTGAAAAGCCAGAAACTAAACAAAACATGACTTAAAACAAAACATGATTACACAGACATGACACAAGACAGAAGATGATCGTTTTTTTTTACTAGAAAGTAACAAAGCTTAGGCACATGTACTATACTTTGAAAACAAATAAAAGTAAGACCTCGAATGGTTTTCAGGATCACTCCAGTGATGACCAATTACAGCTTGGTTCAATTAAATCATCTTGGATTACCATAGTTCCACTTTGGAGTCTCAGAGTGAAATATTCCATTAGTGCGGCACCAAAAATCCTATAATTATTTCCCCCCCCTGAAGGCGTGATTATTCTCTTCATAATTTCCCTATGATTCCTTTTCATACTTCTACACAGAAGATGCTAGATGTAACATAAGAAGTGCGTCCACGGTGGTGTTTGCATCTTCCAAGACGATGCATGTGAGGCTTCCTTCAGGCAACTTGCTGATAAGGAAGAAAATGGAACGGAGAAGAAGAGGAGAATCGTAACCATAAATCATAAAAGTTGAAACTGGAAGGCTGGATGAAACTGGGGGGGAGATTAAGTGAGATTAAAAATGCTTAATACCTGGCAGCTCATCATTGGGCAGCTTTCCATGAAGCAGTGACATTGAAGGTGACTTTGACACAAAGCTGGGGATGACACCCTGTCGTTCTGGAGAAGGGCTTTTCCACCTCATTCGGTAATAAACACCCCAGGAAGAAACATTTGAAACTGGTCATGGGCTTCAGTTTGTGAATAAACCTTGATTTAAAATCCCTGTGTTTGCCTTCTGGTTCAATAGTATCTACGTTTAAGGTATTTGTAGTCTTTGGCATCACTGGTATTGATTGATTGATTGATTGATTGATTGATTGAGACTTTTATTAGTACCGTATTTTCCGCACTATTAGCCGCACCTAAAAACCACAAATTTACTCAAAAGCTGACAGTGCGGCTTATAACCCGGTGCGCTTTATATATGGATTAATATTAAGATTCATTTTAATAAAGTTTAGGTCTCGCAACTACGGTAAACAGCCGCCATCTTTTTTCCCCGTAGAAGAGGAAGTGCTTCTTCTTCTACGGTAAGCAACCGCCAAGGTAAGCACCCGCCCCCATAGAACAGGAAGCGCTTCTTCTTCTACTGTAAGCAACCACCCGCCCGTGTAGAAGAAGAAGAAGCGCGCGGATATTACGTTTCATTTCCTTTGTGTGTTTACATCTGTAAAGACCACAAAATGGCTCCTACTAAGCGACAGGTTTCCAAGACGCAATCTCTCCATCCGCACACGGACTACTATTTCACAGCAACTGCCTAAAGACTTTCAAGAAAAGCTGGCTACTTTCCGTGCATATTGTAAAAACAAGATAGCTGAAAAAAAGATCCGGCCAGAGAACATTATCAACATGGACGAGGTTCCACTGACTTTTGATATTCCTGTGAACCGCACTGTGGATACAACGGGAGCACGTACGGTGAATATTCGCACCACAGGGAATGAGAAGTCATCCTTCACTGTGGTTCTAGCTTGCCATGCTAATGGCCAGAAACTTCCACCCATGGTGATATTCAAAAGGAAGACCTTGCCAAAAGAGACCTTTCCAGCCGGCGTCATCATGAAAGCTAACTCGAAGGGATGGATGGATGAAGAAAAGATGAGCGAGTGGTTAAGGGAAGTTTACGCGAAGAGGCCGGGTGGCTTTTTTCACGCAGCTCCGTCCATGTTGATATACGACTCCATGCGCGCCCACATCACAGATGGTGTCAAAAAACAAGTGAACAAGTTAACCAAAGAACTCCAACCGCTGGATATTGGTGTCAACAGGGCATTTAAAGCACGACTGCGAACGGCGTGGGAACAATGGATGACCGAAGGCGAACACACCTTCACTAAGACAGGGAGACAGCGCCGGAGGACATACGCCAACATCTGCCAGTGGATCGTAAATGCCTGGGCGGATATTTCGGTCTCAACTGTGGTCCGAGCTTTCCGGAAGGCAGGATTCACGGAACTGCTGGAAAAACAACAGCGACACTGACTCTGATGACTTCGACGAGACGGAGCCGGCCATTTTGGAAATCCATATTCGCCCAACTTTTTAATTCGGACACCGAAGGAGAAGAATTCGAGGGATTTATGAATGAAAAATAACTTCAGAAAGTGAGTGTTATGTTTATTTTGTGTGTTGTGACATTAACGTTCGAGCAACATTAAGTTATTGCTATTGCTCTGCACTATTTTGAATTTTACTATGTTTGTGATTGCACATTTGCACATTACCGTACATTTTGGGAGTGAACAGAGTTGTTAGAACGCTGGTTTTTAATATATTATTAAAGTTTGACTGACCTATCTGACTGTTTTTTTGACATTCCCTGTAGCGCAGTTAGATGCGGCTTATAACACGGGGCGGCTTATAGGTGGACAAAGTTTTGAAATATGCCGTTCATTGAAGGCGCGGCTTATAACACGGGGCGGCTTATGGTACGGAAAATACGGTAGATTGCACAGTTCAGTACATATTCCGTATGTCATGTCTGTGATCATGTTTTGTTTAGTTATGTTTTGCTTGGTTTTTGGACACTTTTTAGTTCTTGTCTTCACTCCCTTTGTCACCATAGTAACCATTAGTTTCACCTGGTTCACATCGTCATGTCACGCGCCTGTCTCACGTTTTCACATTTTGAGTCACGCACCTGTTTTCATTAATCATGTCATCATTATTTAAGCCTGTAGTTGCCAGGCAGTCAGCCTGGCGACATCACTCTTGACACACTCATGCTGCTCTTTGCTTCCGCAAGTAAGTTGTGTTTATTTATGCCACAGTTAGTGTTTTTTGTTTTGCCATGTTCATAATTATGCATAGTCCAAGTTTTTGTTCCCTGCGTTAAGTTCTGTGAGTGCCTTTTGTTTGTTCTTTTTTTGAGTGTTAAAATTAAATCATGTATTTAACTTCACGCCATGTCTGGTCCAAATCGTTTGCACCATGGGAAAACAAACCACGCCAAAGTCCAAGTCCTGACACCGTACAATTGACCACTAAATGGCAACACCCCAATAAGTTTTTCAACTTGTGGTCCACGTAAATCAAATCATGGTAAAAATCCAAGAAAGTGCAAAACACATCCAAGACGTTAAATTGAGCTATTCTAAAAAACACCAGATGACACTGAAACACTAAACATCACTGACAATATATTACAAATGAGTGATTATTAAAACAATTGAATGTCACTGAATAATAAGATACTTGTATATACACTGTATTGCCAAAAGTATTTGGCCACCCATCCAAATGATGAGAATCACTAATTGGCCCGGTGTATCAAATAAAGCACTTAGGCATGGAGACTGTTTCTACAAACATTTGTGAAAGAATGGGCCGCTCTCAGTGATTTCCAGCGTGGAACTGTCATCGGATGCCACCAAATCCAGTCGTGAAATGTCCTCGCTCGATGAGTTTGCGCATAGTGCAAAGACTTTATGCACAATCAGTTTCTACATGTGACCTTCCAAATAGCCCAGTGCACAAAGTAAAGTCCATAAAGACATGGATGACAGAGTCTGGTGTGGATGAACTTGACTGGCCTGCACAGAGTCCTGACCTAAACCCTTTGGGATGAATTAGAACAGAGACTGAGAGCCAGGCCTTCTCCACCAACATCAGTGTGTGACCTCACCAATGCGCTTTTGGAAGAATGGTGGGAAATTGCTTTAAACACACTCCGCAACCTTGTGGACAGCCTTCCCAGAAGAGTTGAAGCTGTAATAGCTGCAAAAGGTCATATTGAGCCCTATGGGTTAGGAATGGGATGGCACTTCAACTTCATATGTGAATCAAGGCAAGTGGCCAAATATTTCACTACAATATCCCGATCCCAGCGTTCATGTTAATGAGCCAGTCAATGGATGACAATAACATCACCCCCTGTTGAATATGATACTCTAATATTTTTAATTGATTACAGTTTAAAGAAAACAAACTAGGAATAAACAGAAGAAAGTTTAACTTGCAGTTCTGATCATGATTAGCATTTTATTCAAACCCACGTATTTTTATTTCCCACAACCTCTCTCTGACAGGACAGCTATACTATTATACAATGCAACAGCTTTTAATATCACATATTTATACATTATTACCGATTTGGGGCAAATAAAGATGTGTTCTGTGAAAAAAAAAAAGAATATAATTTTTTTAATTTACCAAATATTCCGCAAATTTGTGGAAAACACGAATGCTGAATCACACATTTATGAGGATCCCATGCATAGGCTTTATTCTTGTTTCATTGTTTTATATTGATATGATCTTGTTTTTGTATGCACTTTATGTCATATTATATTCATTATGGTACTTTTTCGTCACTTAGAATATTGTTTGTCTTTGGTACATTAATGTGTATATTGTAAACCAATGGTTCTTTGTTTTATTTTTGCAAAAAATATATAGCTATTTTTTATATTGCTCTTTTTTATCTTTGGTATGAACATTATTACCGTATTTTCCGCACTATTAGCCGCACCTAAAAACCACAAATTTACTCAAAAGCTGACAGTGCGGCTTATAACCCGGTGCGCTTTATATATGGATTAATATTAAGATTAATTTTCATAAAGTTTCGGTCTCGCAACTACGGTAAACAGCCGCCATCTTTTTTCCCCGTAGAAGAGGAAGCGCTTCTTCTTCTACGCAAGCAACCGCCAAGGTAAGCACCCGCCCCCATAGAACAGGAAGCGCTTCTTCTTCTACTGTAAGCAACCACCCGCCCGCGTAGAAGAAGAAGAAGCGCGCGGATATTACGTTTCATTTCCTTTGTGTGTTTACATCTGTAAAGACCACAAAATGGCTCCTACTAAGCGACAGGTTTCCGGTTCATGAAAAGACGCAATCTCTCCATCCGCACACGGACTACTATTTCACAGCAACTGCCTAAAGACTTTCAAGAAAAGCTGGCTACTTTCCGTGCATATTGTAAAAACAAGATAGCTGAAAAAAAGATCCGGCCAGAGAACATTATCAACATGGACGAGGTTCCACTGACTTTTGATATTCCTGTGAACCGCACTGTGGATACAACGGGAGCACGTACGGTGAATATTCGCACCACAGGGAATGAGAAGTCATCCTTCACTGTGGTTCTAGCTTGCCATGCTAATGGCCAGAAACTTCCACCCATGGTGATATTCAAAAGGAAGACCTTGCCAAAAGAGACCTTTCCAGCCGGCGTCATCATAAAAGCTAACTCGAAGGGATGGATGGATGAAGAAAAGATGAGCGAGTGGTTAAGGGAAGTTTAAGTTTACGCGAAGAGGCCGGGTGGCTTTTTTCACGCAGCTCCGTCCATGTTGATATACGACTCCATGCGCGCCCACATCACGCTGGTTTTTAATATATTATTAAAGTTTGACTGACCTATCTGACTGTTTTTTTGACATTCCTTTAGCGCAGTTAGATGCGGCTTATAACACGGGGCGGCTTATAGGTGGACAAAGTTTTGAAATATGCCGTTCATTGAAGGCGCGGCTTACAACCCAGGGCGCCTTATGGTGCGGAAAATACGGTATGTAAACTTTGTTGTGTACAGGGGGAGTATTTCTTTGTTTTATATATATATATATATATATATATATATACATATATATATATATATATATATATATATATATATATATATATATATATATATATATATATATATATATATGTATATTTACACTGTATATAATAACCAAACAATAATATAAATAACTAGAAAATGGAGTGTGACGAATCCAAAGTGTGTGTGTGTGTGTGTGTGTGTGTGTGTGTGTGTGTGTGTGTGTGTGTGTGTGTGTGTGTGTGTGTGTGTGTGTGTGTGTGTGTGTGTGACTATGTGTGGAGATTAGCTGTTGTGTGTTACCGGGAGTGTTGAGCGAAAGGCGGAAGTACTGGAGGGGAAAGGCAGGCTCGAATGTCCGTGAGACAGGCAGGTAGTCGGGGGTATAGCGAGGCGTCAACAGGTCTGTTAGAATAATTGTTTGTAAGTTATCACAAAATAAACATTATATTGCATTATGTTCCTGATGAGAAGATGAAGGCTGTCTTTGGAGGCCTAGCAAGAGGAGGAAGGCTCGTGAAACTCCCACTGTGATTTCAACACGGACAGATGGCAGGATGTGCTCAACTTCCGGAGGAACTCTCTTTGAAGTGTTAAACAAACTCTCTTTGAAGTGGTTCCCAAACTCTCTTCCAACTATTTGGTCAACGCTATTTACGACCCGCTGCCCTCTTGAAGTTGCTGTGGACAGGAGATGGGAGGGGTTGTCCATTGTCCTCCAACACCTGCCCCAGCTGGATCCAGGAAGAGCCCAAGCCCGAGAAGTCCTCTTCTTGGACTTCAAGGCGACCGAAAACAATGACTGTTTTACATACTCCCAATTCCTGCTGTGACATATGTTGGTGCGTGAACATGGAACATCTGAATTAAAAGAGGAGACGAGAACCTTCTTCGTCAGAGCGTGCTAAGACACTGTAAGAGGTTACAGGTTGACGCATGTCTCTCACCAATTGAGTCCAAATTGAATTCTGTCTCTGTTTGATTCTTTGCCTTTTGTCTTGTTTAATAGATGTCCTGTGTTTGAACGTGACAAGGTCCGTGTCCAGGCGAGAGGTCGAGATCCAAGAGGGGCAGCCGGAGAAAAGAGAGGAACAACGAGGAAGACGAGACCCACAGGAACGAAGGCAGACTGCAGGAAGGACGACAAGGAAAACACGAGACCAATCAAACACGACGGTTGAGAACACACAGAGAGGGAGAGCAAGGTCGCATAGAGCTGGATGATCGCTTACGGTACTCGAAAAGATGATAACATTCTGGCCCGGAACGCAGGTCTGCACTGGCTTAAGAAGCCCAGGAAGATCATCAACGACAGGTGCGCTGAGTGCTGATTGATTGCAGCTGCTTGCTGCCGCCGGAGTGACGCGTGCAGGAGATGAGCGGCAGTGGGCGTGTCCCGAGGTGCTCATTGATGAATGCGCAGTGGCATGCAGTTGACAAACTCCATCCATCCATCCATCCATCCATCTTCTTCCGCTTATCCGAGGTCGGGTCGCGGGGGCAGCAGCCTAAGCAGGGAAGCCCAGACTTCCCTCTCCCCAGCCACTTCGTCCAGCTCCTCCCGGGGGATCCCGAGGCGTTCCCAGGCCAGCCGGGAGACATAGTCTTCCCAACGTGTCCTGGGTCTTCCTCGTGGCCTCCTACCGGTCGGATGTGCCCTAAACAACTCCGTAGGGAGGCGCTCGGGTGGCATCCTGACCAGATGCCCGAACCACCTCATCTGGCTCCTCTCGATGTGGAGGAGCAGCGGCTTTACTTTGAGCTCCCCCCGGATGACAGAGCTTCTCACCCTATCTCTAAGGGAGAGCCCCGCCACCCGGCGGAGGAAACTCATTTCGGCCGCTTGTACCCGTGATCTTGTCCTTTCGGTCATAACCCAAAGCTCATGACCATAGGTGAGGATGGGAACGTAGATCGACCGGTAAATTGAGAGCTTTGCCTTCCGGCTCAGCTCCTTCTTCACCACAACGGATCGATACAGTGTCCGCATTACTGAAGACGCCGCACCGATCCGCCTGTCGATCTCACGATCCACTCTTCCCTCACTCGTGAACAAGACTCCGAGGTACTTGAACTCCTCTACTTGGGGCAAGATCTCCTCCCCAACCCGGAGATGGCACTCCACCCTTTTCCGGGCGAGAACCATGGACTCGGACTTGGAGGTGCTGATTCTCATCCCAGTCGCTTCACACTCGGCTGCGAACCGATCCAGTGAGAGCTGAAGATCCTGGCTAGATGAAGCCATCAGGACCACATCATCTGCAAAAAGCAGAGACCTAATCCTGCAGCCACCAAACCGAATCCCCTCAACGCCTTGACTGCGCCTAGAAACTCTGTCCATAAAAGTTATGAACAGAATCGGTGACAAAGGGCAGCCTTGGCGGAGTCCAACCCTCACCGGAAACGTGTCCGACTTACTGCCGGCAATGCGGACCAAGCTCTGACACTGATCATACAGGGAGCGGACCGCCACAATCAGACAGTCCGAAACCCCATATTCTCTGAGCACTCCCCACAGGACTTCCCGAGGGACACGGTCGAATGCCTTCTCCAAGTCCACAAAGCACATATAGACTGGTTGGGCAAACTCCCATGCACCCTCAAGGACCCTGCCGAGAGTATAGAGCTGGTCCACAGTTCCACGACCAGGACGAAAACTACACTGTTCCTCCTGAATCCGAGGTTCGACTATCCGGCGTAGCCTCCTCTCCAGTACACCTGAATAGACCTTACGGGGAAGGCTGAGGAGTGTGATCCCACGATAGTTAGAACACACCCTCCGGTTCCCCTTTTTAAAGAGAGGAACCACCACCCCGGTCTGCCAATCCAAAGGTACTGCCCCCGATGTCCACGCGATGCTGCAGAGTCTTGCCAACCAAGACAGCCCCACAGCATCCAGAGCCTTAAGGAACTCCGGGCGGTTCTCATCCACCCCCGGGGCCTTGCCACCGAGGAGCTTTTTAACTACCTCAGCAACCTCAGCCCCAGAAATAGGAGAGCCCACCACAGATTCCCCAGGCACTGCTTCCTCATAGGAAGACGTGTTGGTGGGATTGAGGAGGTCTTCGAAGTATTCCCTCCACCGATCCACAACTTCCGCAGTCGAGGTCAGCAGAACACCATCCGCACCATACACGGTGTTGGTAGTGCAATGCTTCCCCTTCCTGAGGTGGCGGATGGTGGTCCAGAATCGCTTCGAAGCCGTCCGGAAGTCGTTTTCCATGGCTTCCCCGAACTCCTCCCATGTCCGAGTTTTTGCCTCCGCGACCGCTGAAGCCGCACACCGCTTGGCCTGTCGGTACCTGTCCGCTGCCTCAGGAGTCCCATGAGCCAAAAGAACCCGATAGGACTCCTTCTTCAGCTTGACGGCATCTCTCACCGCCGGTGTCCACCAACGGGTTCTAGGATTACCGCCACGACAGGCACCAACTACCTTGCGGCCACAGCTCCAATCGGCCGCCTCGACAATAGAGGTGCGGAACATGGTCCACTCAGACTCAATGTCCAGCACCTCCCTCGTGACATGTTCAAAGTTCTTCCGGAGGTGGGAATTGAAACTCTCTCTGACAGGAGACTCTGCCAGACGTTCCCAGCAAACCCTCACAATGCGTTTGGGCCTGCCAGGTCTGTCCGGCATCCTCCCCCACCATCGCAGCCAACTCACCACCAAGTGGTGATCGGTAGAAAGCTCCGCCCCTCTCTTCAACCGAGTGTCCAAAACATGAGGCCGCAAATCCGATGACACAACTACAAAGTCGATCATAGAACTGCGGCCTAGGGTGTCCTGGTGCAATAACTTGACAAACTCCAAGTTATTGTTTTTTGTTGTTACTATTTTTGTATTACAAAATGCTATTATTGATCATGTTGTACCTCATTGTAGTTTTTTGTTTTGTGATTGTGTGATGTTTGTTTTGCCTGGTCCCCAGGAAGAATAGTCTCCACTGCGGTGTAGACTAATGGGGATCCTTAATAAACTAAATAGGCAATATAATCCTCATGTGGTTCTACTGAGCCTCGGCCTCATAGGGCAGAGGTGAACATAACAATAAGATGCTCACAATGCATGTGTGTGTGATGTTCTTGCATTGCCTTTTCACATGTGCCTTTGTGCCACATCATAAGACACAAACTGTATTTTCAATGCAATGGCGTCGTTTGCCATCCCATTCATCACATTTACTCCACAACGGTTCCCAGAGTCAGTGGAGATAAATCTTTCTCAAATAGCATAATTAATTCAGCACTGCAGATACCTAAATTCATAAAGTAAATTAAAACAGTAGTATACTAATCCCCTCTGGTCCACTTCTTTTTCCCACCTTCATATGTTTGTTGATTGCATTCATCCAGCCTCATCCGTCATTTCTTTAATGTATTCTATACATCTCAAAACATTTGAAAAGGCTTGCTCTATATTACTATAAATGAATGCTCTTTGCATACAAGTTTCATTGACGTTGGCGAAGCTCGTCCATGTTTGATTTCCTCCTACCCGCTGACTTGAATGGGCTCGTGAAATTGAGAGTATATGAAAGCATTTTGGTGTGATGGAATTAGATTTGGTGGAGAGAGCTGAGCAAAGTGCACCCTCTTCTAAGCCATTTCAGGGGTGCAAAAAAAAAATAAAAAAAATCAATAGCTCTCTGCTGGCATTTCTGCCAACTTGATGGAGGCGGGCGACTACAAGTGCAGAGAGTAGGATCAAGTTGGGAATCAATCAGGTCCCAAATATTCCATTTGAAAAGGGAGAAATATGGGGCAGTGAAGGTGAACTTTAAAGGTGGTGGGAAAGTGTTCTCCGCGTTGTCGAAGAAGTAATCGGGAGGTTGGATTTGAAATGCTGCACGTCAGGCCCGGCCCTAACCAATCTGGCGCCCTAGGCAAGATTTTAGGTGGCGCCCCCCCACATCGGCAGTGAAGTGTATATACTCACAAGAACCCGAATAGCTTTGTCTTTGACCTTTTTTTTTACTTACAACTATACCTAATATATAAAGGGGTGGAAAAGTGACGATTACCTGCAGGGCAAATATTAGCTAACCAGAAGGCAATAACACCTGCTTAAAAGATCTAATACAAACATGTATATGCACGTACAACACTTAGAACTTTTAGCATATCAGTATGTGGAATTAAATGATGGAATGGATTAAGTAAAGAAGTTAAAAATTGTACTGATATGATCCAGTTTAAGAGGTTGTTCAAAATAATGGTGCTTACAGAGTACAAAGAAGAAGAATTATGAGAAATACTTTCAACCTTATTGAAAATAAGATATTCTTCATCTCAGTATGTTAATAATGACTGAATTAATTAATTAATTACATATTACAAAACTGTTGTATACTAATTCATAGATGTTATTTTATTATATAAAAAGGTCAGTAAATGATTCTATATATTTGTAAACGCTTTGAAGTGGGAAAGGGGTAGGATTAAATAAGCTTTGCTTCTTCCTACTCCTTTTCGGGCATGATGTAAAATGAAATGATTTGAAATTGTGTGATGTATTATGATGTAAGTGTGTTCATGTTCCAAATAAACTAAAGAAAGAAAGAAATGTCCCAGAGGAATGTAAGGTGGGAGTACTGTAATTACCTAACGTTACATTATTATTTTCCATAACAATTTAGCCCCCTCCACAATATTAACCCGACGTTAAAACAGAACTAGCTATTTATTGATTAGCAATTGCAGACTCATGTAACATTAGCTTAATGCTAAAAAGCCAGGTTACTATCACATTCTGTAACAGACAAATAATTTCATGTAGGCTAACGTTACCTACCTGCTACCTCTGTCTTTTCTCGTTTCTCCTCCTCTTCTTTTCTCTTTTTTCTTCCCTGGGCACCTGACAGTTTTGGCATCTTGTGTTGATTTTTTGATGTGGTGACGTCCAAAAAGAGTCATGATACGGGAAGGGAGGGGGCGCACCGTGCGGGGGGAGGAGGGGGGGGCGTAATGTTGTAACAAATAATATTTCTGTTAAATAGGCTTTACTTTGCATTTTAATTAACGTGGGATTATTTTTTGTATTTAGAAATAATAGTACCAACTTATTTTTTTTCTTTTTTTTTCTCCAACATTTGTGGCACTGGCGTGGCGCCCCCTGATGGACGGCGCCCTTAGCATTTGCCTATACGGCCTATGCCACGGGCCGGCCCTGCTGCACGTACTGTATCCCGTATCATTCATCTCATTAAAGATTGGATCAAGAGTTGTAGCCTTTCCTTCTAGTACAGTGGAGCTTCCATTTAAGCATTGGTTCTTGAACATGCTTTGTAAATGGAAAAGCTCATTTCTGTCAAAACTTGGTCTTGGGTGTGTGCTTTTCCGGGATGCAACGGAAAGTTGGCACGGGCGAGACGGGAATGAAGGTACATGATTTATTTAACGAAAAGCGCGCACAGTGGCGGAGAATAAACTATGAAACCAAAAGACTATAGCAAAAAAGTACAAACGAAAAACACGCACAATGGCGGAGAACAAAATATGAAACCAAAAAGACTATAGACATGGAACAAAAACTTACTTGGCTTGGACAAAAATAGTTGCATGAAGAATGGACATGGAAGAAGTATCAGGCATGGACAGAGCATAAATGTGGTGAGGTCGTCAGGACGAACAACAGAAAATGAATAGCTTAAATAACACAGACATGATTAACGAAAACAGGTGCGTGACTCAAAACGTGAAACAGGTGCGTGACGTGACAGGTGAAAACTAATGGTTCATCAGGAGATTGAGGGAACCCCCTCATGAAACAGGCCTGTAGAGATGAAGTAGTCTTGTGATTTTTTTTCCCACACATACATATATTGCGCTCTACTACGGTATCGAGCACTATTTTTTGGATAACCTTATTAAGACATATATATATATATATATATATATATATATATATATATATATATATACAAATCTACATCCTGACAATATGCAAACAAAACTGTGTTTAGATAATTGATACTTCAAACTTGCATAAATAAATATAAAGGAATTAACATAACTTGGCTTCTGAGAGTTTCAAAATGTAATGAATAAAATGCTAAAGTTGTTGATAAACAAGCAATTATTTTAATAATTAAATATGGTCATTTTAAATAAATTATTATGATCATTTAAAATCAATTATTTCAAATGTGTTTATTTTAATGTATAATTCTATGGCTGGATGTAATAAGGAGTCACGAAAAAATACAAATAAAAATACGATTAATTTTGATGTTTTTAGCAAAATATAGTAAAAAAAAATTTAATTAATAAATATATTTATTTTTAGGTAAAATAAACATAATAATACAATGTATCTCTAGTCTGGATGATTTAGTTCTTGTCACCCTGTTGTCCTCACTCAGGTCCGCATGGAGCTGGAGGGGGCGTGGCTTCCAGCTCCGGCTGAAAATCGGGAGATTTTCGGGAGAATATTTGTCCCGGGAGGTTTTCGGGAGAGGCGCTGAATTTCGGGAGTCTCCCGGAAAATTCGGGAGGGTTGGCAAGTATGCATTACTATTAACTGTCATTTAACAGGGGACAACTCCCTCTGGGGCTCCCCACACACACCACTGTATGTACGTATTTGTTTTAGTGTGCATTTTCTTTGCTTAAATAATGTTATTCATTTTCTCTGCCCACAGCACCTATCAGCGTCGATCTATAGCTTGACATAAAAACAATGACTAGTGTGTTGTTAATGACGCAAAGTGGAAAAGCGTTCTGTGGTCTGACGAGTCCACATTTCAAATAGTTTTTGGAAACTGTGGACGTCGTGTCTCCAGAAAAAAAGAGGAAAAGAACCATCCGGATTGTTCTAGGGTGAAAGTGTAAAAGGCAGCATGTGTGATGGTATGGGGGTGTATTAGTGCCCAAGACATGGGTAACTTACACATCTGTGAAGGCGCCATTAATGCTGAAAGGTACATACAGCTTTTGGAGCAACATACGTTGCCATCCAAGCAACGTTACCATGGACGCCCCTGCTTATTTCAGCAAGACAATGCCAAGCCTCGTGTTACATCAACGTGGCTTCATAGTAAAAGAGTGTGGGTACTAGACTAGCCTGCCTTTAGTCCAGACCTGTCTCCCATTGAAAATGTGTGGTGCATTATAAAGGCTAAAATATGAGAAGGGAGACTGTTGAACAACTTAAACTGTACATCAAGCAAGAATGGGAACGAATTCCACTTCAAAAATGTGTCTCCTCAGTTCCCAGACCTTTACTGAGTGTTGTTAAAAGGAAAGGCCATGTAACACACTGGTAAAAATGCCCCTCTGACAGCTTTTTTGCAATGTGTTGCTGCCATTAAATTCTAAGTTAATGATTATATGCAAAAAAAAAATTGTTTCTCAGTTCAAATATTAAATATATTGTCTTTGCAGTCTATTCAATTGAATATAAGTTGAAAAGGATTTGTTGTATTCTCTTTTTATTGACCATTTACACAACGTGACAACTACACTGCTTTTGTATAAAATAGGGACTTTTGTCGAGGCTATAACCAATTAATTGTCATGTCTGTGTAATCATGTTTTGTTTAGTTATAGGACTCTTTGGTTTCTGTCTTTTCACTCCCTTGTCTTGTCACCATAGTTACCCATTAGTTTCACCTGTCATGTCACGCACCTGTTTTGAGTCACGCACCTGTTGTTAATCATGTCCGTAGTATTTAAGTTCATTCATTTTCTGTTGTTCGTCCTGACGACCTCACCACATTTATGCTCTGTCCATTTTTTCATGTCCATGTTCACGCTGCTCCTTTTTTGTCCATGCCAAGTAAGTTTTCTTTATTCAAGCCATAGTTTGCAAGTTTTGTTTAATTGTTCATAGTTTATTCTCCGCCACTGTGCGCGCTTTTTGTTTGATCCTTTTTTTGTATTTATAGTTAATAAATAAATCATGTACCTTCATTCCCGTCTCGCCCGTGCCAACTTTCCGTTGCATCCCGGAAGAGCAAACACCCAGGACCAAGTCTTGACATTAATCATGTTCACATTGTTTCTCATGGGAAAATCTGTTTCACTTGACGAACGTTTCAGTCGTCGAACCATGTTTAAAACCAATTAAGTTCGTAGATGGAGGTTCACACTGGACACGCAATTTTATAGCTTGCAAAGGTTTTTTTAGTGTGTTGTATTTGAATGTTAGTGGATCAGGCTCCTAATCTCCCTTAATCTAATGGAACAGTGTCATGACTAGGACTATGGCTTGGTTTGTTCTCCCGTGGTGCAAATGAACATTTGGACCAGACATGGCGTGAAGGTGAAGACATTATTTATTTTACACTAACAAAAGAACAAAAGGCGCGCTCAAGGCGGATGTACAAACTTGACTAATGAAAACAAAAGACTTGCACGGGGGCAAAAAAACTATGAACAACAAAAAACACTAACTGTGGCAATAATAAACAAAACTTACTTGGCATGGACATGAAGTGCGCAGAGGTACATAGAGTGTGACAGGGGTAAGAATGCGGGGATGTCGTCAGGACGAACAACAGAAAATGAATGAACTTAAATACTATGGACATGATTAGTGAGAGCAGGTGCGTGACTCAAAACGTGAAACAGGTGCGTGACGTGACAGGTGAAAACTAATGGGTTGCTATGGTGACAAACAAGAGTGCACAATGAGTCCAAACGTGGAACAGGTGAAACTAATGGGTAATCATGCAAACAAGACAAGGGAGTGAAAAGCCAGAAACTAAACAAAACATGACTTAAAACAAAACATGATTACACAGACATGACAAACAGTTGGTATTACTGTAGGTCTCGAGTGGAAAAAGGAGTGTTATATGGTTTTGCCGGTTGTAAGAGACAAGACAAATTGCTTGTCTTTTTGTTTTATTTCATTTCTTCTGTTGTTTCTGCAGCCAAGTCTCACTCTCAATTCCCTTATCACAGGACGTGACCTCAAAGTGTCTTTGTAAAACAACACTTGCCAAATGTCCCAATCCTGTTGTGGATGCGTTACAATGTGTCTCTAAAAGAAATGTGAAAATATGATTTCACATGCAAATAGGAAAATACATTACTTGGGCAGTGTACACTCTGGTGGACACACACACACAGTTAAAGGAGCCATATGTAATAATTTCATGTTAAATCATTATTAAATGGCCCTGATATGTCAAAAGGCATTAATAAATCATGCTATTTTCCAATACCTCTATAACTGATAACAGTAGTTCAGCCGGGATATGCTCATTTCAAAATTGCATTTACAGCCCCGAAATATTGTTATTGTTTTCATTTCGATGTCCCGCCCTCTACCGTTTGACCAATTAAAAAGTCTGTGAGTGTGTCACATCCAGGTTGCTAGTTCCGCACCGCCCTGTCCGTGGAGCTACTGCCACTGGTAAAGTTACTAAACATGTCAGACCTTAGTAAATCTTAAATGGCGTTGTTACGATTCTCAACTTATTCATGACACAGCCAAGAACAAAACAAGGATTTGAATCAGAATCAGAATCAGAATCAGCTTTATTGTCATTACGCAAGGTAACGAGATTGAGGCCATTCCATACAGTGCGACGAAAAACAATGTGCAAATATATAAAAATATAAAAAATATAGAAGTGCAATGAATATGGTGTGAAATGAATATATACATGAAAAAACAAAACAAAAACAGGGTGGTTGGTGGAATGGGTTATTGCACCGAAGAGAAGGCAGTTATGAGGGACAACGGGGCAGTCCGTTCAGGATGGTTATGGCCCTGGGGAAGAAGCTGTTCTTTAGCCTGTTTGTTTTGGTTTTAATGCACCTGTAGCGCTTCCCAGAGGGCAGCAGGTGGAACAGGTCAGAGCCAGGGTGGGTGCTGTCCTTGATGATGGCACTGGCTCTGTTGAGGCAGCGGGAGGTGTAGATGTCCGTCAGAGAGGGGAGAGGGCGGCCGATGATCTTCTGAGCCGTCTTGACCACTCTTTGCAGCCTCTCCCTGTCTGCTGCAGTGCAGCTGCCGTACCATACCGTAATACAGTAGGTCAGCAGGCTCTCGATGGACGAGCGGTAGAAGGTCAGCAGCAGGTCAGGCTTCAGGTTGTACTTCCCGAGGACTCTAAGGAAGTGTAGCCGCTGCTGAGCCTTCTTGATGATTGATGTGGTGTTGACTGTCCAGGAGAAGTCATTAGAGATGTGGACTCCAAGGTACCTGAAGGTGTGGACCCTCTCTACACTCTCGCCGTTGATGTAGAGGGGGGCAGGGTTGGTGCTGCTCCTCCTGAAGTCGACGATGATCTCTCTGGTCTTGCTGGTGTTGAGAGCGATGTTGTTCTCCGAAGACCAGGCCGTCAGCTTCAGGACCTCCTCTCTGTAGGCAGCCTCGTCACCCCTGGAGATGAGCCCGACCACTGTGGTATCGTCGGCAAACTTGACGGTAAGGTTGTCACTGTGGACCGGACTGCAGTCATGGGTGTAGAGGCAGTAGAGGAGGGGGCTCAGCACACAGCCCTGTGGGGAGCCGATGCTCAGCGTGCGGGAGGATGAGAGGTGCGGGCCAAGTCTCACATTCTGGGGTCGGTCCGTTAGGAAGTCCCTTATCCAGGCGTTTGTGAGAGGGGGGAGGCCAAGAGTGTCCAGTTTATTGCAGAGTCTGTCCGGGATTATTGTATTGAAGGCAGAGCTATAGTCCACAGAGAGCATCCGGACATAGCTCTGCTGCTGCTCCAGGTGGTTCAGAGCAGAGTGGAGAGCAACAGCGATGGCGTCCTCTGTGGACCTGTTCGCCCGGTATGCGAACTGGTGGGGGTCGAAGTCTGGAGGGATATGGTCCTTGATGTGCTGGAGAACAAGTCGCTCGAAGCACTTCATGATTACCGGAGTGAGGGCCACTGGTCGGTAATCATTCAGGCTGGTGATGAATGTATCAGGGATGGAGACCATTGAAGGCGGAGAGGATTTGATATGAAGCCAAACTATCAAATGGAAATGGACATTTGGTATGTAAACTATATTGTCCAATACAGTCTTTGATCTTGTCTAACAAAGCTAGTATGTTCGTGCAACGAATGCTGAGCATGCTAGCCCGGTCAATGACACATGGACATATAGGCTAACAGGGAAAATATATGCCTATCAAAATGTATATTGGCAAAGCTTTGAGAATATACAACAAAATACCTATTCTGTCTCTGGTGGTTTTTCAACTCAGCTTTAAGTGTCGGAAAGAACTTGGGAGCGAATTGTGACTTGAATTCCCTGGGAGGAACAACTGGTCCAAAACGCAACAGTGGACATGAGTAGTGTCAGTGCCTATTTCATTCTCAATATGCTGATACGCAAGGAAATGGGTTCCAACATTAGTACGGTTGTAACGGCAATGTGAAACGTATGGAAACAGCCAAATCACATGATCAAATAATCCCTCATTCGTGTTTATATTGTGTACTACATGTACCAAGTTATATGGCAATCTGACACGTTCTATATATATAAATACATATATATTGTCAAGACTTGGTCCTGGGTGTTTGCTTTTCCGGGATGCAACGGAAAGTTGGCTCGGGTGAGACGGGAATGTAAGTACATTTTTATTTAAACACTATAACTACAAAACAAGGAAGTAAACAAAAGGCGCGCACAATGGCGGAGAACAAACTATGAAAACCAAAAAGACTATAAACATGGAACAAAAACTTACTTTGGCATGGGACATGAAGCAGGATCTAAGAGGATGAAGAGTGTGTAGAGCATAATTGTGGGGTGTCGTCAGAACGACAAACTGAAAACAATGAACTTAAATACTATGGACATGATTAACGAAAACAGGTGCGTGACTCAAAACGTGAAACAGGTGCGTGACGTGACAGGTGAAAACTAATGGTTGCTATGGTGACAAAACAAAAGTGCACAAAAAGTCCAAAAACAAAACCGAACATGACCAAAACAAAAACATGATCACACAGACATGATATATATATATATATATATATATATATATATATATATATATATATATATACATATATATATATATATGTATGTGTGGGGGAAAAAAATCACAAGACTACTTCATCTCTAGAGGGTCTGTTTCATGAGGGGTTCCCTCAATCATCAGGAGATTTTAATGGAAGCATTCACATACCATGGTTTATATAGGGCACAGAGTGGGTAGGTACAGGCTGGCGTAGGGGAGTGGTGATTGGCTCATGTGTTACCTAGGAGGTGTTTCCGTCTGTGGCGGCATGCTGATACAATTTCGCTGCGCTTGTTGAGGGATGACAGGTCTGGACGGTATATAATAAACAGTTTCTCTTTCAAGCATAGGTTGCATCTTTTATTACCACTATTGTAAGGTGTGCTGGATGCGAGAATTTGCCATGTTGTTGAATATTCAACATTATTGTCTTTGAGGTCCCAAATGTGTTTGCTGAGTTCTGTGGTATTCCGCAGGTTTTGGTTCCTGAAAGAAGCCTTGTGATTGTTCCATCTGGTTTTAAACTCTCCCTCGGTTAATCCTACATATGTGTCGGATGTGTTAATGTCCTTGCGTGTTACCTTAGATTGGTAAACAACTGATGTTTGTAAGCACCCCCCGTTGAGAGGGCAATCAGGTTTCTTGCGGCAGTTGCAGCCTTTGTTGGTTTTGGGGTCGCTCTGTCCGGGGGCCGACGGCTCATTTGCAATTGTTTTGTTGTGGTTTGAGATAATTTGTCGTATATTGTTCATACAGCTGTAGCTCAATTTAATGTTGTTCTTGTTGAATACTTTTCTTAGGGTGTTGCCTTTGGGGAAGTGTTTGTCAATCAGAGTGAGGAATTTGGGGCCAATGTTAGTTGAGACGTTTTTGCTGTATGGGGGGTTGTACCAGATGATGTTGTTTCGTTTTCTGTTCTTTTTTGGTTGGTTTCCTGGCGTGGGTTCATAGGTGAGGGTGAAATTGTATCCGCTTTCATCAAGTGCTTTTTGGTACGGGTGGGTTGCTTGGTCAAATTGAGCTTTGCTAGATGACAGCATCGATAGCCTTTTATTAATTCCGGTAGGTATTCTTTTCGTGGTGGTGGGTGGGTGGTTGCTGTCGTGGTGCACGTATTGGAGTGTTGTGTTGGATTTCGTGAATGGTTGGTAGCTGTTATTTCTCAGGTTGAAAGTGACGTCGAGGATGTTGACGGTTTGCTTGTTGGCTTCGATCATGATCCGTAGGCCGTTCTCTTTGAAAATTTGGCATATGCGCTTCTTGGTATTCATATATGATATATATATATATATATATATGTATACCTTGGCATGCTCTACTTATTTTCACCAGTATAACCATCGCTAGCGTTGGTTGTGGTTTGCTTTAGTCTTGGTTTTCTGATAATACTGACAAACTTTTTCACAAAAATCATCCAATTCCGATCCAACACATCCCTTGTGTGATTTGGATTGTATGTGAGGAAGGCTGCTGTTCTGTTTTAAGACAGTCAGCCCATTTATTAAACTTGTCAGACTGTTTGCTGGCTATGGCTTGCAAATTGAACAACATCTTCCGTCAACAAGCTGGGCAAACAGATGGATAAAAAAAGATGCCACCAAATCTTTTAAAGATCAATGCCTGGCAACCACTGCACGTTTGTTCTGTCATTCTCTCCATCAAAAGCAATGATAGAAGACAAACAAGACTGA
The DNA here is from genome assembly GCF_033978685.3 of Nerophis lumbriciformis. Lineage (NCBI taxonomy): Eukaryota > Metazoa > Chordata > Actinopteri > Syngnathiformes > Syngnathidae > Nerophis > Nerophis lumbriciformis. The sequence continues at coordinate 8,371,382 of NC_084559.2, forward strand.
ACGTTATGCAAATGAAGCAAGAGTCCAATAAATTGAAGACACCAGAATAGAAACAGGGTTTATGATTTACACATGAATGCATCATTCATTTGAGACACCATCATTTTTAGCACTCCAGATGCCTCATCAACATGCTCCAGCGTGACAACTGCTAACATCTCGCCATGCGGTCTAATGACTATAATAAAGGCAGAGCGTAAGCGATAACAAGTGCACATCAGTACATAATTAGGAAAAAAAGGCTTGGAAATTCTTGAAATTCCATCAATGTGAGTGTTCGAAATCATATTCCACTCAAAGCTGGAGTTGATCTGACAAGGTGTGAAGTGTCGACACTCAAAGAGCAGCTTTCTGAATCAGGTAAGGCTTGCTTTATTCCACATATACGTTTTCCTACCTTGATATAAAAGGGAACGATTATCTCACACCTGCTGTTGGCTTTCGCTCAGCTGCACTGCACACTAATAATATCCTTCTATAGACGTTAAATGTCAGCATGAATCCAAACATCTGGAACTAATGTTCACCGAGAGCCTCTCAATTTCATTGAATTATACACCATCCGTGAAAGAATGATTAGCTCAACATCTGCATGTGTCATTCTTCACGCAACCGGTCATCCAACGCGACTGTCCAACTGCAGAGGCTTCAAATGAATATCATGCCCGCAAGACAATCCTGTTAGCACCGTCTAATCCGGCTCAGATTGACAGATTTGAGGACTGGCTTCAGAGGCAGTTGGAGGATTACTCAGATTCAATCCTACAGACACAACATTTGTCTGTCTTGGCAGAAAAACATGTCAGTCGGAACGGAAGAGAAAGTCTGCGGTCTGACCGGAACCTTGAAGGCTGAGAATGAAGAACGTGTTATTAAACCAGGCAGCACGTGGGTTTGTGGCCACGGTTTTGTTTGAGGTTAAATTACATGTTTGTGTTCATTTAGAAAAACAGGCCATGTTCGCCCATTAAAGGTGACTTGTGATTATTTTCATTTTTACAACGTTGAATACTGGTGTTGATAAATGGCAAAGCATCAAATCATAAAGTCCATGCGTCTGAAGTAAGAGTTTCTACGCTTTCTAGTGATATAGTCGTCATTGTGATAATCGTAGGAGCAGAGGTGGGTAGTAACGCGCTACATTTACTCCGTTACATCTACTTGAGTAACTTTTGGGATAAATTGTACTTCTAAGAGTAGTTTTAATGCAACATACTTTTACTTTTACTTAAGTATGTTTATAGAGAAGGAACGCTACTTTTACTCCGCTACTTTTACTCCGCTACTTTTATCTACATTCAGCTCGCTACTCGCTACTAATTTTTATCAATCTGTTAATTAAATAAAGGAAAAGCCTGATCCCTGCAGCTATAGCCGCCCTTAACAGCAGGCCCGGCCGACCTGTCTGACAAGCCTGTAAATGTGTGTTAGTCATGTATGATGTCTTTTTGTTATTTTTTTTTGTGTGATGTGTAATGTCTAGTGTTTAAATGTACGGCAGTGACAATGAATTTCCCCAAGGGGACCAATAAATCTAATCTAATCTAATCTTAATGCACACTTTGTTTGTTTTGGTCTGTCAGACAGACCTTCAAAGTGCCTCCCTTGGTGACGTTTCACTTCGTTCCACCAATCAGATGCAGTCACTGGTGACGTTGGACCAATCAAACAGAGCCAGGTGGTCACATGACCAGACTTAAACAAGTTGAAAAACTTATTGGGGTGTTACCATTTAGTGGTCAATTGTACGGAATGTGTACTGTACTGTGCAATCTACTAATAAAAGTTCCAATCAATCAATCAAAAGTGTGAAGGAAAAAAGATACTGTTTTATTTCAACCGTACATCCCGTCAAAAGCCTAAAGACTGACTGCACATGAGGACGTTCCTGTCTTCACAATAAAAGTGCCGCTCCATCGCGCCTGCGCTTTCAAAACAAGAGTCTCCAAAAGTCAGCGCAAACAAGCTAGCAAGCTATGGAGTTTGACGCCAATATATTTCTTGTAAAGTGTATAAAAACGAATATGGAAGCTGGACAAATAAGATGCCAAAAACCCACCACTTTCATGTGGTATTAGACAGAAAGGAGGAACTTTTCTTCTCCTCCATTTGAAAACGTGGACGTTATCATCACTACTGTCTGATTACAATCAATGCAAGTCATCAGAATCAGGTAATACACCAACTTATATTCTTGTCTTCATGAAAGAAAGGAATCTATATGTGTTAAACATGCATGTATATTCATTAAAACACCTTTAACATGTAAACAAAAACAGCAAAATTAATACATATAAATTATATACTGTATATATCAATGTATATGTATATATATATATATATATATATATATATATATATATATATATATATATATATATATATATATATGATATGAGTGTGTATGTTACTCATCAGTTACTCAGTACTTGAGTAGTTTTTTCACAACATACTTTTTACTTTTACTCAAGTAAATATTTGGGTGACTACTCCTTACTTTTACTTGAGTAATAAATCTCTAAAGTAACAGTACTCTTACTTGAGTACAATTTCTGGCTACTCTACCCACCTTTGCGTAGGAGCTGTTCCAGTTCCAGGATAACGAGGCTAGAAAGCGAAAGCAGAGTTGCTTACAGGGCAGGCAGCGAGCGCTATCTTATGTGACGGACACAGACTTTCTACTACAACTTTTGCAGGACAGTGATATTTTTATCAGAGGTGGGTGTTTCTTAGCCGTTTCATTTACCTTGTGTGTCACATTTTTTGATGTGTTTTTGCCAGATTACAAAGCATATTAAGGAGGTCGTCTGGAAAGTAGAAATAGGGATAATTATAGTTTAGATTGTACCATAAATCCCCTTTCCTTTTTACACGTACATACATTCTAGGTGTAAAATTGGGTTAGGGTTAGGGTTAATAAGATTCTCTTTAGGGTTCATATGTTTGTAAATCTGACTGTGATGAAGTCAGTGCCTCACCAGCCATCACGTCACTGCGGGAGAACAAACCTGGCAGTAAGCTGCAAAGACCCCGTCGTGACAGATGACTCTTCTTTCCAACATCCGCAATCAGCAAGCATGACCAATTAGCGGTTTTGCAGTTAGCAATGATGCACGCTGACTTTTCATTCATTCATTCTGAACCGATGAATTTGGTCATAGACTTCAGGGTCCCCAATTAACCAAACGTGCATGCTTTTGGACTGTGAAAGGAAACTGGAGTAAAGCCAAACACGCATGAGAAGAAACATTGACACTCCACACATCGGTCAGAGGTGGGATTCAAACCAAGAACCACCTGGCTGTGAGGCAGACGTGCTAACCACATGCATCAAATCCCCCGTACATAAATGCGCTGATCTTATTTTCATCTTAATGCAACATAACTTTTGTCAAATCACCTTCTATTTCTTCCCTACAGACATTTTTCAAACAAAGTCTTTGTTATGTACAAGCATACTTGCCAACCCTCCCGGATTTTCCGGGAGACTCCCGAAATTCAGCGCCTCTCCCGAAAACCTCCCGGAAGAGATTTTCTCCCGAAAATCTCCCGGAATTCAGCCAGAGCTGGAGGCCACGCCCCCTCCAGCTCCATGCGGACCTGAGTCCAGTGTGCGCACACAAGGAGACGAAGCAGAAGAACGAGACCATAGTCGAAGAGCGCAGGGGAGACACTCCTCCAGGGCCGATGTATGCTCAGGGCAACACCTCTCACCTTACCCGGCAGTGGGTCTCCACAGCGGACGACTTTAGGGTGAATGATGAGTCCAGCGATTAGTTGCAAATCTTGCTTTATTGATTGCTTGCACACAGCCAATCCAACACAAAACCAACTAGTCCCTCCCCGCACTCACGCTACCGCTCCCTCTCTTCTCTCGCCCACACACTCACTGACGTCACTCACCTCACATGCCGTCACCTATTAAAGGGCCACACACACACATACGCTACTCTCATAACACACAGTACAGTTAGTAGAACAACTGTGTTTTCATTACTGCGTATTTGATAGGTGCCATTGCCCCGGAATTGTATTGCATTGTACTTTCAAGTACAACAATGAGTAGATGAGTGTTATGTGTGTGTATATGTGTAAATAAATGAACACTGAAATTCAAGTATTTATTTTATTTATATATATAATAAAATAAATAAATATATATATAGCTAGAATTCACTGAAAGTCAAGTATTTCATACATATATATATATATATATATATATATATATATATATATATATATATATATATATATATATATATATATATATATATATATATATATACTAGAGATGCGCGGTTTGCGGGCACAACCGCGGAGTCCGCGGATTATCCGCGGTTCGGGCGGATGAAATTTTAAAAAATGAGATTTTATCCGCGGGTCGGGTCGGGCGGTTGAAATAAAAAAAAATTTGATTTTAAATAGATTCAGGCGGTTGGCAGTTAAACCAATTGGTAAATATATATACATAGTTAAATGTTGTTACCCACATACGAAAAACGAGCAGGCACCTGCAGCATATGCCACAACAGAAGAATAAAAAAAAGAAGAGATGGACACTTTTACGGAGCGGAGAAGGGACGCCTCGCCGGGGTCCGGGACCGAGGCCCCTTCCCCCGAGGGGGCCCCACCGGGAGCCGTAGCTGAGGCGATCCGCGAGAAGGGCCCGACGCACGTCCAGGGTCACCACCGCGCCCACCGCACCGACACCCCGCCTCGTCCGCCTTCGCCGCGGCCGGCGTCACGCACAGCAGGTAAGCAGCTTACCTGCCCGCCACCCCCGTGGCCGGGGGCTCGTAACAGGGGTCACTCCGCGCGCTCCGCCCGCGCAGCTTACCTGCCCGCCATCCCTGTTGCCGGGGGCGCGTAACAGGGGTCACTCCGCGCGCAGTGCGCTCACGAAAGGGGTGGGGCTCACCCTGGTTGATATACTCAGTGGCCTAGTACCTACTCAGTGGCCTAGTGGTTAGAGTGTCCGTCCTGAGATCGGTAGGTTGGGAGTTCAAATCCCGGCCGAGTCATACCAAAGACTATAAAAATGGGACCCATTACCTCCCTGCTTGGCACTCAGCATCAAGGGTTGGAATTGGGGGTTAAATCACCAAAATGATTCCCGGGCGCAGCCACCGCTGCTGCCCACTGCTCCCCTCACCTCCCAGGGGGTGATCAAGGGTGATGGGTCAAATGCAGAGAATAATTTTGCCACACCTACTGTGTGTGTGACAATCATTGGTACTTTAACTTTAACTTTAACTTTATAGACAGCAGGACGGTGGCCATGGAAGTCGGAACCCGCTAAGGAGTGTGTAACAACCCACCTGGCGAATCAACTAGCCCTGAAAATGGATGGCAGCGAGACGCGCTTGGAGGTGCGCTCAGCGCGGCTCCCATATGATTGCGCACTGGTGTGCGTCTGGGCCGTGACAGCGTGGCACGCGAATGTCTGTGCTGCATTGGATCAGTCTCCTTTCTTTAACAGGCAAAAGCTTTATAACCTCACTAATGCCTTGCATCGTCTATATTAGATATATAACAACGGGCGGGTGCGGGCGGATGCGGTTCTGATTAAATGTTAGATCGGGTGGATGGCGGATGGTTGACGACTTTCTGATGCGGTTGCGGATGAAATAATTGCCTATCCGCGCATCTCTAATATATACATATATGAATGAAATACTCCAGTTGGTGAATTCTAGCTGTAAATATACTCATCCCCTCTTAACCACGCCCCCAACCACGCCCCCCGCCCCACCCCTGACCACGCCCCCACCCCCCACCTCCTGAAATCGGAGGTCTCAAGGTTGGCAAGTATGTGTACAAGGCTTGGCCAAAATGGAAATACAAAAAGAGCTTTTGTTGCAGTGCTGAACATTGCAAACTTTAGGTCATTAAAGGTAATATGCAGCAAATAAATTACTTTCCCCCCTCATCCACTTAGCAGGGTGCATGGAGGAGTAGAATACATTAAAGGTAATTGAGCTTGTTTGCCGTGTGAGCTGTATTAATTGAAAAGCCATCACTTGCAGATATGCACCAGACGACCACATTACATGTCAACATTATGTTTGACATCCTTCTAGAAGGAATACAGCTTGAGGACCTCTCAGCGGACCCTCAGCTTTACCAGACAAGTACCAAGCTTAAGTCCAAGAAGTGATTGCTGTGTTTGTGCATCATCAGTTCAAGTGATTGACCAATGGATTTGCCATATTCTCCGCTTTCTACTGACTTTCTCTCTATTTCCAAACACTGGAGATATTGTTGCGTACCCTTGTTAGGAAGAAGGAGATGGAGGAGACAAAGGAGTTGCCACAGAAAAGGAAGTACTTCAAACTGCTCCGTCATCAATCCCCCTTAATCCACAAAATGAACGAGTAACTTCCTTTCAATGAGATAAAACAAGGACTTTGCACTTTCTGCACTTCTGTGTTTACTTGAAACTTTCCTCGGTGTGTTTTTACCACAGCCGGGCTTTCATCTCCACTGAGTGGCTCTAATGATGCTGTGACAAAAAGGCTGCAAAATTTGTTTTAATATCAGCAAAGTTTGAGGAAGAGGCATCATGAAAAATAAATACAAAAATGCATATAGTGTAAACAACCAACTTCAACTGCTAAATCCTTGTCAACATATCTACATCATTGAACTATCTTAACTTAGGGACCGTAGATCAGTACTGGGTTATGTTTGTTTAATATACACCTAAAATGTCATGTCTGTATTATCATGTTTTGTTTTAAGTCATGTTTTGTTTAGTTTCTGTC